>NC_053491.1:194262520-194620020 GCF_905171775.1 Rana temporaria
GCTCCTAAACTTGAGTTTAGGAGCTTTTGGCTTTTTTGCCAAAGCTCCTAAACACAACATAAAAGCCTATGTGTCAATGTACTTATAGGCTTTTAGCAGTGTTTAGGTGCTGCCGTGTTTGGGTGAGCTCCCTCTCCTTAACGTGGAAGAATCCCAAGACAGGGACGTTTTACAGCCACCATGGGAAACTGCAAGTCATGGCAAAATGTTCCCACAGTTGCGGTCAGGGTAGGCTAGTGTACATGTAGCCTATAGGTGTGCGCAGCCTATTGCATTAGTGTGTGCACCCCAAAGCTCAAATACACATGCCTTTCTCTGCAGCCTCAGCTGCACGGTATAGTGAATAAATGGGAAGTTCTCTGTGCTGAGCGGCTCCTGTTCATTTACCAACTGAAGCATAGTAAACACAGTTGAATAAATACAATGAGTGTGTTCACTGTGTTCATTTTGAAAAGAAAGGGGCAGTGTGCAGAGGGTTCATTCAGAATTTGTAGCATTTAGAAAAGAAAGGCAAATGAAAAGGATGGTAAATCATGTATTTACTAGCCCCTTCCTCCACTCTCCATCCTGAAACATTCCCCGCAGCAGCTGTGGGAAGAGGAGGGAAGCCAGCAGCACTGCAAGGCCGGGGGGAGGGGGGTTCAACATGGGAGGAGCCCGGGTGGTAGGGGGAATCAGCACTGCACATAGTGATTAGGGTGTTCCTGGGCACACCTGGCACACCCCCTGTGCACGTCTATGATGTAGCCTTAATGTTTGCCACAAATCTCCAACGCACCAATCTACAAGTACTGAACATCCTAGACTGATGATTTTGGGGTTTCTATTTTATATATTGTATTGTTGATCACCTCAAAATAGACAATTCTAATACCCTGTTTTACTCACTGAGGTTGTCAAACATATCAACCACAAGCAGTAGAGACACATACACCAAATTTTGAAAACTAGAAAAATTAATCCCCTTTATTGCAAAGCAATCACAATCTTTAAAAAATGGAGTTAAGAAGGTCCCATATCATAAAAACACATATTGTTGACCACTTTCTGAATATTGGATATGCCTCCAAACTCTACATGTATGCATAAGGACAGATGTATGCAGAAAAATATATAAATGAATGACCCATAAAGTAGTGTAACCAGTGGAAAAGCATGACAGTAATGAAACAATTATCATTTTGAGAAGCGCTCAGCAATAGCAACCTACATGTTTTGTTCACCACTAGTTCCTTTAAAACTATTGTAAAATCATTAGCTACATGCAGTGGAAAGAAAATATAACACCAATAACTATGTAACTATGAGACTCACTTTTTGACAACATTGCTTAATAATGTTTGCGGTCAGGAATAGATGAGAAATGTGAGCTGTCATATACCAATCCCAAATGACGTATAGTTAGCTTAAGCCAAACATTCGGTCAATGTTCAGTTCGCTAAACACATCAATAAATATTATTTGACTTAATCAAATTTGTAAAACGAAGCTATTCAAATTAGGCCTATCACTAATGTGTTTATTTTTAGGCCGAGAACTTGCCAAGTCTTTGATTGCACAAGAATGCTCGCAGCTCAAAGCATTTAACTCCTAAGTTATCACTGTTTATCAGTTCATGTTGTAGTGATCATGTAAAATTAATGGGTGGATTCAAAAAGAATTTGACCCTGACATCCAACGTCCCCTAGAACACACACATTTCAAGTGAATACAAAAATTTCAGTGCAGTGTTTGAGAAACAATTTAACTTATGTGTGCAGTTGTACCTTTATCAAAATGTCATAATGGCTTGCGGCCAGCAAGCTAACATTGTTAGCATTTTACAGATAATTTATAGATGGAGGGTATTACTATTTCATAGCTACTTGTGGAACAACTGTTTCTTCTAAGGTCAACGATCCAGTAAAAAAAGGGTTAACAGTCTCATTTTACACAGTATGCGTTGCCAACAAAGCTGCCATTTTTTTTCTTATGGCACGGCAGGAACTTTCTTTTAAAAATAACTTCACCTATGAAACATTCATTTCAATGTGTGACAAACCAGACTTTACTTACCTGCACATAGCAAGTACATAACAATCATTTATGGAAATTAAAGGCTTCAAATAAGGTATTTAAAGTGCTAAAGGGATTTTTCCGTCCTTGTATCTGCAATTGTTTAAGTTGTTTATGAATAACTGATCACAAGCAAGAGACATAATAAAATATGAATTACACTATTCTATTTGCTAAATGCACATTCTCTACTATTTTAGTAAAGTCCCTCCAGTAGAAACAGCAATCGCAGCAATGGCAGCTTCCATATTTCTGCTTTCACAGACTCTTTTTAACTCGTTAAAAAACGAATGCATAAGCAAATAATATACAGGTGAAACACAAAACATTGGAATATCGTGCAAACGTTCATTTATTTCACTAATGAAACTTAAAAGGTGAAACTAATATATAAGATAGACTCATTACATGCTAAGCAAGATAGTTCAAGCCGTGATTTGTCATAATTGTGATGATTATGGCTTACAGCTCATGAAAACACTAAATCAACAATCTCAGAAAATTTGAATATTGTGAAAAGGTGCAATATTCTAGGCTCAAAGTGTCTCACTCTAATCAGCTAATTAAGCCATAATACCTGCAAAGGGTTCCCGAGCCTTTAAATGGTCTCTCTGGTTCAGTAGAAATTACAATCACGGGAAAGACTGATGACCTGACAGTTGTGCAGAAAACCATAATTGACACCCTTCATAAGAAGGGAAAGCCTCAAAAGGTAATTGCAAAAGAAGTTGGATGTTCCCAAAGTGCTGTATCAAAGCACATTAATAAAAAGTTATATGGAAGGGAAAAGTGTGGAAGAAAAATGTGCACAAGCAGCAGGGATGACCGCAACCTGGAGAGGATTGTCAGGAAAAGACCATTCAAAAGTGTTGGGGACTTTCACAAGGAGTGGACTGAGGCTGGAGTCAGTGCATCAAGAGTCACCACACACAGATGGATCCTGGACATGGGCTTCCAATGTCGTATTCCTCTTGTCAAGCCACTCCTGAACAACAAACAGCGTCAGAAGCGTTTTACCTGGGCTAAAGAAAAACAGACCTGGTCTGTTGCTCAGTAGTTCAAAGTCCACTTTTCTGATGAGATCACATTTTGCATCTCATTTGGAAACCAAGGACCCTGAGTATGGAGGAAGAATGGAGAGGCACACACTGAAAGATGCTTGAAGTCCAGTTTGAAGTTTACACAGTCTGTGTTGATTTGGGGAGCAATGTCATCTCCTGGTGTTGGTCCACTGTACTTCATAAAGTCCAGGGTCAAAGCAGCCATCTACCAGGGGATTTTGAAGCACTTAATGCTTCCTTCTGCAGACAAGCTCTATGGTGATACTGACTTCATTTTCCAGCAGGACTTGGCACCTGCCCACACTGCCAAAAGCACCAAAACCTGGTTCAATGACCGTGGGATTACTGTGCTTGAGTGACCAGCAAACTCGCCTGACCTGAACCCCATGGAGAATCTATGGGGCATTGCCAAGAAAAAGATGAGCGGCATGAGACCGAACAATGCAGAAGAGCTGAAGGGTGCTATTGAAGCATCCTGGTCTTCCATAACACCTCAGCAGTGCCACAGGCTGATAGCTTCCATGCCACGCCGCATTGAGGCAGTAATTGCTGCAAAAGGGGGCCAAACCAAGTACTGAATACATATTTATGCTTATACTTTTCAGAGGTCTGATATTGTTCTATGTACAATCATTGTTTTATTGATTGCATGTAATATTCAAATTTTCTGAGGTTGTAGATTTGGGGTTTTCATGAGCTGTAAGCCATAATCATCACAATTATGACAAATGAGTCTATCTATTAAGTTACAATAGTGAAATAAATGAACTTTTGCACAATATTCAGATTTTTCGAGTTTCACCTTTATAATTAGTGTGAGATGCCTGGGTTTATGACAGCTTTAATTTAAAAGTGTGTATGTGATTATCTGTGCACAAGTGTGTGAATATTTGTGTGAATAAAAATAATAAATTGTGTGAATAATAAAGTGTGAATAATAATAGCCAATGTCTGTAATCTAATGTTGTATGTGTTTTTAGCAATCATCAAATAATCTAAAAAAAAAAAAAAAGAAACAACTATCAACCATATATAAACAATACAACAGTAAGAGTCCATTTAATTGTGAATGTAGTAGTTCCACATGACTTGGGATGTATGTCACTCCCAGGCAAGTGCTGCAAGAATGTGCAAGTAGACAAACCTCCACCACAGTGAATTCCTTATGGGCAAACTCTCACCTCTCTGTATTGACCCCCACAACAAAGGATAAGGTGCGCTGCAGCACTAGATGGACTCCTTTCCTTCTTAGCCAGCAAAGACTATGACTCTTGGAGAAATTCAGCAGCTCAGGTGGGTAGATGGATGGATGATTCAGTGTGCATTTACATATTAAAAGACAATGAGAACCTATATAGTGCTCACTGTTATTTTATTTAAATAGCTGGCCCCCTGATGATGTCATTATGACAAAAGCCCTAGGGGCGTGGCCAAGGTATGGCTTCACGGCACTGAGAGAGAGAAAGCAAGCTCACAGTGGAAGCTTACATTGAAGCATCCGACCCATTGCAATCCACCCTGACTGCTGCAGATGGTAACTTTTTCAAGCTGTATAGGGAATGTCTGGTCATAATACATGTGAGTAGCTTTCTATTTTTATGCTTTAAATAAAATAACAGTGAGCGCTATATAGGTTATCATTGTTTTTTAACATATAAATACACACTCCATCATCCAGTACTCATTGTTATTTTATTAAAAAAAATATTGTACCTCAATGTAGGGAAGGCATTAGGGTAAAAAAAGTTTTAATATGGATTAATAAATGAAATGATATGTAATACATATAGTTCAAGAATCAGGGTATGTAATGGAATGAGTACTTTGTCAGAAGTATGTAAGCCATCAAGTGCAGGGGTCAGGTGTGTGTGTAATGCATTGAATGCAGGGGTCAGATGTGTGTAATGCATTGAGTGCAGGGGTCAGGTGTTGTTACCTACAGAATGCAGAGATCACGGTAGTGTAAATTTTCAGTTTTAAATACATTAGAAAACCGAAAAATTAGAAAAATGTACACACGACCGAGTTTCTCGGCAAAAAACAGCAAGAAACTTACTGGGAGATATTTTTTTGCTGAGGAAACCGGTCGTGTGTACATTTTCGTCGACGAAACTGTCGAGAAACTAGACGAGCCAAAAAGAGAGCAAGTTCTCTATTTCCTCGACAGGAGTCTAAAATTGGCTCGTCAAGTTCCTCGACGGGCTGGTTTTCAAAGAGAAACTTGAACGTCTGTATGCTAAGAAACCCGCGCTTGCTCAGAATAAAGTATGAGACGGGAGTAAAAGTAGCATTTGTAATGGAGATAACACATTTTTCAAGCTGTAACAGACTGAAAAGTGCAAATCGTCTCTTTACAAACTTTTACTTAACACGCAAACACATGAGATTAGCAAAACCAGCCCCAAGAGTTGTGCCAGTGGAATCGAACTTCCCCTGCCGTTGTATGTGTTGTATGTCACCGCGTTTGAGAACAAGGAGATTTTGTCTTGACTGTGTGTACGCAAAGCAAGCTTGTCCAGTTCTTCGACAAGCCTAACAAGGAACTCGACGAGGAAAACGATGTGTTTCGCCCGTCGAGTTTCTCGGTCGTGTGTGCGAGGCCTGAGGCGCTGAGCTGGCAGGGCGTCAAAAAAAGTCCTGCAAGTCCAGCTGATTTGCAGCGTTGAATACATCGCTCCTAAAGCGCCCCTTCCCATTGAGGCGCTTTTTTAACGCCAAAGCGTCGGAAAAATGCCCCAGTGTGAAAGGGGTCTTAGCGGAGCTTTACCAGCGTTTTTCGGGTGCTGGCAGTGTGAAACGGCTCTGAAAGCACTCAGGCTTTCACATTGGGATTGCAGATGAGGCTTCTTTCAGGCGCTTTTTTTGTAACGCCAAAGCGCCTGAAAAACACCCATGCGTGAAAGGGGTGTTAAATGCTTCTCAATTACATAAGCATTTTCTTTGCGGTTTATTGAATGGTTTGTTCTTTAGTCCTATTATAAAATATTTTTAGGTCATATAGATTTGTTATTTGACCTAATTTTTCTATTTTTCAAATTTATTTCAACTGAAACAGTAGCTAAAAAAAAAAACTAATATTTCCATTCACTCTGTATAAATGATGACTTAAAAGGCACTTGTGCAATTAAATTCAGAAGCTGAATTGTCGTTATCTGACCTAGTTATCAGATTCTTTGTGGGTGTTTGACTTTTCCTAGTCAAATACAAAAAGAAGACCGGCATTTATGATCAGCACAAGTAGCAGCTGCAAGCCTTCGGATGTTTCTGTAACTGCTGTACAAGTTCTTAATACAAGCAGAAAAGAGGCTCATTAATAAATACTTTGTCATCACAGGATTTATTGTTTTGCCAAATCCACATTCTTGCACTCTTAGGACCATATATAAATACTTCCGGTTTCTCCGGTTCCTGTAAGCATTCCTGCTTCACATCTACAAACTGTACAAGAATAAAGCAGCAAGCGACAAGACTGAGGATCGATAAGAAGGTGAAAGTCTGACCTTAGAATGGCTTAACAAACCTGGCAAAGGATATAAAGGAAAAAATAAATAAAAACTACAGAACAACTAAATGGACAGCATTGAAGAACAGAAGTTGGAAGGACAGTGCAAAATTAACCAAACTGAGTGACTGTTCCCTTGCTGTTACATTTCAGAATGTCACGTACCTTGTGATTCTAGAACATGAGATTGGCTGCTACATGTGCTTGCCTGTTCCTGATGCCTCTGGCTTTCATGCAAGGTGTAAGCGACTGTATGGTTAGTAAAAGGGCACCGTGTCATAACCTTTTCAATTTTGAAATCAAGGTAAGTGAAAATAACTTCCATCTTTATTCCTCCACTTCTCGTATTCTTTTGCAGATTTTGTTACTTGGTTAACATTGTGTACTTTTGCTTTCAGGTCATGCCTACCCCAGCGAAGCGACTCCTCATTTTCAACAACCACTTTGATCAACTCAGTGTAAGTTCGATTTCCTAATAAGTGAACACAATTGAAAAGACAGGTGATTTCTTATAATGGAGAAACACAATATGGCATGACTGCTATTGTTTCTAATGTTTTAATGTATTTCTTACACATCCCAACTACTGATGTGTGCAAATGTCTATTACAATTAGTGTTTTATAGCGTTTAGGCACTTATGTGATTCTGTGATATGCTCCCTAGTCCCTACATCAAGTGAAGGTACTTTGTGGATTGCCTGTTTAAATATGTGCGAATTATACAGTGCCCATTGAAATTTTTGAGAAGTGATTGGAAATAAATAGAACTGATTCACATTGACAAGCAAAGGTGTTGCATGACCACTATACTTGCCATAAATTTGCATATCATTTCTGGGAACACGTTGCAATTTGTCA
Organism: Rana temporaria; assembly: GCF_905171775.1. NCBI lineage: Eukaryota > Metazoa > Chordata > Amphibia > Anura > Ranidae > Rana > Rana temporaria. The sequence goes on from NC_053491.1 coordinate 194,269,998, forward strand.
GATGAATACTTGCATGTAATGCTTGTATTATCTATATGCATTGTAATATAGATACTTGGTTCCCAGTTAGTGTGTCTTCCACTTGTTTCTGAGCAGTTGCTTAGTACACGTGTGCCAGCTGAACGGTATACATTCTATTATATACATATAAAAAACAATAAAAAGCAGTTTAACTAATTGAAACCACTTAAATATTTCATTCATTTGTATGAATATTGATTCTTTGGTGCTTTCTTCCATACTCTGTGGCTCACTATTGCTTGTTGTACTTAAATGCTATTCACAAATTGCCAATGTCTAGGAAACAGAACAATATGAATTCTGGTGTTTTTCATTTATATCTTCTTCTTTTTTTTGAGGTTATACTGGTAGAAGTGGGGAGGACTTAAAAGGAGGTCTGTGGCTGGTTATCCAAAAAAAGCCATTCATTATTACTGAAATCTTAAAGGCTAGAATAAGTAGCTCAGAAAGAGTATACAAGTAAATCAAAAAATAAACTTCAAAGCTTTTAACAGCTATTAAAACATACTTTTTAACAGATCTGACTATGGAATGTGTCTTCTTTTGCTGATGCCTGGGGTGAAACACTCAATCCACCTGTAGTGTTTAGTCTCAGGTGTGGTTTTGTTTGTGTATTGATAGCTATATCAAAGTGCTGTATTTTATATGCTTATTAACTATACCTGTTTAGAGATCCTGCCTTAAGTTGGAGTGTCCTTAGCTCAATTTAGTGCATTTGCAGCTGGGTTGTAGCTAACTTGTGTTTTGTTTATGTTTTTTTGTGCTTAGGGTTTTTCCAAAGCTTTGGACATTGGCTATTTCTGCCTGCTGCTGTGGAATTGTCTCCAGTAGTTAGTGTGAGAAGTAACAATGTATTTTGGTTGTGAGTGTTTAAATTAAATTGCTTTGGCCAATCAATGAATGTTTTGTTTCGGAGATGAGAGCTGAAGGAAGTGGCTAAATATTTGGAGCAAACTTCTAGAAGGGTATTTTCAAACCCCTTATGGGCTGATGGCTGGACAGAATGCCACAGTGAGGAGGTCTTAGCCCCTGTCAGGGGCCTGAGTCAAGGCCCAAAAAATCCAGGAAATTCTGTGTTAAAGTAGAACTATAGGCAAAACATTTGTTTTTATTTTGGATAAAGCAAGGGAGGGTTATAACCCCGTCAGATTTTTTTTGTTGCCATCGTTGTCCCATTGCAGAGATTTCTATTCACTTCCTGTCCCATAACCAATCAGGAAGTGGGAGGAAATCCCTGCACATTAAGGGAATTCCTTGGGGGCACCCAGGTCACCAGAACTAGTGTCCCCATTGTAAGATTTCCCCTCTATTACTTTTCTGGGGACAGCCCAAAATGTTTTATTTTATTTTATGTTCACCTTCCATGATAATTGTAAACGGGAATAATAGAGAGGGTGAATCTCAGACAGCAGGAGCTCAGACAGCAAACAAAAAAACTGACACCTCTTATATACCATCTCTACTGTAGAAAAAATAAATAAAAAAAAAAAGTTTTGCCTTTAGTAATAGTTCAAGGAAAGAGAACCAGGAAGATGGCTGACTGTCTGGAGCCTCTTTAGAGGAGTATGCTAAACCATGATTAAGCACTGATTGCAGTGTGAAACGCGTAGGCTGCTATCTCCATTTTTTTGCTGTACTTTGTAGTGCATTTGCCATCTGTTTTAAAATAAAGACAACCTAAGGTTTTTTTTTGGAAGTGCGGCTGTCCATTCTTCTAGCCTCTACATTTAGAGGAGTATACTGCGCTGAAGAATGTCCACATGAACTTGGGAGTTGACAGATAGACATTGTATGGAGACCTCATTACTGATCTCTCATTACTCACTATCTGTGGCTGCTTGCATAGGGTTAGATTCCTATTAAGAGGCTGCTGTTAAAGGAATGGGGCTAACAAATGTTGTTCCTAAAGGATCTATTATAATTGGGAGGATGCTACTGAGCAAATTAGGGCCATCAGTAGTTGCTGTTAGTGGATATGTTAGTACTGGAACCACTAACTCTGTTACTTCTGGGAGGCTGCTACAGAGACATAAAAGCACCATTCGTTTTTTTTTTCTTTTTATAAAAAAAAGTCTAGGATATTTTGCGATTTTTGGATATTTTGTGCCCCTAGCCCTCCCTCTACAGGTTCATTGTGCAAATAAATATTGAAAAGACTAAAGTGATTGCCACTCAGCTGTTTGCTTTACTCCACAAGAAGCCAAGAAGATGTTAATATGATAGCCACACTGCCTTAAGGGAAATTCCACGCTGCCTAGGTGGGAGGAGTGTTACACCTGTTTTATGTACAGATTACTATTTTTATTTTTTTATTTATTGACAGGTCATTGTTAACAGTTATTTTTACAAAGCTTAATAGGTGAAAGGAATCCAGGGTCACAGCATACAGAATGTTTTTTTCTGCCGTAGACTGCATTTTGTAATCTTCATCAAAGCAAAGTGGCAAGGGGACATACCTGTGTTTTCAGCTTAGCTTCAGGCCATATCAATTCTTAATGCTGCATGATTGATGTTGGTGCATTTAAAAGTGTGGCTTTAAGTAACAACTTTTAAATGGATATTATATTTGCTCTACCGATTTCAGTTACCCTATAATATATTTTAATTTTTAAGTCATATTTAATTGTCCTTTTAAAATATTTCAGCTTAACAGCATCAGTAGCAGAGTACATGTTAAAAGCTTTAATAATGCAGAGTGACAAGAGGACATGCCTTCTTTGGCGTCAGTTTCACCTCAGGCAACATCAAGTCATTATATTTTACTGATGTCAGTACATTCATGCAACAGAGATTAGGTTAATGTTCAAACTATATTTGGAGCAACTACTGTATATGTGTTTTGTCAAAGAGGCTCTCAGTATTGGAAATTAGTCAAAATTCAACTGTAATTTTGTAGACATTTTGTGGCTGGTCAGTGTGTATGTGTGGGGTTTCAGCCAGTTGCAGAATTAAACTGTGTGATCCAGGGGAAAACTGAGACACTGGTGCACACCAGGAAAACATACATCTTGGGGCACACCTAGCCGATTAGTCAAATTGTTCCACATGAGACAACTACACTTTTTATCCAATAACTATGCATTTATTTTAGATACCATAACATGTCACAAAATAATTATATTTTTCATTGTATTTAACACATAATAGTGCAAATTTGTGGCAATGCTGCATACAAAGGGGTGGAAATGTTGGTTCCTCGACAATATTCATGTAATGGGGGTTGCTAGTCAGCAGACAAGCAAAATGGGCACTAGCTAGATCAGTTCAGTGACTTTCGCACATTGGAGCTATAACTGGCCACTAGGAGCTTTTACTCACACTACCTTGTTCTCACTCCTCACTTCCCTGTGGCCCCAGTAACAATGCAACAGTGAAATGCCAGATGCTAAAGGACCCAGAAATTCTGGAAAAACTCCACAGACAAAATTGCAGCCAGAGGAGGCTGAATACCTGTCTCCAAACCTCTTCACTGAAGTTGTGTACACTCCCTCCCTAGATAGCATGCCTTGTTCACTGGGCAATGCAAGAGAAGCAAGGGAGATGGTCTGGGACACCGCTGTGGTATCCAAATTCCAGACCATGCTACAGGCTGAGCCTTAGGCCGCTACAGACAGACTAACATATAGCCTCACACATGAAACCCATAAACCAAGAGCCTGCACAGACAAAGTGAAATCTAAACTGGATAATGTTATCGTGGTGCTGGATTCCCAAGAGAAAAACTTGGACATGTTGGGGTTTATTTACTAAAGACTGTCCACTTTGAAAGGAAACTTTCCCCAGAACTTAGTATATGAGGTAAAGCTCTTCTGACATCCATTATTCAACCATGTGCAAGCAAAAATGCAGTTTTACTTTCCTTGTACATGATTGGGTATTCCTTAAAAGGTGACATTTCAGTACATTCACTAAACTCTGGGAAAAATTGTCTTGCAAGGTGCACCTTTTTCTTGTAAAGTGAACAGCCCATTTGCCTTTAGTAAATGGGCTCCAATAAGTAATAATTTCTCCTTGACCCTTACTAAAATTGAAGATCATTAAAATAATGTTAGAAGGGGAAATTTAAGAATAAGGCCGCGTACACACGGTCAGTCAAAACCGATGAAAACGGACAGAAGGTCAGTTTCATCGGTCCAAACCGATTGTGTGTGGGCCCCATCGGTCAGTTATCCTTCGGTCAAAAATTTTAGAACTTGCTTTAAAATTGAACCGATGGACACCTAACCGATAGCTCAAAACTGACGGTTAGTATGCAAAAGCATTGGTTAAAAACCCGCGCATGCTCAGAAACAAGTTGACGCATGCTTAAAAGCATTGAACTTCATTTTTCTCAGCACATCGTTGTGTTTTACATCACCGCGTTGGACTCGATCGTTTTTTTAACTGATGGTGTGTAGGCACATCAGACCATCAGTCCGCTTCATCGGTTAACCGATGAAAACGGTCCTTCGGACCGCTCTCATCTGATGGACCGACCGTGTGTACGCGGCCTTAGAGGTCTCTCAGATTCCATAGATGATCTCACTTCCGCTGTTCAAACAATAAAAATACCCATTGAAAGCCTAGAATTTGATCAGATATAAAATTAGTAAAGAATTCCGTGCTTGGGATAATGTGAACTGCTGCATACCTATAGAAAGCTTTCACCTAGGTGAAATCTGATAAGTTAAAATAGGAAAAAAACTGACAAAAATTATGTGCATAGAAAAACAGTAAACCTGAAATGATTATAAAGTGACGTGTGCTAGCAAAATTGATGGGTAAATTAATTAATTGGTTATTAAATAATAATATCAACTGTGCGTATATAAATCAAAAAATCTATGTTCAAAAAAATCTCCAAAAGTGACATGTGCAGGGGTGAAGCACTCTGGTGAGGGGAGGGGAGCACAGAATAGTTACTGCCAGCACAAATTATTTTCACAGACTGTCACTATTTGGATGAAGCCCATGTCTCTTTTGGAGATTTTTTTGAACATGGACATTTATTGATTTATATACGCACAGTTGATATTATTTATTAACCAATGAATTCATTTACCCATCAATTTTACTAGCACACGTCACTTTACAGTATATTAACCATAATGTTTCAGTAGATGCTTTTTACTAGCACAAGGTATAGTTAATGTGTTTTTTTGCCAGCACAAGTTACTTTATATTAATTCCAGGTTTACAGTTTTTCTATGCACATAATTTTTGTCAGCACATATCACTTAATATGCAATTAGAGTTTATTATTATTTTTTGGGTTTTAATTTGCACATTATCAAATCATTATATATAAGCAGGGCTCCCCCCCCCCCTCGCTTGATACCCATATTTTCTCCAAAGAACAATCCCAACCTCCCTTTTTTCCTGTTTGATCAGATACACCTTGCCCTTAGACAAAACAGACAAGAGGGACCCCCTAGGGACCTAGGGACATTGCAGTAAAGTCCACCTTCTGTCAGACATTGGAAATCAAAATGCTGGCAGCAAGGGATTGCAGGCATCTTATATCTCCAGGATACCCATTTGAAAAATATGCAGATTTAGCACCTGTTATCATATTTAAAAAAATGCATAGAACTCAAACAATACTTGAATGTGTTGCAGACATATGACACTTCTTGAGATTCTTCCTGCATACTTGCAGTATTTGCCACAGTCAATTCCAAACCAATGATTTGTCTGCCAAAGTCTACTCTTAAAGAAAGAGATTCCTTGAAGCAGGTTAAAGCACATCTCCACCCTATACCCACTGTGTCCTGCTTAATTTACCCTATCATTGTGGTAAAGTTTTATATTTCCTGAACCCTACATGTGGCCTGTATAGGCTGCTATGTTTTTGTTTATATTTTCCTACTGTTTGGAAGCCATGATTGTTATATATGTCTGTAATCCAAAGAAGATTTTCTTCTTATATCATCTGTATACAATTCCTATCCTGTTGCATTACTAAACTAGCCTAACAGTAGGGCCTGGACTGCCTGGACTGGAACTTTTGCTATCTTTGCATTCTTTTAGAGTATTCGCATTTGATATAAACTTTATTTATTTTTTTGAGCCCAGCATTGTCTCAATTAAAAATACCACAATCAATTCCACCAAACTATTATAAATGTCAATTCGTGCATATGATGTACCAGCTCCTTACCAAATTGACTGACCCACAGAACTGAATTGCGTCTAATAAAGCATTATTTTATTTATAACTCTATGTCTTCACTGTTGAATAAGATTTTTCTCGGATGTCCCCACCATAGGTGTGCACAGTCTATTGCATTAGGGTGTGCACCCCAAAACTCAAACACATATGCGTGTGTGTTCACGTGTATACTGTATTTACTGACATGTCAGTAGGGCAGTGTATGGTGCCAGTAGTTTTAATGAATTTTTTTTTATTGTTTTTTTTTTACAATTTTATAGGAGAAAAAATATATTATTGAGTGAAATATCAGGGGTCTAAACAGGGGGAATATTCACCACATGGGGTGATTAGGGTGTGCCCAGGCAAACCTGGCACACCCTGTGTGCACGCCTATTGTCGCCACATATATCCGCCCCCCCAAAAAAAAAAACATATAGTGTAGTATATTCTCAATCAATGAAACATTACTAATGGTGCTCACATGTGTAAGTGACACCATGCCATACAACACCACATGTCTTGTGTCTTCTTTTTACCCTCATTTGCTTACCTTCTTACCAGACTCATAATCTTTAATAATTTATACCCCAATTAAACCTCCTTTTACAGTCCCACTAATAATCTTCAATATTCCTCACATGTAATCTCCAAAAAAATAAAAAAAACTCACAACAGTGTAATACGTTCATAATCCTTTAAATCACATACATTAACGGTGCACACATTTTATGGGCTTTCAATTGTGCAAAATCTAACTCCTGAGATCCTCCTCACCATGAGAACTTTCTACCACACTCCAAACAAAGGGTTCAGTGATTGTGCTTGTACAACTTTCTCAAATTTCTTCTTGGTGATCTCACTTGTGACGCTCCCCATGCACAGTTAAATATCAAGCATCAGATTCCTTCTGTACAGTTTTCACAGCAGCCAGCTTACCACTCATCTTGTTCCTTGCCAAGCTGGTATGTGGCCATGCTCCCACTCTAACGATCAAAGCATACATGTTCCCAGAGCAATCTTCCATATCATAGATTGTACCTAAATGTCTGAACACTGTCTATGACCAGCTGGAGACCTGTGCATGCTGCAAAGGATAAAACAGGTATGCAGACTGACACGTGGTGAGGATGATCACAGGGGATAGGTTTTGCACATAAAATGTAAACAGTATTCATGTATGTGTTTTGAAGTTTTATGAACGTATTACACTAGTGTGAACTTTTTTGAGGAATTATGCATGAGGATTATTAAAGATTAACAGTGGGACTGTAAGAGAAGGTTTTATTGGGATGTTAAAGATTTTAAATCTGATAAGAATGTAAGCAAATGGGGGTATGAAGAAGATACAAGTCATGTGGTGTTGTATAGCATGGCGTCACTTACACATGTGAGCATAAATAAGCAAATATTATTATTATTATTTATTGATTGAGAGCACACTACACTATATGAGTGTTTTTTTCTTGTTTGGGGATATACTGTATGTGAGGACATCTGGGAAAAATCGTATTCAATAGTGAGCAAACAGAGTTTTGGAAAAAAAATGCTTTATGCATGAAGAGACATTTATAATAGTTTGTTGAAATTGATTGTGGGATTTTTTGTTGAGACATCGCTGGGTTCACCGGACACTTTTGCTCCTTGTTCATATGTGAGTGGGGGTGCTTTACAGACCATGTTCTTAAGATACACCATAATCTACCATGCACCCCTTGAATAACTTCAGACCAGGCTTAGAAAGTTTTAGAAACTTTTACTAAGAACTTCTCATAGCAAAGATATTTCCAAACTCTAACTTCCTAAACTAAAGCTGCCCAGGCGTACCTTGACAAGTCCACAATTGGCATTGTCCAGACACTTAGCAGCATCTTCCGTAATCTGGTGTTCAGTAGGACATCTTGGTGCAGCGGTCCTTCTTGATATCCCATGTCGATTGCAGCTGGGAACGGGCGGGGGGGGGCCTTGGGGCCCAGCTTTCCCACTTTTTATATGGGAAGGCAGGGCCCAAAAAGCTAAGGAAAGGAGTCAGAACCTAGTTAAAGGAGTTCCCCAAGCTAACACTTTTAACCCCCGCTGTGCCCGGGCTGTAAAACTATACAAAATAAACTTTCACTTACCTGCCTACGATCCCCCGTTGTTCCGATATCGCCGTCCCGTTCTCCGGTCCCGGTCTGTTCCACTTCCTGCGGGTCGGTGACTCACAGTGCGCTCAGCCTATCAGCGGCCGCAGCAATGTCCCGTCGCGGCCGCTGATAGGCTGAGCGCACTGTGAGTCACCGACCCGCAGGAAGTGGAAGAGACCGGGACCGGAGAACGGGACGGCGATATCGGAACAACGGGGGATCGTAGGCAGGTAAGTGAAAGTTTATTTTGTATAGTTTTACAGCCCGGGCACAGCGGGGGTTAAAAGTTTTAGCTTAGAGAACTCCTTTAACCACTTCCCAGCCTTGGCAGGCTAACTTATGCCACGTACACACGATCGGTTCATCGATGAGAATGGTCTGATGGACCGGTTAACCGATGAAGCTGACTGATGGTCAGTCGTGCCTACACACCATCGGTTAAATAAACGATCGTGCCAGAACGCGGTGACGTAAAACACAACGACGTGCTGAAAAAAACGAAGTTCAATGCTTCCAAGCATGCGTCGACTTGATTCTGAGCATGCGTGGATTTTTAACAGATGGTTATTTAACCAATGGCGCCCACACACGATCGGTTTGGACCGATGAAAACGGTCCATCAGACCATTCTCATTGGTTTAACCGATTTAACCGATCGTGTGTACGCGGCATAACTCACTGCAACATAATTCCACTTTTGTAGGCAACCTGCCAAAACATCCCCTTTCGTTTTTGCAAGCCATTACGGCTTGCAGACAATACTGGTAAAACAACAGTGTGCACAATTATTAACAGGGATGCAAACATATCATCTTTATGTTAAAGTGACAACATTTCAACATTTTACAGTAAACATGAGTTCATTGCTGGTAGGTACCACACACAGAAGGCTGGATTCAAATACAAGGTTCACTCTCCTGACACCAGGTGCTTCCTTCCAATTTGGCACACCATGGGTTAGGTGCAACTGTGCTATACGAGTTCGACCTGGTCCGTGAATATGTGCCGGCCAATAATAAGTTCACGATAAAGCCGGTGGTACTCCGCCTCTATGAACTCATTCTGATGACAAAATTCTGCTCTGGTATCCTTAGTTTCTCCCATATGGCTTGACTGTAGATTTTCGGTCTTTCTTCCTCTGATTAAGCAAAGCCTTTGGGATGTATGGAAAAGTGTATCCATAGCGGCTCGCAACATAATTGTTAAAATATCACTGCAGCGGCGTCTGGTGATTTTGCTACGGGCTGGTATTGACCCTTGAGGGAGGTAAGTGTCTGCAGGATGGTGTGAAAAGTCCTTAAAGTAGTTAGAACAGGGGAGAATGATAGAGGAGGTGGCAGCTCCTCCTCACTGCTTTCAAATACAAGTATCCCATGTCAATTGCGGCCAGCAGTGGGCATTGGCAGGGGCATCGAAACCAAGCCTTCCCCCTTTGTATAACACAGGATGGGAAGGCAAGGCCCAAAAATCCCAGGAGTCTGAACTTAAACTAACATAAACCCAAATTTTTAGGCAATCTGCCTGCAGGTTAAAAAAGCATGCTTTCCACGTTATTCTTCTAATTGTTGCTTAATAAATAAGCTGTAAATATCTGCCCACTCATTGCACTGCATTAACCACTTGCCGACACGCAACAGTACTTTAATTTGCCGGGTGGTACAATTATGTACATGTACATCATTTTGCGTGGTTGTGCCTGCCATGGGTTAGAAACGCACATCCTGTGACCGCTGTCTCCACACAACACAGTTGATTACAGTTACAGGTAATTGGTAACCAGATATCATGTGATTGCTATGATTGATCATAGCGATCACATGATAATAATGTAAACAACCTGTCATGAATGGCATTCCATTAATGAACAGCTTGCTTACTGTTGTGATCTGTGATTAGCCCACAGAAATTACTTGGTACCTGGCTACATGTACCATGTGATTAGCTGTAGCCAATTGTTGTAATATATAGATGAGGAGTCATATTTATTGCTATTATTGGTTTTGAGGCAAGAGTACGCTAGCTGATATGGAATGTAAATTCTCCTAATCCAAAAGGAATTTTCAACTTGGTTTATCCAGAGAGAGGCATTTATTGGACTTCAGAACAACCAACAGAGGTACAAACAGGGTAGATAACAGGGTACTTGGAATATTCATGCAACAATCAGACACCTTCAGAGAACCCAGTTTCTCCTGTCATAACCTAGCCAAAAGAACCTTCCCTAATATACACATTTTCCGCATTCAGTAAAATATCAAGCAATGTGATTGGTCAGTTTTGTAGCCCCTTTGATCTTCTGGGTGACAGGTAATGCCTCTTGGACATTTTGGCTAAAATGCCATTTTAGTCCCATTTTAATCATCTGCAATTGTTTAAGTTTTAGTCGTATTTAGTAGACAAAAATCTCCAGTACATTAAAGTCGACTAAAATCACTTTAGTCAACTAAGATCATTTTAGTCTACTAAAATCTAATGGGTTTAGTTAAATTGTAGTGCATTATTTAAGCATTTCTCTACAATTTCCAAACTCGTTATATACTCCTGGAGTGAAAAATCGAATATGTTATTATTTATGGTATTAAGGTTTGAATATGCACTACATTATAAGTGTGAAATGCAAGATTTCGGTGGGTGTAAAAAGATGTCTGTTTGCCGACTTCAGACTGTAGGCTTAGTGTGGGTGAGTGCAGGGTGTACCAAAATGGCCGTCATTGAATGTCACTACCGTTACGAAATCTGACGGGTTGCCTAATCTGAGGGAACACGAGCAAGGGAGGGGGAGGGGCAGGAGAGTGGAGGAGGGATGAGTCACAGGAACGCTGCAGGGCTGGATGAGGGAGGAGACAGGAGGGGACTGCAGAGAGACCCATGTGTATTCATTGAGAGAGGAGACATGTTCAGACAAGCAGTGGTGTGTGTATGTGTGTCTGTCTTTCTGTATGTGTGTGTGTCTGTCTGTATGTGTGTCTGTGTAAATCCAGGAAGTGAACAGGCAGCAGATTCAGCTGCCCACGGTTAAAATGGTTGAAGCCAGACTTAGTGGAGGGAGATTTCTGCAGCATATTTGGCAAGTACAGAATCACAGTATATATAAAATAATATGCAAAATGGTTGGAGGGAAGCTTCAGTTTGGCAAATATGTTTTTTATTACAAATAACGTGAGCAGACTGCAGTTCCTCTTTAACATGTGTGATGATATCAGAGTTAATCACTAATTTGCATCATAATCGTCAGAGTTGAGAAGTGTCAAGTTAAACGATTCAAATGCTTACCATTGGAGGAATATGATCGAAATAAAAGAAGTGTAGAGGACAAAGGAGATCATACTATGGAACTTGCAGTTTTAGAGAACACAGAGGGCATTCAGATAAATGGGGTCCCTGTGAAGGGCATAATCAGGGGGATGGGTAGAGATCATGATGCCAAGTTTTAATTACTCTGTGGAATATTGCTTGGACCTACCCAAAAGGAAATGACCATCATAGGAGTACAAATATAATATTAGTGGATGATGAAGAGTGATAATAACTATTATTGTAAAATGAATCTCCGCCGCAATGCGGTTATCTACCAGAGGGAAACATTTATTGGATTCCAGAACAGTCCAAAAGGTACTTGCATAAGATTGAAAAATCCAGCAGAGTATTTGTAAGTATTACAATGAGCAGAGGCCCTCAGATTCCTATTCAAAACATTTATGCCGCGTACACACGGTCGGAATTTCCGATGGAAAAAGTAAGACGGAATTTTTTTATTGGATATTTCGACCGTGTGTATGCCCCATCAGACTTTTCCTTCGGAAATTTCCGACGGACTTAGAAAGAGAACATGTTCTTTTTGGAATTTGGAATTGGAAATTCCGTTCGTCTGTATGGAATTCCGACGGAGAAAAAAACATACATGCTCGTAAATAATTTGACGCATGCTCGGAAGCATTGAACTTCATTATTCTAGGCTCGTCGTAGTGTTGTACATCACCGTGTTTTCGGCTGCAGTCGGAATTTGGTGTGTCCGTGTGTATGCAAGACATCTTGAGTGGAATTCCGTTGGGAAAACCCGTTAGGAAATCCCACTCGTGTGTACGGGGCATTCGCTTCTTTCTGTCATGACAAGTATAGAGGCAATTAATCCATCCAGCATATACTGTATATATCCTATATATATTATGCACGTAGGTTGCTTCAATTCATGCAATAAGGTGTGTTATATTATAGACTTGTGCTTTCATAATTATGATAAATTAATGAATTTAACAGCTAAAAAACTTTCGGTGTTTATATATATATATATATATATATATATATATATATATATATATATATATATATATATTTACACTTACAATATACTACACCAATCACAGATCACAACCATAAGCAAGCTATTCACGAATGGTTCACAAAACTATTGGTTATACCATGATCTTTAATGTATAAGCAATAACAGTAAAAAAATGAAAAAAAAATCCCTAACCACCTCCAAAGTAGTACTGTGTCATTATGATGTCACTGAGCAACTCTAATGACATGATGTAAAAAAAGAGAGTACATTTTTTTTTAAAAGTAAGAAAAATAAAAAAATATGTTTAAAAAATTGAATAACAAATTATAAAAAAAATTTGTTGTACCTGATTTCAAGCATCGGATGTATCTTTCGTGAAACTTTAGAAAAATTTGATGAGGCAGAAAACGCTCATGTTATTACAAGAATGCAGCACACAATATGTGCATCTTGCAGTTGTTCGCTGTTTCCTAATGATAGTTCCGGAATAAAACATTAGTTTGAGCTCTCATTTCTCCCATCATCATATGGCAGGCACATAGCACAAACAGATGTAATCCAGCTTTAGTGATCTAACTTGGCAGCTCCCCAACTGCAGATACTGTTAACAATTAACCTTCAATTCAGCTACTGTGAACTAAGGAGCAATCACTTAGCAGCACTGTTCATGGTTCATGGTTCATGGTTTGAATCCCAACCACTGCAATACCTGCACAGAGTTTCTGCCCACACTCTGGTAGGTTCATTGGCTCATATCTAAATTGGCCCCAGCATGTGTTAATGCCAGTTAGGGACCTTAGATTGTAAATTCCTAGAGGGCAATGACTGATGTGAAGATATAATATATGCTACAATATATGAAAATTGATGGTTCTATATAAGTACCTGTAATAAACCACAAGCCACAGTTTGAAAGTTGCTATTAACACAGTACTCTCTCCCAAACCATATATGACAATGGAGGGCATTTGATTGACCAACCACCAATATTCAGCACTGTTACATCATGGCAGGAAAGGTTGTTGTGAGTCATGCTCCTCATTACCTTAACGACGTACTTGCTGGACACTTATATTATACCCCCTTCCTGACCAGGCCCATTTCCAGCTTTCAGCGTTCCTCACACTTTGAGGTTGGGTTCAAACCACAGCATGGAGCGGCTCACAGCACAAGTCCGATGCGTCGCTATTCACTGTTTCGGGGTTCCGATTTCAGCCTGAATTTTGTGATGAAATGGACCCAAAGATGCCCAGGGCTCCTGTGCAATTTGCACCGGAGTCTCTGCAGAGATGTGTGAACTGGCTCCATAGAGAGCCGGTCACAATCTCCTGCTATGCAAAAAAGGGGAGATTGGCAATAGTGTGGACCCAGCCTGAATGACAATTGCGCGGTCATGCAACACTGTACCCAAATGAAATTTTTATAATTTTTGTCACAAAAATAGAGATTTCTTTTGGTGGTATTTAATCACCACTGTATTTTTTATTTTTTGCTAAACAAACAAAAAAAAGATGTTAAAAAAAAAGGCAAAACGTTTTTCATATTTTGTTATAACATTTTGCAAACAGGTAATTTTTCTCCTTCACTGATGTGCACTGATGAGGTTGCACTTATGGACACTGATAGGCTGCACTGATGGGCACTGATGATGCGGCACTGATAGGCACTAACAGGAGGCACTGATGAGCACCGATAGGTTGCTCTGATGGGCACTGATGAGGCGGCACTGTTGGGCACTAATCAGGAGACACTAATGAGGCTGCACTAATGGATGCCACTGATGGGCACTGAGAGGTGGCACTGATAGGCACTGATGGACACTGATAGGTGGCATTGATAGGCTGCACTGATGGGCACTAATAGGTGGCACTGATGGGCACTGAGAGGTGGCACTGGTGTGCACTGATCAGGAGGCACTGATGACGAGGCACTGATTGGCAGCACTGGTGGGCACTGATAGGTGGCACTGATTAGCACCACTGGAGGGTACTGATTAGCAGCACTGGTTGGCACTTATGGGACCGATGTCCCCCTAACAGAAGCCAGATACTGGCTTTATTCTTTTCTTCACGCTGACAGCGGTAACCAGCGGTAACCAGCTTCTGTTTACTTCCGTGATCTGTTGTCATCGGCTGACCAAGTGGTGAAGGGTACACTGTGACTGGCTCTTTACCCTGCTCTGTGATCAGCTGAGTGCGAAGCACTCGGCGATCACAGGGCGTGCGGGTGATGCGAGAACGGGAGGGTGAACATGGACGCCCTCTCTGTATTTGAGGTCCACGCTGTAGCTGTCTTTCGGCTTTAGAGCGGACGTCAAGTGGTTACAGAAATGTATTTATTTGAGAAAGATGCTGACCCAAGTAGCAGATAAAAGATGGGAAGGGGATAAGAGTATGTTCCGCTGGTGAGGGAGGCAGTAAAGTAAACCTGCACTAAAAAAGTAAAAAAAAAAAAGGCACTATTTCACTGAAAGGTTAAAGTGATACTAAAGGTTCCTTTAGATTTTTTTCTAAAATAACAAACAGGTCATACTCACCTCCACTGTGAAGCTCCTTTTGCACAGTGGCCCCGAACATCCTCTTCTGGGGTCCCTCGGTGGCTCCTCCCTGCATTAGATAACTCCCTTAGAGAAGCGCTCTCTCGAGGGGGGTTACCTTGCGGGCGAGCTCCTGAGTCATATGACAGCCAGTGTATGTCTCGGCCCCGCCCCCGGCACCCGCATCATTGGATTTGATTGACAACAGCAGGAGTCAATGGCTGCGCTGCTATCAATCTATCCAATCAAAGCCGGGACTCCGTAGAGAGGAGAATGGCAGAGACGCGCTGAGGAGACAAACGGGCTCAGGTAAGTTGCCAGGTACAATAAGGTGAAAAAACACAAACCTTTACAACCCCTTTAAAGTCTCTAGCAAGAGCAAAGTTGCAATGGTGAGTCTACAGCAAGAGCTCTTCAGCATGATAATTCCGCCACAGTGACCCCTGTGGTGGGATGAGAATTTCACATCATAACTAAACCAGAACTTACAGCAGAATGAAGTCTGTCCAGTCTAGCAAACTTGCAGCTGAATTGCTTGTTATCTGGGTCATTAGAGTAGTTTTCATAGCCAAGTCTCATGTACAATGAGCAACATATAAACAAGTCACAATTATTTAACCTGATTAAATGTAAAATTAACCGCAAGCTAATTACAACAGGATATAGCTTAGCTACTACCAGAGTTATGAAAAATCGAATGATTTGAAATAACTTCCAACAGTTTGAACCACTGAAAAACATTACCACAGGAAAAGCAAAACTCTCACTAGGCCTGACAGTGCTAACTTGCCAAGACCATGACGCAACACAGGGTTGCACTAAAATTAGAAACAACTCAGTTATAAATATTTGTGTCCACTTGCCAAGCCCATTCAACTGCAGAGTTCCAGTATTGCAGTTTGACGTAAGAGCAACAAAGTTAACTTTATTATAACACCTCCAAATACGGAAAGGTTTTTTCACAGTAAGAGCTGTGAAAATGTGGAACAGACTCCCTCCAGAGGTGGTTTTGGCCAGCTCAGTAGATTGCTTTAAGAAAGGCCTGGATTCTTTCCTAAATGTACAGAATATAACTGAGTACTAAGATTTGTAGGTAAAGTTGATCCAGGGTAAATCCGATTGCCTCTCGGGGGATCAGGAAGGAATTTTTTCCCCTGCTGTAGCAAATTGGATCTCATGCTCTGCTGGGGTTTTTTGCCTTCCTCTGGATCAACTGTGGGTATGGAGTTGGGTGTATAGGATTTTACTGTGTTTTTTATTTTGTTTTTTTTATTTTTTGTGGTTGAACTGGATGGACTTGTGTCTTTTTTCAACCTGACTAACTATGTAAACATATTGGCTATAGAAAAGCATCAACCACAAATTTAAATGTTGCAAAGGAAATTAAACATGGTAAAAATGTGTTTGCCATAATTAACCCTGTCTGGACTGTGCTGGCAGATATCTCATCATTTATAAAATAGATCTGAAAACTGTGTGCTAACAAAGGGTTAAACGTTTTGAAGTTGTGCTACCCCATTGTATGTTTATGAGAACTGGAAAACCCTTCAATGTCAGCCTCCCCCCCAGCCCCACCTATATACTTACCTGAACCTGATTTTGATCTAGTCCTGTGCCTATCTACAACAGCGCTGCTCTGCTCTCTCCTCTCTCACAGGAGGCTCGGCAGCAGCGGGAGCCATTGGCACCTGCTGCTGTCAACAAAATCCTGTGAGAAAAGAACAGAGGGTGGGGCCAAGCCGTTCTGTGTGTGTCAATAGAAGCACGCAGTGTGGCTGGGGATAGTGCCCGCACAAGTGAACCCATAGTAATTGGCTTGCTATGGGGGCACTCAGAGAGGAGGAGGAGCCAGGACCACCGGCAAGGAACCACAGAAGTGGAGGATTGGGGCTGCTGTGTGAAAAAACATTGTACAGAGCAGGTAAATATGACATGCTTGTTATTTTAGAAAAAAAATTATGCCTTTACAATTATACCAAATATGACCTGTTGTAGAGGTAATTTTTAGATAGTGAGGGTGTACCCAAAGGGGAATATAACAGTGGAGGCCTTCTTTGCACACTATTTTTATTGGATTCAGTGATTTTTCGGGGGGGGGGGGGGATTTGTATTTATGCCCTTTGTCGTTTTGTACACTACACAGTGACTATATTTACATTTGCTTGCACGTTGTGATCATTTGTCTGGATTACATTTTCATTGAATTGGACTTGCACTTTACCATTTAATATGCAGTTATTTTGGGGACTTTTGCATATTTTGGGGATTTTCACATTTTTGGTTTGATCACACATGTATATCATTTCTGAATAATTTTTTTTTTTTTACTCTGTGGGGTTAAAAAATACAACAATTTTCACATAATGTCTGCATATAAAATAATATTTTCTGCAGTTGTCGGAGCCATATCTGAACATGAAGGTTTGTTATATTCAGAATTAGTCGCACTCTCATGTCTCCCTGTGCCACCACACCAAGTGTTTCCTCTGAACCTGGTGATTCTGTCACTCAAAGACAAAACTGATAAATCAGATTTTGCAGAAGTAGAAATTGTGGAAGGTTTTTGCCATGATATATTACATGAGTGGATCCTTCTTCAAACTGTTCTTTTTTTGACCTGTAATCTCCTTTGTAAATCAATTTTACATTTCATCTTTTGGTGAACCTCTTCAGTATTCTTACTTTTGGATGACCTTCCTTTGAGACATGTTAGCACAAATGGTTGGTAACACATTAATTAAATGCCTATGCAAAATGTATCAATACAAGTTTTCTCTCAAGTTTTTTGGAAATGTTGATACTTCAACGTAGGTCCCAGTACTGTTTGATGACAAATGACTTTTCTTTGTGTTGAGTTCTGTTTGCCACCTGGTTATGGTATCTACAATAAACCTTATAGGGAAAAAAGGTATAAATATTTTTACCATTACTATGGGCCAGATTCTGAAAGAATTACGTTGCTCCACGGCAGCGTAACGTATCTGATTTACGTTACACCGCCGCAGGTTTACAGCGTAAGTGCCTGATTCACAAAGCTCTTACCTGTAAACTTGCGGCGGTGTAACGTAAATCTGCTTGGCGCAAGCCCGCCTAATTCAAATGGGGCGGGCACCATTTAAATTAGGCGCATGCTCCGTCGGGAAAATTACCCAACGTGCATTGTGCTAAATGACGTTGCACGGACGTCATTTGTTTAGACGTTAACGTAAATGGCGTCCAGCGCCATTCACGGACGACTTACGCAAACGACGTGATTTTTTAAATTTCGACACGGGAACGACGGCCATACTTAACATGGCTTAGAACAACTAGGGCTCAGCCCTAATTTTACGACGTGTATCTCGACGGAAACGACATAAAGTTAGAGCGACGGGTAACGCGGACGTTCGTGGATCGCCGTAACTAGTCATTTGCATATTCCTGCGCCGAACGTACTGCGCATGCTCCGTCGGGAAAATTACCCGACGTGCATTGCACTAAATGACGTCGCACGGACGGCATTTGTTTAGACGTTAACGTAAATGGCGTCCAGCGCCATTCATTTACGACTTACGCAAACGACGTGATTTTTCACATTTCGACGCGGGAACGATGGCCATACTTAACATGGCTTAGAACAACTAGGGCTCAGCCCTAATTTTACGACGTCTATCTCGACGGAAACGACATAAAGTTAGAGCGACAGGTAACGCGGACGTTCGTGGATCGCCATAACTAGTAATTTGCATATTCTACGCCAACCACAATGGCCTCGCCACCTAGCGGCCGGCATAGAATTGCATCCTTAAGATCCGACAGTGTAAGTCAATTACACCTGTCCGATCTTAGGGCTAGCTATGCGCAACTGATTCTATGAATCAGCCGCATAGTTAAGACGGGCAGATCACAGAGATACGACGGCGTATCAGGAGATACGCCGTCGTATCTCTTTTGTGAATCTGGCCCAATGTTTGTATTTTTGGTTTTCATTTATGAAATAGTGGTATGCTTGCGTTAAAAAGGCTCCATGTTTACATTCCTTATATGTTTACATCTGTTGTTCTTACTTTGATAAATTCAACACGTATACCTGTATATTGAATGTAAAAAGACTCCTGGTTGTCAACTTCTGAAAGGCAAGTCTGTACATCATGCTAGGTGACTGTTAACCTAGTAATGACAACAGGATTAGGGCAATGTTACTGGAGGACATTGTTGTATTATATCTTATTTGGTGCCCATTGATTTGGGGATGGCATGAAGAATGGAACTATGCTGCTGGAGGACAATCCTCTGATATTACTGCATGTACAATACTATAGTCTGTGCTGTATTTTTTACTGATACTTGCAGTTTGTGTGGCTAGTGAAAGTGAAATGTGAGGCCCCGTACACACGGCCGAGGAACTCGACGTGCCAAACACGTCGAGTTCCTCGTCAAGTTCTGGGATGAAGCCGCCGAGGAGCTCGGCGGGCCGCCTTCTCCCATAGAACAACGAGAAAATAGAGAACATGTTCTCTATTTTCTCGACGAGCTCCTCGGCGGCTCCATCGAGCCAAAAGTGTACAGACGACAGAGTTTCTCGGCAGAATCCGGGTTTTGACCGAGTTTCTCTGTGAATTCTGCCGAGAAACTCTGTCGTGTGTACGAGGCCTGAGTCAACCTGCATTCATAGTGATTTCCTAAGACCCAACAGTCATTTTTTGTTTGTGTCACTGGCAGGTGTGGTTGCTATGTTGTTGCTGTTCCCCCTTTTTTGTTCTTTTGGGCTGTTTCTTTGCTTTTCTTTAATAGTTGTTTAATTTTTTTCCTAACTTTAGGTAAAAATAAAAATAAACAAAAAAATTAATTCTTTCAATGCAGAAGAGCCTGATTCTGCACTCTCCAGCTTTAGTAAATAAACCCCACTATGTCTCTTCTACATTAAAGTTTCTTTCCTGTCTGTACACCCTGTACATGGCCAAAGTTTGGTACCTGGAAGTCAACCGACCTAAGATTTCAGAGGCTGACGGGGACCTCTAAAACACTGCACTGTTGGAGAGAAGGTGCCACATTAGGAAAAATACACTGCTCAAAAAAAATTTAAGGAACACTTTTGAATCAGAAGTTGAACTATGCTGCTGGAGGACATTACTCTGATATTACTGCATGTACAATACTATATTCTGTGCTGTATTTTTTACTGATACTTGCAGTTTGTGTGGCTAGTGAAAGTAAAGCCAGGTTGGCTTTGGCCAATTATGTGAGGGAGTGAGTATTACCACACTACCAAGAAGTGGGGGATGGGGAAAAAGAAAGGGGGTACGGCTGCGGCACTGAAAGGTGTATCAGACCATAATATATATAAAGAAAAGGGTAGTGCTGAGCTGTAAATAGGGAATGGGGTTCAAGTGTAGAGGAAGTGTAGCAAATCCTTATATGTAAAAAGATACAGTCTGACTAGTGATCAAAATGACAATGTGAAAAAATATTGACATCAAAATTAACGTGCTACAGTGCAGCTAATCCAGCTGACAAAAGTAGGGTAATAAAACGTGACAGTGCTAGTATCATACAGTGTAATACAATAATAATTGGTGTACTGTTAACCAATGGGGTGTACAGCGTGCATAACACAACACACAACAGTGACTGAAATAAGGCTAAGTTAAATGTCCATGCAACAAAAAGCCTATAAGCATAACGAAGGAAAAATCCAAAAATAAAAGTGCAGGTGTAGATGCCAAAATAACGTAAAGGTTTCCGGTGTTCTCTTCAAACCAAGTGAGGATGTCCCCTTACCTTACTGCTGTAAGGTAACAGCATATCAGCCCAAATACACTTTCTGGTCGTGTCCGCATAGGATGTTATCCAGATGGACTGTAATTGAAGAGATAGATCCCTCTCGGTAGTCACGTCCGAGAAATGACAGTGACTCGCACCCAGGGAGATAAAGTGCCAATAGTGCAGTATTGTTTTAAAAAGGTTTATCAACAAAATAATACACTAGGGTACTCACATAGCTGTGATAAAATCAGGCATGTAAAATGAAAGAGTGCGTTCGCCGATGTCACCTCCGGCACCTCTTGGTGGACTCTTGGTTACGCTCATACGTGTATTCGTCACCTCTCGTGACTTCCAAAAGTGTACCGGAGGTGACGTCGGCGAATGCACTCTTTCATTTTACATGCCTGATTTTATCACAGCTATGTGAGTACCCTAGTGTATTATTTTGTTAATAAACCTTTTTAAAACAATACTGCACTATTGACACTTTATCTCCCTGGGTGCGAGTCACTGTCATTTCTCGGACGTGACTACCGAGAGGGATCTATCTTTTCAATTACAGTCCATCCGGATAACATCCTATGCGGATACGACCAGAAAGTGTATTTGGGCTGATATGCTGTTACCTTACAGCAGTAAGGTAAGGGGACATCCTCACTTATTTTGAAGAGAACAACGGAAAACCTACCTTTTCTTCACGTTATTTTGGCATCTACACCTGCACTTTTATTTTTGGATTTTTCCTTCGTTATGCTTATAGGCTTTTTGTTGCATGGACTTAGCCTATTTCAGTCACTGTTGTGTGTTGTGTTATGCACGCTGTACACCCCATTGGTTAACAGTACACCAATTATTATTGTATTACACTGTATGATACTAGCACTGTCACGTTTTATTACCCTACTTTGTCAGCTGGATTAGCTGCACTGTAGCACGTTAATTTTGATGTCAATATTTTTTCACATTTGATCATTAGTCAGACTGTATCTTTTTACATATAAGGATTTGCTACACTTCCTCTACACTTGTACCCCATTCCCTATTTACAGCGCAGCACTACCCTTTTCTTTATATCTATTTTGGCCAATTATGGCTCAGGGGGTTTAGTACACGCCCCACACTATAAAAGGCCGCCTGAAGGTCAGCCTTGTGTAGTGTGTTGCGGTGGTTAAGAGAAGACAGAGAGAGAGAGAGAGTGTCATTTTTTGTAGGTAGATAGAGCAGGTAGGAAGGCAGACAAGTCAGTTAAAGCTACAGTGTGTAGAGGATATATATGCATCCCAGGTGTTGTATATATATTTATACACTGTATAGTTTAGCTAGATCCGCTCTTCCTAATTTACTGACAGGCAGGCAGGTGATTGTGCTACCTGCAGTATTCTCACATGGTGTACTGTCTGTGTCCTCTGTAGTGTGCACCTAAAGCTACGTGGTGTGTGTACTGTCCGTGTCCTCTGCACATTGTGCACCTAAAGCTACGTGGTGTGTGTACTGTTTGTGTCCTCTGCAGTGTGCACCTAAAGCTACGTGGTGTGTGTACTTTCTGTGTCCTCTGCAGATTGTGCACCTAACGTAAAGCTGGTGTTTCTCATATTTACTCCTAGAAGCAGGGATCTGCTCATACTAATACTACAGGCAGGATATATTGCTGCAAGTACTTTCATGTGGTGTACTGTCTGTGTCCTCTGCAGTGTGCACCTAAAGCTACGTGGTATGTGTACTGTCTGTGTCCTCTGCAGTGTGCACCTAAAGCTACGTGGTGTGTGTACTGTCTGTGTCCTCTGCAGATTGTGCATCTAACGTAAAGCTGGTGTTTCTCACATTTACTCCTAGAAGCAGGGATCTGCTCAAATTAATACTACTGGCAGGGTATATTGCCTCAAGTACTTTCATGTGGTGTACTGTCCGTGTCCTCTGCACATTGTGCACCTAAAGCTACGTGGTGTGTGTACTGTCTGTGTCCTCTGCAGTGTGCACCTAAAGCTACATGGTGTGTGTACTGTGTGTGTCCTCTGCAGTGTGCACCTAAAGCTATGTGGTGTGTGTACTGTCTGTGTCCTCTGCAGATTGTGCACCTAACGTAAAGCTGGTGTTTCTCATATTTACTCCTAGAAGCAGAGATCTTCTCATATTAATACTACAGGCAGGGTATATTGCTGCAAGTACTTTGACGTGGTGTACTGTCTGTGTCCTCTGTAGTGTGCACCTAAAGCTACATGGTGTGTGTACTGTTTGTGTCCTCTGCAGATTGTGCACCTAACGTAAAGCTGGTGTTTCTCATATTTACTCCTAGAAGCAGAGATCTTCTCATATTAATACTACAGGCAGGGTATATTGCTGCAAGTATTTTCACGTGGTGTATTGTCTGTGACCTCTGCAGTGTGCACCTAAAGCTACGGGTTGTGTTTACTGTCCGTGTCCTCTGCACATTGTGCACCAAACGTAAAGCTGTAGTTTCTCAAATTTACTCCTAGAAGCAGAGATCTTCTTATATTAATACTACAGGCAGGGTATAATGCTGCAAGTACTTTCATGCGGTGTACTGTCTGTGTCCTCTGCAGTGTGCACC
This sequence comes from Rana temporaria, assembly GCF_905171775.1. Taxonomy (NCBI): domain Eukaryota; kingdom Metazoa; phylum Chordata; class Amphibia; order Anura; family Ranidae; genus Rana; species Rana temporaria. The sequence goes on from NC_053491.1 coordinate 194,293,407, forward strand.
TAAAGCTACGTGGTGTGTGTACTGTCTGTGTCCTCTGCAGATTGTGCATCTAACATAAAGCTGGTGTTTCTCATATTTACTCCTAGAAGCAGGGATCTGCTCATATTAAAACTACAGGCAGGGTATATTGCTGCAAGTACTTTCACGTAATGTGCTGTCTGTGTCCTCTGCAGGCCATTAGTATGTCTGGAAGGACAACAAGGAGAGACAGAGAGTCACGAGCCGATAAAAGAGGGCAAGCAGGCTCTGCGTCTAGAGGCAACAGTGCTGGTCGTGGACACGGTGCATCCTCATCAGCACGTGGCCCTGGGACACGCTCGTCCTTTTTTCCGGCAGCTGGCTGGGTTGAGCCGCAACATGCCGAAGACTTGGTAGAGTGGATGACCAAGCCGTCCTCATCCTCCTCATCCTCTCTCACCCAGGCTCAGGGTACTTTGTCTGGCAAAGCAGCTGCCAAGGCGGCCTCTTCCCTCTGCTCAATGGCATCAGTCACTCCTTCCCTAGCCCCACCATGTCCTCCTGAGGAGTCCCCCGAACTGTTTGACCACAGTGTTGGGTACATGCTGCAGGAGGATGCGCAGCGTTTTGAAGGCTCCGATGATGGTACACAGCTAGAGGAAGGTAGTAACGTGAGCCCAGAGAGAGGGGGTGCCCAAGAAGGACAGCAATCTGGCAGTCATGTTTCCCCAGCTGCAGCATACTGCCAGGTTTTCTACAGTGATGAGGAGGGAGGGGATGATGAGGTCACTGACTCTACGTGGGTGCCTGATAGGAGAGAGGAGGAGGCACAGGCACATCTCCAATGAGGCAGGATGCCCTCCAGGGGCCAGGTTAAGGGCAGCACATCGACTGCATCACAACGCAGAGCTACGCATGTGCAGGGCACTGCTGTCTCACAGCGTTATTCCAAAAGTTCTTTGGTGTGGGCCTTTTTTGAGACGAGTGCATCAGATCGCACTGCTGTTATTTGCAACATATGTCTCAAGCGTATCTCGCGTGGCCAAAACATCACCCGCTTGGGCACCATATGCTTGACCAGACATATGTCGACCTGCCATGCAGTTCATTGGCAAGCGTACCTCAAAGACCCACACCAAAGAACAAAGCAGACCTCTCCTTGCTCCTCATCAGCTGGGATCTCCAACCCCACTATACCCTCAGTCCTCTCTGAAGCCTGCACTGATAGACTAAAGGTGTAGAATTAGGTGTGTCACAGCCAAGTACTTGCATGCAATCTACTGTCGGTACACCGATGGCAGATTGTACCAGGCAAATTTCCCTGCCCCAGCTGCTGCAGCGCCGAAAGATGTTCTCTCCCAGCCATCCACATGCCCGGCGGTTGAATGCTAGCTTAGCTAAATTGCTAGCACTTCAACTGCTGCCTTTTCAGTTGGTAGATTCTGCCCCCTTCAGTGAGTTTGTGGAATTTGCGGTACCTCAGTGGCAAGTTCCCAAACGCCACTTTTTCTCACGGCTCTCTACCAGCATGTGGAAGGCAATGTCCATGCCTCGCTGGACAGGGCGGTCAGTGGTAAGGTGCATTCTACCGCTGACTCATGGTCCAGCAGGCATGGACAGGGACGTTACCTTTCTTTCACGGGGCATGGGGTGACTGCTGGCAGCTGGGAAGGACGCACGACAAGGTACAGTAGTGTTGGAGGTTGTTCGGCCACCACGCCTCCAAAATGGTACTACTGGTTGTGACACACCTCTCTCCTCCACCCCCTCCTCTTCTACTTCCTCTGTGGTCTCTTCCTGTGCTGATGTGTCTTCGGAACCAGCGGTGTTCCGTAGGCGTTCAAGGGGCTACGCAGGTACGCAGGCAAAGAGATGCCATGCGGTGCTTGAGCTGGTGTGCTTGGGGGACAGGAGCCACACTGGGTCAGAGGTTCTGTCAGCTCTGCAGGGGCAGGCTCAGAGGTGGTTGATGCCACGCCAGCTTAAGCCAGGAATGGTGGTTTGCGACAATGGCACCAACCTCCTCTCCGCCTTGCGACAGGGACAACTGACCCATGTGCCCTGTTTTGCTCATGTCCTTAATGTGGTGGTGCAGCATTTCTTGGGCAGGTACCTGGGCTTACAGGATGTCCTAAAGCAGGCCAGGAAACTCGGCGTGCATTTCCGACGGTCATATAATGCCAGTGCTTGGCTGGCAGACCTCCAAAAGGAATACAACCTGCCCAAGAACCGCCTAATCTGTGACATGCCCACCAGGTGGATCTCTACGTTGGCCATGCTGCAGCGGCTGCACACGCAGCAGAGGGCCATCAATGAGTATCTGTGCCTATATGGCAGCAGGACAGGGTCAGGGGAGCTTGTTTTTTTCCCCCACACCAGTGGGCCATGATCAGGGATGCATGCACTGTCCTGTCACCATTTGAGGAGACCACGAGGATGGTGAGCAGTGACAGTGCATGCATCAGTGAGACCGTCCCTCTTATTCACCTGTTGGAGCATACGCTGCGTGGAATAATGGACAGGGCCCTTGAGGCAGAACAGAGGGAGGAAGAGGAGGACTTCCTTACCTCTCAAGGCCCCCTTTATACAGACAGTGTTCCTGCTTGCCAGCCTATCACACAGGAAGAGGATGAGGAGGAGGAGGAGGAGGAGGATTGTGTCAGCATGGAGGTGGAGCCTAGCACTCAGCATTAGCAGCAGTCTTCAAGGGATCAATTACAGTCCCAAGAAACCCATGGACTTGTACGTGGCTGGGAGGAGGTGGCTGGGGATCATGTCATCCTCAGTGACCCAGAGGACTCCGCACCGAATGCCTCAGCAAACCTACGTTGTATGGCCTCCCTGATCCTGCAAAGCCTGCGGAAAGATCCTCGAATTGGTGCTATTAAGGAGAGGGATCATTACTGACTGGCAACCCTCCGTGATCCACGTTACAAGAGTAAGGTTGCGGACCTTATCTTGCCGGCACAGAGGGAGCAGAAGATGAAACATCTTTGGGAGGCCTTGCAGAAAGGTCTGTTCAACGCGTTCCCAGATACTGGGAGGTTACAAAATCCTGGTCCTGGACAACGTGTTGCTGAGGCTTCGGTCAGTCACAGAAGGAGCGGTGGAGAAGGTGGCGGTCTGAGCGATGCATTCAGACAATTTTTTAGTCCGCAGCCCCAAGGTATGACCAGTTCCAGCAACCATCGCCAGCATCTGTTTTACATGGTGCGGGAATACCTAGGGTCAAGATCAGACTTGGACACCTTTCCCACCGAAAATCCTCTGGCTTACTGGGTCTTGAGGATGGATCACTGGCCAGAGCTTGCACAGTACACAATTGAGCTACTGGCTTGTCCTGCATCCAGCGTTCTTTCAGAACGCACATTCAGTGCTGCTGGAGGCTTTGTAACCGATCACAGGGTGCGCCTCTCCACCGACTCGGTCGATCGACTGACCTTCATAAAAATGAATCAGGCTTGAATCACCACGAGCTACCAAGCACCTGATGCTGATGTAACTTGAATATTTTTTTTTAAATGTCAGATCCCTTCAAGACTGCCTATGCTGATGCTGAGTGACTATCCTGCTTTGCTGAGTGACTATCCTTTTCCTCCTTAATGATCATGCTGATAGCTTGTATGAACATTTTTGGTTCTGGGCACCGCCACCAGTGGCTAAGGCCCAATTTTTCTGCCCCTGTTTAACAGGGGCGTGTAATTACAATTTTTTATGCAATACTTTGCAGCAGGTTTATTCCTGCGCTCCAACTATAGTATCTGTGAGGGGTTGCAGTGTTGTGGCACCAGTACCAGTGCCCAAGGCCCAATTTTTCTGCCCCTGTTTAACAGGGCCGTGTAATTACAATTTTTGATGCATTACTTTGCAGCGGGCTCATTCCTGCGCTCCAACTAGAGTATCTGTGAGGGGTTGCAGTGTTGTGGCACCAGCACCATCACCACCACCAACAAAGACCCAATTTTTCTGCCCCTGTTCAACAGGGGCATGTATTTACAATTCTTGATCTAATGTTTCACAGCAGGGCCCATTCCTGTGCCCACCAAGAGTAACTGTGAGGGCTTACAGAGTTGTGGCACCAGCACCACCACCAACAAAGGCCCAATTTTTCTGCCCCTTTTCAACAGGGGCATGTAATTACAATTTTTGATCTAATATTTCACAGCAGGGCCCATTCCTGCGCCCACCAAGAGTAATTGTGAGGACTTACAGTGTTGTGGCACCAGCGCCAGCACCAAAGGCCCAATTTTTCTACCACTGTTCAACAATGGCATGTAATTAAAATTCTTGATATAATAGTTCACACAGCAGGGCATTCCAGCACCCACCAAGACTAACTGTGAGGGCTTACAGTGTTGTGGCAATACCTAGGGCCCAAATTTATGCAGAGTATATACGGCAGGCCCCTACTTTCAAACATCCAACTTACAAACGACTCCTACTTGCAAACGGAAGGAGACAACAGGAATTGAGAGAAAATCTACCCCTAGGAAGGGAAATTCTCTTCTGTAAGAGGTGTCTCCTGTCCACTGATGCTTTATTACCAATCCTTGTTTCACAAAAAAAAACGAATTTACAAAAAATCATTTGTCATTGGGACAGAAAGTGAATTGAAATCTTCTGAACAGATGCACACAGACAGCAAAACACATGTTACAGGGGTGATAACCCTTCTCTATGTTTTCAGAAAAGCTTAAAAATAGATTTTATGGCTGGAGCTACACTTAAAAAAAGTTACAAAAAAAAAATTACAAACAGATTCTACTTAACAACAAACCTACAGTCCCTGTCTTGTTTGCACCGTCTGTATACTGCTGTTTAAAGTATATAGGGCCAAAGGGGCTTGTAATGACCTGGGGGGAGGGGGGGGATCCCATGCTATTTTCCTCAATGATTTTCATCCATAATGCAGGGACCAGACATTACATTAAAGCCGCAAGCAGTTTAAAATTACTTTTTTCTTATAGTAATCTCATTGTGTGCAGGGACAGTTCTAAACACGTGCCACTTCACAGGCATACTATAGACACCCAGCAGGTACGATATTTAAAGGAATTTTTCATTTTTTTTTTCACTTTAAGCATCATTAAAATCACTGCTCCATAAAAAACGACCGTTTTTAAAACTTTTTTTCCATTGATACATGTTCCCTGGGGCAAGACCCGGGTTCTCGAACCTGTTTTACGACAATAACTTGCATATTAGGCTTTAAAATGAGCACTTTTGAATTTGAATGTTCGAGTTCCATAGACTTCAATGGGGTTCTAAATGTTTGTGCAAACGTTCGGTCCGTTCGAAGGTTCTGGTGCGAACTGAACGGGTGGGGGGGGGTGTTCGGCTCATCCCTACTTTTTACAAGGCTACTTTTATTGACATAGAAATTGTTCCATTTCTTGAGATGAATGAATATTGGGTTGGTCATTTTTATTCTAGTTGAATTGCAGTGCATCATCATTAAAAATGGACAATACTTTGGGGTTGATTCACTAAAGACAAATCCAGTTTGCACTACATTTGTAAGTGCAGTCACTGTAGATCTGAGGGGAAGCTCTGAAATGAGGGGAAGCTCTGCTGGGTTTATCATCCTATCATGTGCAAGCTAAAATGCTGTTTTTTTATATTCCTTGCGTGTCTCCCTCATATATACAGCGACTCCACTTTCAAGTGAACTTTCAATGCACATTCAAGTGAACTTTCAATGCACATTCAAGTGCACTTGCAGTGCACTTGTAGTCCAAAGTGGATTTGCCTTTAGTAAATAACCCCCTTTGTTTCCTCATGCTTTTCCTGGAATACGCAGTCTTCAAAGTAGTGTAGCCCAACAGTGCTTCCTTACATAAATAATGCCCAGCTGTGTCTCATCAAATTCCGTTCTATAGAACACGCTTTAAAATATGTGCAGCTACATACTCAAAACCTTTAAAGAAAGAGAATAAAGTGTCATTTTTTGATTTACAAATTCACCCTGCCAGCTCTATCCCTCTCGAATTAAAAATAACTGGTTGTTAAGTAGCAGGCCAGGAAGCCGGCCGTTATGTCCTTAACAACCAATGACTCATCAGCTGTCAGCTGGTTTCTCCACTGACATCTAAATGCAAACAAAAGAATGCCAATAATGAAAAAAAATGAAAAAAAATGCGTGTGGTTCCCCCTATCCATACCAGGCCCACACCATTTTTTTTTAAACGTGTGGGCCCCCCCAAAAATCATGCCAGACCCTTATCTGAGCATACAGCCTGGCAGCACAGGAAAGGGGGGGACAAGCGAGTGACTCCACTCCTAAACAATACCAGGTCACATGCCCTCAAAATGGGAGGTGCCTTGTGGTGGGAGCTCTGCCCCCCCAAAGCACCTTGCCCCCATGGGGATGGGGACAAGGGCCTCTTCCCCACAACACTGACCGGTGGCTGTAAGGGTCTGCGGGTGGGGGGCTTTTTGGAACCTGGAAGACTGGAAGTCCTTTATTAAAAAATGTAAATCTATCGTCAATCATGACGCCCTCCACACCGCCGACCCGAAAAAATAAAAAACCTGGTCCCGACGAAGGCTCTCGCTGTCTGCCAGCTCCGCCGTCTTAAATAACTAAGGGTCATGCCATCATCAACCAAGAGCATGTTGGGTTGGTGATGTCACAAGGGGTGGTGACATTACAGGGTGGCCCCACCCCTTTAATTATTTAAAGTGACTCTTAAGTCCCCTTTTTTTCTCTTTAAAAATAATAAACATGTTATACTTACTTGCACCATGAAATGGTTTTGCACTGTGCAGCCTGGATCCTCCTCTTCTCGGGTCCCTCGCCGGTGCTCCTGGCTCCTCCCTCCTGTTGAGAGCAGCTTGCTATGGGAGTAATCAAGCCGAGCAGCAGCTACGTGTGTCCATTTAGGCACAGAGCCATGGTAGGGCCCCGCCCCTCTTTCATGATTGGCTAACTGACTTTGATTGACAGCAGCAGGAGCCAATGGTGCTGTTGTTATCGTGCACATCGCTTAGCAAACTGACACTGTTATACAAGCAGTTTACATTGTACTTTGTAGCAAAGTGTAATTTCTTCAATGTTGTCACATGAAAAGATATAATAAAATATTTACAAACATGTGAGGGGTGTGCTGACTTTTGTGAGATACTGTATGTATGTATATATATATATATATATAACACACATGTGTGTTTGAGCTTTGGGGTGCACACCCTAATTCAATAGGCTGTGCACACCTATGGTAGGAGCACAGTCACATACAGTATGGAATGGATGGGAAGATATTCCGCCCTTTGTCTGGAAATCGGACTCATATTTATTGGGTTCCCCAGTGGTGAGGTATCCCGCTTGAATCCTTAGCTTTGAAACACTGTTATTGTTATTACAATGGTATCAAACATACCTCATGGCATATCAATAATGGGAAAAAAAACAATAATTGTGAAGACTAGCTGCAAAAGAGAGAAACACCTTTGTTTATCCTGTGGGAGGTGGCAAGGACATTAGCTACAGCAAGGAAACCTTTCAACTTGATCCTCTAAAATATAGGAAGCTGAAAGATGATCCACTCCACCTGTTTCTGACCAGAACCACATTTATTGTGAAGTTGGCTGTTAATTTTACAATGTATATACCTGATTCAGCTTCTACCTTATGATGTCTTTTCTTTATATTGTTATTTTTCCCTTACAGAACACTGAAAAAATATGTCTTTTACAAAAAGTGTTGGAATTTTATATGCTAGTAAATGAAGATGTATGGACCAAGGAACTACCAGAGCAAGATATATGTGAGATGCATGATCTTCTAGTATATTTTAAAGACAACTGTATAAAATGTGTAAGTTCAGTTATTTAACTTGCTGCCATACTGTGCATTTTCATGTATTCTGTTTTATTGCCTGCTATTACAATGAATCCTTGCACTGATTTATTTGTAGGTAGACTTGATGTTTTTGACACTGCCCTTAGGGGGATCTGTTGTCTTTTTTTCTGCCTCTAAACACCCCTGCATATTAGCTTATGTGTCCATGCACATATAGGCATTTAGAGGAGTTTACAGGCAAGGGCGTTTAGAAACAGAAAACCCACTGTCAGCACATCCAGGAGCTATGGTGTCTTGGCAGAAAAAACAATTGGTCCATCTAAACCAGGGGTCTCAAACTGGTGTCCCTCAAGCTGTTGCAAAACTACAAGTCCCATGAGGCATTGCAAGGCTGACAGTTACAAGCATGACTCCCAAAGGCAGAGGCATGATAGGACTTGGAGGGCCGCCAGTTTGAGATCCCTGATCTAAACACATGTTAACACTAGGCGCATTTAGTGCTTGGGCATTAATTATTTTTAATAGTCAGAATACATTTTTTTTCTGGCCAATGAAGTTAATTAAAATCCAATCGCCTGACGTGCTTAAACATTTACAAGCGCCAAGCATTTTTTTCTGCCAAAACACTGCCACTAGGAGGAAACATGTCTACAAGAGATAGCAAATACTATACGTCCAGTGTGAATGAGGCCCTAAAAATTCACAGCAAGGCTTAACCAAATATTAAACACATGAAAAAACTATTTTGAAGACAGGGTTCATGGATCTAGTTTCCTCTTATTGCTAGTGAAGGGCCTTGCCAAATGCAATGGGTGGATAATGGTAAAATGACCCAGTAGAAAACAATGTAATAAAACACAGTAAAGAAAACACCAGTAAAAACCACCAAAAGATGTAGTAAATGATATGGCCTTTCTACTGCTCTTAGGCCCTATCTACACCACTGCCCAATGGAAGGTCAAATATGCAATCTGCTAACATTGGGATGCTTAACCACTTCAATACCGGACACTTTCACAAACCTTGCTACCCTGGCGAATTTTTAGCTTTTAACGCTGTTGCCTGCAACACTGTGTCCATATGAAATTGTTATTTGTTTCACACAAAGCTTTCTTTTGGTGGTATTTAATCATCAATGGATTTTCATTTTTTGGAAAAAAAAAATGTTTCTGTTATAAATAATTGTAAATAAATATTCTCTCTTCATAAATGTAGGCCAAAATGTATTCTGCTACATTTCTTTGACAAAAATAACCCAAAACATTGTATATTATTTAGTTTGTAGGAAAGTTATAGTCCACAAACTATTGAATATATTGTATATCTGAAAATTGATCAATCCTGATGCACTGACGGCCTATCTTAATTCTTGAGGCCCAAAAATGCCAGGACATTACAAATATCCCCTAAATGACCAATTTTTGAAAAGTACAAAGTCCAAGGTATTTAGTAGGAGGCATTGCAAGTTTTTTTAAGTTGTAATTTTCTGTCACAATATTTTGGAAAATGAAGAAATTAAAAAATACATTTTTTTCCACAATTTTTTTTTACATACCGTCATCAGTACAGTACAGCGTCATCATATAGCTGGTGTGGCAGTGATCAGGTGCACTGACTGGTGACAGCTAATCACATGATACAGATGGGCTGTGATTGGCCTGTCTGTACCATGTACCATGTAAACCATTGAGATTAACACAATGGTACACAATGAATGACATGAATGGCCACAGGGATCACATGGTACCCGCAATGAGCCAGTATACTGATCTGTCATCCGCTGTGTCTAGTAGACACAGCAGGTGACAGATCTTGCTGTAATGCAGCTCGTGGGGTGCTTTTGTGAGGCGTAATCCTAGGAGGACGTCATATAGCAAGAGTTAAACTAATCAGTGTACTTGGTAAATCCCTTTTTAAATTTAGAAACCACGTTGGCCTTGCTCTAATCTAACGGTACTGAGACAGCCATTAAAGAGTCTCTAAAAATCAGAAGCAATGGCTTTAAAATATCAGAGCTCAACTCTTTGAGGACATGTGGTTTCAAGCCATCTGGTCCAGGTGCTTTATTCATCTTTATTTTGTCTACATTTTTCTGTACTATATCAGTTTTGAGCCATTGGGTGTCTTTCTTTTCATGCTCTTCTTGCTTCTTTGCTGATGCCTGTGAGGAGTTTTTACTGTTCCCTCTCATTGCTGCTTTCTCAGAACACACTTTCTGCAGCTTGGCTTCCCCCCTGCAGAAGCGGCTGAACCCCCCACCCTCTGGTCCTCAGTCAGTTCAATGCCCCCAGGGGCTTAATCAGTCCTTGTCAAGCTACCTTCTTCTCCCATGCAGGCTCCTGGCAGCTCTCCATCGGTAGCCTTGCAGCTTCCAGGTTTTCCCACAGCCAACTGTCCCCTCTTCTCTCTCCTTGCACTTTTTGTAGGCCTGGTGAGTGGGGTCAACATCCAGCTGACAGTGCAGCCATTTAGGATCCTCTTCTCCTTTCTCCCTGCTGTGCTATCCTATTATGGTAGTGAAAGACAATAGCTGGTGGGGAATGCCTGGAATGTGTAACTTATAAGGACCGTTAGCCAGGGCTACAGTGATATTGGGATACCTCACCACTGGGGAACCCAATAAATATCAGTCAGATTTCCAAACAAAGGGCGGAATATCTTCCCATCCATTCCATACTGTATGTGACTGTGCTCCTACTGTAGGTGTGCACAGCCTATAGCATTAGGGTGTGCACCCCAAAGCTCAAACACACATTCTGTTTAATACAGAAATGTTGGCTTGCGGAAAAGTATGTCCATGTACAGTATAGTATGCACTCAATACTTGGTGGAGGCTCCTTTTGCATGAACTGCTGCATCAATGCGGCATGGCATGGAGGCGATCAGCCTATGGCACTGCTGAGGTGTTATGGAAGCCCAGGTTGCTTTGATAGTGGCTTTCAGCTCATGTGCATTGTTAGGTCCGGTGTCTCGCATTTTCCTCTTGATAATACGCCACAGATTCTCTATGGGGTTTAGGTCAGGCGAGCTTGCTGGTCAATCAAGCACAGTGATACCATGATCATTAAGCCAGGTATTGGTACTGTTGGCAGGTGCCAAGTCCTGATGGAAAATTAAATCAGCATCTCCATAAAGCTGGTCAGCAGACGGAAGCACTATGTGATCTTTATACCATTCCCATTGTTAGATAACAACCTGTGTCTTAGTGCCTGTGATTTTTAAAAGAAAAGCAGATTTCTACCTAAATTTCACAGTGTCTTCCGGCGCTCACGTGACTTCTGTCTCTCTTCTCTCCCTGTCTGACAGCTCCGGTGGGCGGGGCCAAGAACTCACGCTGATGTCAGCCAGGAAGGCAGGGAGGAGAGGAGGAGAGAGCTGGGAGTCATGGGAGCACCAGGAGGCAATGTGAAATCAGGTAAAAATCACCTTTTTTTTTTTAAAAGCACAGGCACTAGGACACAGGTTGTTATCTAACAATGGGGATGGTTTAAAGATCACATTGTTTTGACAGGCAGGGAGAGGAGGAGGACAGAGGGAGACAAAGGAGAGGTGCAGATAGCAGCGGATGATAGAGGCACGTAAACTAATCACAGTGTCAGGGCTCAGCAGCCATGATAAACTGTGGTCAGTTTACCGGGGGGTGGCCATATCTAGGCAGGATCATCCGGGTATTTCAAGAAAAACAGGGGGCCAAATTACACAGCCCAAGCACTGTGCTGTGTAACATGCTTTAAAGGAACAGGATCCACTTGTTTAGGGTAACAAACACTTTAAAGTGTTCGATCGATGTATCAATCACCCATACATGAATATCCACCACCAAAGGAGATATTGCGCTTACCGGAACACATGAACGCACTGACACTTATGTAGATCAGGAGTATGGTAGTTAGAAGGCAGCTCTGAGGGTCTTACGTCTCAACCTGACCACGGGATCACCACTCACCATTTTTTATGTTGATTCCTTTGTGTTTTTCAAAGCTGAGCCACAGCTTGTACATCTGTCTGGGACAAACAGTTTCGGAATTTCTGAACCAACCATTGCATCAGGCAGATGTTTCTCAACTTCCAAGTACTTCTTTTGATTTCAGCTTTGGAAAAAATCAAGGAATCAACAGAAAAAATGGTAAGTGGTAATCCCGCCATGAGGTTGAGACATGGGACCCTTAAGCCGTGTACACAGGATCGGTTTGTCCGATGAAAACAGACTGATGGACTGTTCATCGGACAAACCAATCGTGTGTGGGCTCCATCAGTATTTTTCCATCAGTGTTAAAAAATAGAACATGTTTTACATTTTTCCTATGGATAAAAAAACGATCGAAAAATCGGATCGACTGTGTGGAACTCCATCAGATAAAAATCCACGCATGCTCAGAATCAAGTCGACGCATGCTCGGAAGCATTGAACTTCATTTTTTTCGGCTCGTCGTAGTGTTTTACGTCTCCGTAGACAAGACTGATGAAAGTCAGCTTCATCAGATATCCGACGAAAAAATCCATCGGATTAGATTCCATCAGATATCCTATCGTTTGTACAGGGCTTTAGAGCTGCCTTCTAACTACAGTACCATACTTCTGATCTACATAAGCGTTATTGACCCAGTGCTATGGTATCTGAGTCCATACGTTCCAGTAAGCGCATAATCTACTTTGGTGATTGATACATGGATTTTTATTGCTGTTATCCATAAACATTGTGATTGCACCAGGATTCTTCTCTTTTTTTGGGTGGAATTATTTTTCACTATATGAACTGGACAACATTTTTTTTGCACATTGCACGTTGTGGTTTATACTGAGATATACATTTGTGAGATGTATTAAGTGTTTTTCACCTCACTTCTTAGAGCTACACTTTTATAATATATAAAATAAAAAATATACGCTTTTAGCAATTTATCTCCAAAATCAATAAATAAATATATTTATTCTTCTACTAACACACTATAAATTATAATTAATACTTATATATAAACATTAAGGCCCGGATTCACATAGAGCGGCGTATCTTTGTGCCGGCGTAGCGCATCTCATATGCGCTACGCCGACGTAACTCTGAGAGGCAAGAGCAGTATTCACAAAGCACTCGCTCCCTACGTTGCGCCAGCGTAACGTAAATTGGCCGGTGTAAGCTCACCTAATTCAAAGTAGGAAGGTAGTGGGCGTGATCCATTTAAATGAAGCTTGACCCCATGCAAATGAAGGCCCGACGAACGGCGCATGCGTGCGAATGCTCAGAATCACGTCGAATTTACTCCCTAAGATACAATGGCTCAATGCCTACGACGTGAACGTAACCTACGCCCAGCCCCATTCACGTACGCCCCTTGCGGCCAGCGTAAATATGCGCCCAGGCTCCGACGGCGTAGGAAACTTACGTCGGTCAAATGAAGCCAGATTTCAGGCGTATATCTAGCATTGAGAATCAGGCGCATAGATACGACGGCGCATCTGTGCACTTACGCGGCGTATAGAAAGATACGTTGGCGTAAGTGCTTTAAGAATCCGGGCCTAGCTTTTTCACCACTTTCAACCAGCAGTTTAACATTTACTGACCTCCAGCTTTGTTATTCCCCCACAATGTACCCATACATCATGGGGGGAACTTCCGTATGCCTCCTGTCTCTCATGCTGTGTTTTTTTTGTCAGCAGGCTTGCAGCCAATGATTTTGGCTGTGAATTTTGATTTTGGCTGTGAACCTGCTGATAGCTGTGGCCATCCGCAACACAGAAATCTGTGTAAGTTAGTAAACACAGAATACAGATCTGGCTTCTTCTGCTTTCTAATCTTACTTATCGTTCAGAGCTGAGATGAGGAAGCAAAGCCAGCCGGTCTGTCAGTAAAATCAGTACACATACACATAACCCTTCAGTTGCCCTCCTGATCACCCCTGCCATCCAGCCAGTGTCATTGGTACAATTACAGTGTACATTATTATAACTGTGTTAGTCACTAGCGATGTCAGATACTGTCAGTTAGTGTTCCTCCCAGCCATGTCAGTTAGCACCAGTTACTCAATGACTACAACACTATCACAGTCGCGTTAGAAATGTTATAGGCAGTCAGAAAGTCAGAGCTGCGTTAAAAGCTGTGTAAATTCCAGTATATGTATACCATAGTTTGTAGACACCGTAACTTTCACACAAACCAATTAATATACATTTATTTAATTTTTACCAAAGACATTTTGAAGACATTTTATTTTATTGGATATGTTTTTTAACAGAAAGTAGACCAAATTTTTTTTAAACCCAGTGGTGATCAAATACCACCAAAAGACCAATCACTGCAGCAGACAGAAAAAAATTATATAAATTCCATTTGGATACAGTGTTGTATGACTAAGCAATTGAATTTAAGATAGCAGAGTTCTGAACTGCAAAAATGGTCTGGTCATGAAGGGGGAGTTCAAATAAGTCTCTCTGTGGAGTCTATACCTCTTTTAATACCAACAAAAAAATGTTTTGCTTGCTTTAGAAACTGCAGCTTGACATTCCATGCTGCTATAATCTACTAGAACACTCAGAAACACCCTACTTAAGAAAGTAGTCTTTACCCCAAAATGTTGATTTCCACCTCCACCTGATCCTGAGTGTCCCTATAACAGCTGAAGGTTTTTCCTATCCATGTGTATTTATTATGATTATTATTATACAGGATTTAAATAGCGCCAACAATCGCTTTACAACTTGAGGGTAGACAGTACAAATACAATACACTTACTACAGTAGGAATCAGAGGGCCCTGCTCCTTAGAGATTACAATCTAAGAGAGAAGGTCAAGAGGTAATAACTGTGGGGGATGTGCTGATGGAGAAGATAAATGTACAGCCCTAGATTCACGTACGGCCGCTCTACGCTGCGCGGGCGTAGCGTATTGTATTTACACTACCCCGCCGCAACTTAGAGAGGCAAGTGCTGTATTCACAAAGCACTTGCGTTCTAAGTTACAGTGGCGTAGCGTAAATGGGCCGGCGTAAGCGCTCGTAATTCAAAGTAGGCTGGTAGGGGGCGTGTTGTATTTAAATGAGGCTTGACCCCATGTAGATGCATGGCTGAACGAACGGCGCATGCATGCTCAGTATCACATCGTATTTACGCCCAAAGATACGTCGGCTCAATGCCTGTGACGTGAACGTGACTTACGCACAGCACTTTTCACGTAGAGACATGCTTTATCTTTACGCCGGCGTATGTCTTACGTAAACGGCGTAACTAATTGCGACGGGCGTACGTACGTTTGTGAATCGGCGTATCTTGCTAATTTACATATTCAACGCTGAAATCAAGGAAGCGCCACCTAGCGGCCAGCGTAATTATTGCAACCCAAGATACGACGGCGTAGGAGACTTACGCCGCTCCTATCTTGGCCAAATCTATGCGTAACTGATTCTATGAATCAGGCGCATAGATACGACGGCGGCCATTCGGACTTACGACGGCGTATCTGGAGATACACCGTCGTAAGTCTTTGTGAATCTGGGCCACAGTTGTTAGGTGGGGGCCAGATAGGCTTCTCTGAAGAGATGAGTTTTCAGGGGTCGTCTGAAAGTGAATAAGGTAGGAGAAAATCGTAGAGCATTCCAGAGAATGGGAGAGGCTCTGGAGAAGTCCTGAAGGCAAGCATAGGATTAGGTGACAGCAAAGCTTATTAATTGCTGTCTTTTAGTCCGGATCGCCTCCCTGTTCTAATGAAAATTTATATTATGCTTGTAGCTGAGAGTTTGCTTTTGAATAGGTAGAGGAACTGTGGGGCGATCTTGCGAATGTACTATAATTTATGGTTGTGTCTTTATATGATGCTTCTTTTTATGAATATATGAAATTTGAAAAGCTAGCTGTCTGGAGTGCTGCCTGATAATTATTAAGAGTTCAATAATTTATTTTGAAACCTCTCATGTATTTAGAATTTTTGCTATTTTCATTTCCTTTTTAACATGTTTTTGTTATATTCTTTGTAAAGTTTCAATGATAAAAGTGTTACTTTGCTTGTATACATTGCCTTGAAAAAGTATTCATACCCCTTGAAATTTTCCAAATTTTGTCATGTTACAACCGCAAATGTAAATGTATTTTATTGGGATTTTATGTGATAGACCAACACAAAGTGGCACACAATTGTGAAGTGGAAGGAAAATAATACATGATTTTCAAAATGTTTTACAAATATATATTTGAAAAGTGTGGCGTGCATTTATATTCAGCCCCCTTTCTTCTGATACCCCTAACTGAGGTCTAGTGGAACCAATTGCCTTCAGAAGTCACCCAATTAGTAAATAAAGTTCACCTGTGTGTAATTTAATCTTAGTATAAACATAGCTGTTTGGTAAAGCCCTCAGAGGCTTGTTAGAGAACCTTAGTGAACAAACAGCATTATGAAGGTAAAAGAACACACCAGACAGGTCAGGGATAAAGTTGTGGACAAGTTTAAAGCAGGGTTAGGTTATTAAAAAATATCCCAAGCTTTGAAAATCTCACAGAGCACTGTTCAATCTATCATCTGAAAATAGAAAGAGTATGGCACACCTGCAAATCTAACAAAGACATGGCCGTCCACCTTTACTGACAGCCTGGGCAAGGAGAGTATCAGACAGAGGCCCAAGAGGCCCATGGTAACTCTGGAGGAGCTGCAGAGATCCACAACTCAGGTGGGAGAATCTGTCCACAGGACAACTATTAGTCATGCACTCCACAAATCTGGCTTTTATGGAAGAGTGGCTAGAAGAAAGCCATTGTTGAAAGAAAGCCAAGTCCCATTTGCAGTTTGCGAAAAGCCATGTGGGGGGACACAGCAAACGTGTGGAAGAAGGTGCTCTGGTCAGATGAGACCAGAATTGAACTTTTTGACCTAAAAGCAAAATGTTATTTGTAGCAGAAAACTAACACTACACATCACCCTGAACACACCATCCCCACTGTGAAACATGGTGGGGGCAGCATCATGTTGTGGGGATACTTTTCTTCAGCTGGGACAGGGAAGCTGTTTAGAATTGATGGGAAGATGGATGGAGCCAAATACAGGACAATCTTAGAAGTGTGCCCTGTACACACGATCGGTCAATCCGATGAGAACGGTCTGATGGATTTTTCCATCAGTTAACCGATGAAGCTGACTGATGGTCAGTCGTGCCTACACACCATCAGTTAAAAAAACGATTGTGTCAGAACGCGGTGACGTAAAACACAGCGACGTGCTGAAAAAAACGAAGTTCAATGTGTCCAAGCATGCGTCGACTTGATTCTGAGCATGCATGGATTTTTAACAGATGGATGTGCCTACAAACAATCATTTTTTTTCTATCGGTTAGGTATCCATCGGTTAATTTTAAAACAAGTTTCAAATTTTTTAACAGATGGATAAATAACCGATGGGGCCCACACCCGATCGGTTTGGTCTGATGAAAACGGTCCATCAGACCGTTCTCATCGGATTGATCGATCGTGTGTACACGGCATTATGGTCTGAAAAAGACTTGAGATTCATCTTCCAGTAGGACAACAACCCTAAACATACAGCCAGAGCTACAATAGAACGGTTTAGATCAAAGCATATTCATTGTGTTAGAATGGCCCAGTCAAAGTCCAGACCTAAATCCAATTGAGAATCTGTGGCAAGACTTGAAAATTGCTGTTCACAGACGCTCTCCATCCAATCTGATAGAGCTTGAGCTATTTTGCAAAGAAAATTGGCAAAAATTTCACTCTCTAGATGTGCAAAGTGTCAGGCTTGGAGCAAATAACAGTTCAGGTGTGCCAACTATGTAAACAGTTCAAGAACAAGAGCACATACCATTAACAGGTCTGACATGAGCAGGTCAGCTGGGACTTGTAGTTCATCGCTGCAGATAAAGGTGGACATTAGCTGGTGCTTGTAGTTCACCGCTGCAGATGGATGTTGGCTGGTGCTTGTAGTTCACCTCTGCAGATGGATGTACTACAGTAGAATCAGGCAAAGCGTAGTCCAGGCAAGCTGTGTCATACACAGGTAGATCAGATTTCAAACGGTACCGAACCAGAAGCGAACAAACAGGGTCAAACGAGCCGGGTCATACACGAAATACACAGAGCAGACTGTCAGGCTGATTCAAACAGTGGCACACAGTGGCACACAAAGGTAACGCTATCACGAGCACTGATTGGATGATGATACAGGTGATTTAAAGGTGAGCTGGCCAATCACTGTTGTTTCCCAGGCAAAGGCTGTGTCAGGTGAGTTGTGCTGGGTCCTAAAGGCAGCCCTCAAAATTTCCACTCGCCTACTAGCATTTGGCGAGTGGATTTAAGCTGGGGGCGAGTGATGACAGGGCTGCATGACCAATCTCCCTCCAATCTGTGCCTACACTTAGAGTCCAGATGAGATTGGCGGCCGAAGAGGAAAGGTGCATACTCGGGAAAAGTAGTCTGGTAAACCGCGCACAGGCAGAGCAGTACACAGGTGCTCTCCTTACAATTCTCATTAAGCCATGGGACCTAACAGTATGACCTCTCTGAGCCTGCCCCCCCTCCCCCGGGCCCCGACCAATGTAGCTGGAGAGCAGAAAGTAATGATTGAGGTGGAGGATTGCAAAAATTACCACTCCGGTTCAGCGCTCACTGAAAGTTGCCCTGACATGAGAGCGGCAGCCTTCTAGTTTGTGCAGTTTTCTTCTCCTTGTGCTCTATGTAAGTGTCCAACAGTTTAGCCTGAGCACTGTGAACAGACTGGTCTCAATGTGTGCTGTGCGCTGTCAGTGTGCGCTGTCCTATGGTGTCAATGGCTGTGCAGTTGTGTGGATCTTAGCGCTGGATTGTACTCCCTCCCGCTGTGCTGCAGCTCCTCTCCTCTCTGCCAGCCTGAATAAAAGGGGAAGTGGGGACATGCAAGCGTGGAGCCGCACACACAGGCTCCTGATGATGAGATGAATGGGAGAGAGAGAGAGGATGGATGGGAGTTGCAGAGGACACAGCAAGAGAATGGGGAAGAGACCCAGTTCTAGTGCCTTGTCCCTCTGGTCTGCCCCCAGTGCCCTGTCCCTCTGGTCTGCCCCCAGTGCCCTGTCTATTTTGGTAAAGTTGTTGTTGGTAATATTTAATTTTGTAACTTGATTCTGCATAAAACATTGTCATTCCATGAGATAATTTACAAGGGCGTGTTTACGGGTGCAATTAGGCGCAGGGCAGTGTATGAATTAGGTGGGAAAACTGGTGGCGAGTAACTCTTGAGGCCTGGCTAGTAGCTCAGGACTTGAAATTTTGAGCCCTGCTAAAGGGATCCTAGTACTGACACAAAGCTGGTAGAGACATCCCCAAAAAGACTTGCGATTGTAATTGTAAGGTGGTTCTACAAAGTATTGACTTTATTTGTAAAAAATATTGAAAACCATTTATCAATTTCCTTCCACTTCACAATTATGTGCCGCTTTGTGTTGGTTTATCACATAAAATCTCAATAAAATACATTTACATTTTTGGTTGTAACGTGACAAAATGTGGAAATTTCAAGGGGTATGAATACTTTTTCAAGGCGCTGTATTTGTTAAATGCTTGTTTGTTATTCATAATAGTTTTTTTTTAACATTGGACATGGGCCACATTGGTTTTGCTTAGCCTTTAAAATGTATTGCTCATGGGAATGTATTTTTCAAGAAGTTTGCATTTAGTTGATTTGTAACATTCCTAATTCAATATAATACCCCCACCCCCAGTCTTGGAGAGCATCCTTCGTCATTGAACAATCTGCTCTTTAAAGAAAATGTTTTTATCTTTCCAGTATGCAGTTTGTTTTTACAACCTACGTTAAATTAAATCACTTTATGGTCATTGTTACCCAGATGTTTTAATTAAAATATATCTAAAATATAGTATATGTGTATAGTGTATTTATGTTTTCAGACAGCAGGTAAAACTTTGGATTCCTTTTCACATGTTCACTGATTTATTTACACACACAACTGAATGTGTCAGAGAAGTGACTCATCCCCTTTCTCCCCCTCCTGGCTTGTTCTGTTCAGAGGGGCTGTATAGAGTTTAGTCAGAAAGAAAAAGTCTGAAGGCAAACAGCTTATGCTGCATTAACTTTTTTAAAGATCCATAATGCTCTGTCAAACCAATAGTAAATATGTGTTAAATACCTTAAAAAAAAAAACAGATATAAAATAATAAAAAAAATAAAAATATATATTTGACTAAATCCATTTATGTTTTTTCCTTATGTAGTTTAAAGTGGAGGTTCACCCTAAAAACAAGTATTCACCATTAAATCCAGCATACTGCCGACATGTACAGTATGCAGTTTTTTTTTTTCCGCTTTACATACTGTAGTATAGGTATTTCTTCCCCCAGCTTCTGGGTAGGGAATCCCGCGGGACTGGGCGTTCCTATTCGGGACTAAGTGATTGACTGATGACAAAAGCTTGCCCCCCGGCGCAAAAGGCACGTCACCATTTTCCGAAAAAAGCCGAACGTCGGTGTGCAGGCGCCGTATAGCGCCGACTCGCAGTTCGGCTTCTTTCGGCAACTCGTGGCGCGCATTATGCGCAGTGGAAAGCTTTTGTCATCATGTCAATCACTTAGTCTCAAATAGGAACGCCCAGTCCCGCGGGATTCACTACCCGGAAACCGGGGGAAGAAATACCTATACTACGGTATGTAAAGCAAAAAAAAAAACAGCATACTGTACATGTCGGCAGTATGCTGGATTTAATGGTAAATACTTGTTTTTAGGGTGAACCTCCACTTTAACTTTAACAATATAGGCCCAGATTCACGAACGACTTACGCCGACGTATCTTCTTATACGCCGTGTAAGTTCTAGGATGCGCCGTCATATCTATGCGCCGTATTCTTAAAACCAGATACGCCTGAATTCTGCCTCCATCCGTCCGACGTAAGTCTCCTACGCCGTCGTATCTTGGGTGCATATTTACGCTGGACGCTAGTGGCGCTTCCATTGATTTACGCGTCAAATATGTAAATGACCTAGATACGCCGATTCACGAACGTACTTGCGCCCGTCGCAGTAAGCTACGGTGTTTACGTAAGGCGTACGTCCGGTGCAAAGTTATCCCTCATAAAGCAGGGGTAAGTTATGTTAGGGTATGGACGTCGAAACAGCCGTCGGATTTTACGTCGTTTGCGTAAGTCGTACGTGAATGGGGCTGTGCGTAGGTTACGTTCATGTTGTACGCATTGAGCCGTCGTATGTTAGGGAGTATATGCGACGTGATTCTGAGCATGCGTGCGCATGCGCCGTTCGTTCGGCCATTCATTTACATGGGGTCACGGTTAATTTTAATACAACACGCCCACTACCTTCCAAATTTGAATTAGGCGGGCTTACGCCGGCCCATTTACGCTACGCTGCCGTAACTTAGGGAGCAAGTGCTTTGTGAATACTGGTCTTGCCTCTCTATCTTACGTCGGCGTAGCGCATATGAGATATGAGCATCACCGTCAGTCTGGGGGGAGTAGAGTGTTAAATGTATTAGCAGATTTGAATACAATAACAAATTGAGGCCAAACTCTAGCTTACACTTTATAAGAAGTTACAGCAACAGTTTATTTGTCCTTTTGGGATAAAATTCTTACATAAGTAAATAAAAGCTAATACATTAAATCACCTGTGCCATTGGTAAATGGATTGTCTCATCTAAGAAAACTGATACAGGGGCAGATTCACGTACAATTGCATTAGCGCAGCATATCTGAGATACACTACGCCGCCGTACCTTACCTGGCTTTGTTTCGAATCCAGAAAGAATTTGTGCCGTAAGTTACGGCGGCGTAGTGTATCGCTCGCGGCGTAACAGCGGGGAATTCAAATGAGGCGAGTAGGGGGTGTGTTTCATTTAAATGAAGCGCGTCCCCACGCCGAACGAACTGCGCATGCGACGTCCCTAAATTTACCGCTGTGCATTGCGCTAAATGATGTCGCAAGGACGTCATTGGTTTGACGTGAACGTAAATGGCGTCCAGCCCCATTCACGGACGACTTACGCAAACGACGTAGAATATTTAAAATTATACGCGGGAACGACGGCCATTAACATTGAGTACGCCACCAAATAGCAGCTTTAACTATGCGCCGGAAAAAGCTGAACAAAAACAACGTAACAAAATGCGACAGCCGCTTGTACGTTCGTGGATCGTCGGAAATAGCTAATTTGCATACTCGACGCGGAAAACGACTGAAACGCCACCCAGCGGCCGCCGGAAAATTGCATCTTAGATCCGACGGCGTACTAAGGCGTACGCCTGTCGGATCTAAGACAGATGCCGTCGTATCTGTTTGGTGGATACCAACCAAAAGATACGACGCGCCAAATTTTCAATTACGTGGCGTATCAACAGATACGCCGGCGTAATGTCTTTGAGGATCTGCCCCACAGTCTGCTAGAGAACTTATGCTTTTGAAAAACAACAGACTTGCTGGCTGGATCACCAGATGAAAACAAAGGAAAGAAAGTCTAAAAAGGAAACTAATATAGCCATCACATCTAATGCCGGGTACACACGAGAGGATTTATCCGCGGAAACGGTCCTCCGGACCGTATCCGCGGATAAATCCTCTGGCGGATTTTGATCTCCTGGTTGTACTAACCAGGAGATCAAAATCCCTGCGGAATTCCATCCGCGGTGACGTGTCGCGCCGTCGCCACGATGATGACGCGGCGACGTGCGTGACGCTGTCATATAAGGATATCCACGCATGCGTCGAATCATTACGACGCATGCGAGGGATGGGTTCGGACGGATCGATCCGGTGAGTCTGTACAGACCACCGGATCGATCCGCTGGAGCCGATTCCAGCGGATAGATTTCTTAGCATGCTAAGAAATTTTTATCCGCTGGAAATCGGTCGGCCCGAAAAAAATCCGCGGAAAAATATCCGCTGGGTTGTACACACCAGCGGATCTATCCGCTGGAACTGATCCGCAGATCAATTCCAGCAGATAGATTCTCTCGTGTGTACGGGGCCTAAGAATTGGTAAACTGCAATATATTAAATGCTTGCTTTTGGGTTTAATACTGCTTTAAAGTCCACTGTTTGAAAAGATGTACACTCACCAGCCACTTTAATAGGTACACTTTGGTAATTATTCGTGGCATGGATTCAACATGGTGCCAGATTTGCCAGCTGCACATCCATGATGCAAATCTTCTGTTCCACCACATCCCAAAGGTGCTCTGTTGGATTGAAATCTGGTGACTGTGGAGGCCATTGGTGTAAAGTGACGTCATTGTCATGTTCAAGAACCAGTGGTGAGATGATTTGAGCTTCATGACATGGTGCATTACTCTGCTGGAAGTAGCCATCAGAAGATGGGTACACTGTAGTCATAAAGGGATGGACATGGTCAGCAACAATACTTAGACCGTGGCATTTAGAAGTGTGCCAAGAAAATATCCCCCACACTATTACACCACTAGCCAGAACCGTTGATACAAAGCAGGATGGATCCATGCAATTCTGACCCTACCATCTGAAAGTTACAGCTGAAATTGAGACTCATCAGACCAGGCAAAGTTTTTCCAATCTTCTATTGTCCAATTTTGGTGAGCTTGTGCGAATTGTAGCCTCAGTTTCTTGTTCTTAGCTGACAGGAGTGTCACCCGATGCGGTCTTCTACTGCTGTAGCCCATCTTCTTCAAGGTTCGATTTGTTGTGGGTTCAGAGATGGTATTCTGCATACCTGGGTTGTAACGTGTAATAACTACATAGAATGCTTTAAGATAAAAAACCTTAAGGCTTTAGAACAACTTTAGATACTATCACCTTTCCTTAGTTAAGCAGGAACAAAAATTGTCTCTGGACAGCCGCACTCTGAACAAGTTGTAGCCTTTAAAAAAAAGGGACAGCACTACAAGTCACAGCAACATAAAATAAAACCTGACACTGGCACGTTTCGCACTGAAACTAATGCTTAGTCATATGACTAAGCACTAGTTTCAGTGCGAAACGCGTCAGCAGTCGGGTTTCATTTTATGTTGCTGTGACTTGTAGTGCTGTCCCTTTTTTTTAAAGGCTACAACTTGTTCAGAGTGCGGCTGTCCAGAGACAATTTTTGTTCCTGCTTTGCTAAGTGCATTGCCTGCACCTGAGTCTGCAACGGAGGATATTCATCTGGGTTCCCACCTGGAGCAGCTACTCCCTTTCACCTTTCCTTAGTTAAAGGAGTTCTCTGACCTAAAACTTTTAACCCCCGCTGTGCCCGGGCTGTAAAAATATACAAAATAAACTTTCACTTACCTGCCTACGATCCCCCGTTGTTCCGATATCGCCGTCCCGTTCTCCGGTCCCGGTCTCTTCCGCTTCCTGTGTGTCGGTGACTCATAGTGCGCTCAGCCTATCAGCGGCCGCGACGGGACATTGCTGCGGCCGCTGATAGGCTGAGCGCACTATGAGTCACCGACACACAGGAAGCGGAAGGGGCCCGGGACCGGAGAACGGGACGGCGATATCGGAACAACGGGGGATCGTAGGCAGGTAAGTGACAGTTTATTTTGTATATTTTTACAGCCCGGGCACAGCGGGGGTTAAAAGTTTTAGGTCAGAGAACTCCTTTAATAATTTTCTACATTGCAAATGTGTGTACATTTATTTATTACTCTATTATAATAAATACAAGCATACTTATATTTGCAGTCTAATAAATTACATCATACTGCTAAAAAATGTGTGTTATTTCAATTGTGTTCAACTAATTGCTAGTAATTAGAAATTGTGTTAAATAATATAATTCTATATATGCTTGAAGTCAAAATGAAATAATTCACTGTTTTAATAAAACTGTTGACTAGGAGTGTTTAAATTCTAATCAGCTTTACAATCTTATATTAAAGGAAGCATGTCAAGAAATATTCAAAAATACAACACAGCCAATGAAGGTAAGTGATGAAACACCCTGGTTACAGTATAACTTTGCAAAGATTGCACAGTGATATATTCTCTTACCAGTGGCTTTGTTATATTCTGAGTAAATAACCCAGAGCATGTTTTCAGATCAGGAGTTTTAACACGAATAGGACTTCTATTACAACATTCCCACTACTCCTAGAATACACAGGGCCAGATCCACGTACCCTGGCGCATATTTCCGTCGGGCGTAGCATATCTCTGATACACTACGCATCCGTAACTTACTTTTTTTTTTGTATCCTCAAAGAATGCGCGCCGTAAGTTACGGCGGCGTAGTGTAACTTTGGCGGCGTAAGGGCGCGCAATTCAAATGGATGTGATGGGGGCGTGTTTTATGTAAATACGTCTTGACCCGACGTAAATGACGTTTTTTTTCAACTGCGCATGCGCCGTCCGTGGGGGGTATCCCAGTGCGCATGCTCGAAATGAAACCGGAACAAGCCAATGTTTACGACGGTGACGTCATTCTACGCAAAGCCCTATTCGCAAACGACTTACGCAAACGACGTAACATTTTCAAAATTAGACGCGGGAACGACGGCCATACTTAACATAGGATACGCCTCATATAGCAGGGGTAACTATACGCCCCGGAAAAAGCCGAACGCAAACAACGTAAAAAAAATGCGCCGGCTGGACGTACGTTCGTGGATCGCCGTATCTAGCTAATTTGCATACTCAACGCGGAATTCGACAGAAACGCCACAGGAACTTTAAAAATTACGCAGCGTATCAATAGATACGCCGGCGTAATTCGTTTGTGGATCTTGCCCACAGTCTATTGCATCTCCTTCATTTCTTGGTATCTTTGTGACACACGTGACCTTGATTGCAGCTTTTGCCAATCTCATCTGAAAAATAGACTTGTAATAGCAAGTCTGTTTTTTATGCATTAAAACAAGGTATTGATAAAGCTGAAATCTACATAGAAGAAAAAGTCTTTATTTCACCCTACTTGTTGCCGTGTTCCATAAAATAAAAGAATGGGTTGAGTTTTTTCATTGGGACGGCACCTATTTCCTGTGAAATCCACCAGCCGGGACAGCCGTTTCTATGAACAGTCGTATATCTGTCCTCTTGTGGTTGACGTCACTGGTATTAACAGGCAGATACAAGCATGGTGTGCTGGCAGAGTTTACACAGTCTCTTGCTGCCCAGCACTGCACACATGTCACAACTCTGCCCCACCTGCAACTCTACTTTTATCTCTTTCATTTAACCACTTAAAGGGGTTGTAAAGGTACAATTTTTTCCCCTAAATAGCTTCCTTTACCTTAGTGCAGTCCTCCTTCACTTACCTCATCCTTCCATTTTGCTTTTAAATGTCCTTATTTCTTCTGAGAAATCCTCACTTCCTGTTCTTCTGTCTGTAACTACACACAGTAATGCAAGGCTTTCTCCCTGGTGTGGAGTGTCGCGCTCGCCCCCTTCCTTGGACTACAGGAAAGTCAGGACGCCCACTGACACACAGTTCCTTTCTCTATCTGCAACATAGAGAGCGTCCTGACTCTGACTCTAGTATGGCCATCATTCCCGCCTTGCATTTTGATTTTTTTACGTCGTTTGCATAAGTCGTTCGCGTATAGGGATTTGCGTAGAATGACGTCACCGTCTTAAACATTGGCTTGTTCCGGTTTCATTTCGAGCATGCGCACTGGGATACCCCCACAGACGGCGCATGCGCAGTTTAAAAAAAACGTTGTTTACGTTGGGTCACGACATATTTACATAAAACACGCCCCCATCACAGAGATTTGAATGCCGCGCCATTACGCCGCCAAATATACACTACGCCGCCGTAACTTACGGCGCAAATTCTTTGAGGATTCGAAAAAAAAAAGATAAGTTACGGCGGCGTAGTGTATCTTAGATACGCTACGCCCGGCGGATTAATGCGCCGATGTATGTGAATCTACCCCAGTATGTGCCAGTGGAGATTTCCTCCACCTGAGGCGCAAAGGCATGAGCATGGGACTTGTATGCTGTATTGATATGCCTACACAATACAAACTCCATGTGAGTGCATTTATTTTTATATTTTTATATATTAAAAGTATTACACTAGGGCACATGCGCTTTATTTCTTTCTTTTGTTTCTGTAAGATTGAGAAAGATCTGGGATAACCCTGGGCACTGCAGCTAGAAAGAAGGTGCAGTACACATCTAAAGGTGTGACCACACTGATGCACTGGTGCATCTCATATAATTTTAATATCATCAAAATGTTTATTTCAGTAATTCAATCCAAAAAAGTGAAACTCATATATTTTATATAGATGCGTTGCACACAGAGTGATATATTTTATGCATTTATTTTTGATGATTATGGCTTACAGCTAGTCAAAACCCAAAATTCAGTATTTCAGAAAATTTGAATATTTACATAAGACTAATAAAAAAAAAAAAAGGATTTTTAATACAGAAATGTTGATTTTTAATACAGGAAATTCTAAAGCACTTCATGCTTCCCTCTGCTGACCAGCGTCATGGAGATACTGATTTTATTTTCCAGCAGGACTTGGCACCTGCCCACCAATACCTGGTTTAATGATCATGGTATCACTGTGTTTGATTGGCCAACAAACTCGCCTGACCTAAACCCCATAGAGAATCTGTGGGTTATTGTTAAGAGGAAGATGAGAGATACCAGACCCAACAATGCAAATGAGCTGAAAGCCACTATCAATGGATATACTTTTCAGTAAGCCAACATTTCTGTATTAAAAAATCTTCTTTTTTTATTGGTATTATGTAATATTCAAATTTTCTGAGATACTGAATTTTGGGTTTATGCCGCGTACACACGGTCGTTTTTCGGCATGAAAAAAAACTACATTTTTAAAAACGTAATTTAAAATCATAGGGCCAGATTCACAGAACAGATACGACGGCGTATCGCCTGATACGCCGTCGTATCTGTTGTTCTATCTATGCGACTGATTCATAGAACCAGTTACGCATAGATATCCCTAAGATCCGACAGGTGTAATTGTTTTACACTGTCGGATCTTAGGATGCAATACCTCGGCCGCCGCCGGGGGGAGTTCGCGTCGTAAACCAGCGTCGGGTATGCAAATTAGTAGTTACGGCGATCCACAACGGTTTTTCGCGTTCGCTAC
Source organism: Rana temporaria (assembly GCF_905171775.1). Taxonomy (NCBI): domain Eukaryota; kingdom Metazoa; phylum Chordata; class Amphibia; order Anura; family Ranidae; genus Rana; species Rana temporaria. The sequence goes on from NC_053491.1 coordinate 194,321,185, forward strand.
GTTGTTGCTAGTCAAGTTTCCCGTCGCAAAGTTAGTCGTCGTTTTTGCTGCCTTAACTTTACACAGCACACGTATGTGCTGTATAAAGTATGGCCGTCGTTCCCTCGTCGAATTTCAAATTTTTTTCTTCTTGCGTAAGACGTCCGGGAATATGAAAGTACGCTACGCACGTCGCCGTTCGAAAAAATGATGTCACTTCACGCAAAGCACGGCGGGAATTTCAAAACGGAGCATGCGCAGTAGGTCCGGCGCAGGAGCGCTCCTAATTTAAATGGCACACGCCCCTTTGAATTACGCGGGCTTACGCCGGAGGCCGCCGGTGTAGGTTTTCATTGCAAGTGCTTTGTGAATCAGGCACTTGAGATGAAAACTTGCGGCGGTGTAACGTATCTACGATACGTTACGCCGCCGCGATTCTACGTGAATCTGGCCCATTGTGTGTGGGCTTCACATCGTTTTTCGGCTTCTGAAAAACGACAACAAATTTTTTCGAACATGCTGCATTTTTTAATGTCGTTTTTTAAAATGTCGTTTTTCGGGTTGTAAAAAATTATCGTGTGTGGGCTTCACATAGTTTTTCGGCTTCTGAAAAACGACAAAAAAAAAATTCGAACATGCTGCATTTTTTAATGTCGTTTTTTAAAATGTCGTTTTTCGGGTTGTAAAAAATGATCGTGTGTGGGCTAAAACGACGTTTTAAACCCGCGCATGCACAGAAGCGAGTTATGAGATGGGAGCGCTCATTCAGGTAAAACTACCATTCATAATGGAGTAAGCACATTCATCACGCTGTAACAGACAAAAAAGCGCGAATCGTCTTTTACTAACACGGAATCAGCTAAAAGCAGCCCAAAGGCGAATAGAACTTCCCCTTCAGAGTGCCATCGTACGTGTTGTACGTCACCGCGCTTTGTTCATAATTTTAAAAAAATTATGGTGTGTGGGCAACATCGTTTTTAATGAAGAAGTTGGAAAAACTTCGTTTTTTGGACATGCTGAAAAATTTCGCTTTTTTTCATGCCGAAAAACGACCGTGTGTACGCTGCATTAATCATCAAAATTAAAAGAAATAAATGCTTGAAATATATTATTCTGTGTGTCACGCATCTAAAATATATATGAGTTTCAATTTTTTTATTGAATTACTGAAATAAATTTATACTGTATACTGTAACAATATTAAAGAAGGATAAATATAAACATTTCCATGTAAGCAAAATTCCTAGTAATCAATGTGATTCATATCAAGTTTAATAAGTAGGTGGAGCCACAGCCATCAAATCACAGCAGACAATTCAATAATAAAATAAAAAATTCATAAATAAGACATACGGGATCAAAAGGGAAAAACTATGAAAAGCATAAACAAATCATGCCTGTGTCACACGATTCATATTAAAAACTATAAAGTTACACTAGATAAATCCCAGCTATCAAAAGCCCAAACACCCTAATGCAGTATGGAACAAATAATTAAATCCACCACATCAAGAACTGTTTATTTTTATGTTATAGAATATATACCGTATTTATCGACACATAACACGCACAGACGTATAACACGCACCCCAACTTTAAGAGGGAAGTTTCAGGAAAAAATCTTTCCACAGCCCCCTGCGTATAACACACAGGCACAGTTTACCCTCCATTTTTAGGGTAGAAAAGTGAGTGTTATACGCCAATAACTACAGTAGTCGTTAGATAGAACGTGCAACAAATGAAGAATCTCACCATCAGGAATGAACCAAAAAAAAGCAAATAGAATGTTTTCACCTAGACAACATAAGGGGTAGCAGTATGACATTGTTGTAACTTTGAACAGGTGTAGAGAAGAGAAGACAGCAGATAAACAGTACAACTTATGTTGGAGGATATGTTTAATCTCTGTGTATCATCTAGGTCCAGTCACTTTACTGGGTATATGTAAGGGTTTACAACCACTTTAACAAAGAACATCACTAAGATAGCTGGAAACCACACAGCAACTGTTAGGACAATAACTACCTTAGTCAGGGGAGAGATAAAATATTGGTGTTAGCAGGGGGAGTGCACTTGTAAAAGCTGTGGGGGAAAATTAATAATTGTTATCAATTGTAAGAGAGAAAATAAAACATTGGTGTGAGTAAAGTGGGTTGAATAATGCATTAGTGCTTGAGTGTGTAAGAGAGGGGAAGAATAACTTGTTCTTCCACTTCTGGGAAGAAATATGCCACTCAGCAAGAAAATCACCCCCCCCCCCCCCAGACAGTAACAGACCTGATCTGGGTCTTGTTCCAGCACTTGACTCCAGGACACAGCAGGGATCCATGGAATGTCATGGTTTTATATATACAGTATCTTACAAAAGTGAGTACACCCCTCACATTTTTGTAAATATTTTATTATATATTTTCATATGACACTTTGCTACAATATAAAGTACTGTATATACTTGAGTATAAGCCGACCCGAGTATAAGCCGAGGACCTAATTTTACCACAAAAAAACTGGGAAAACGTATTGACTCGAGTATAAGCCGAGGGTGAGAATGCAGCAGCTACTGTAAGCGGAAATAAGGGTCAACAATGCCCATTTGCAGCCTGACATCACTGTGCCCATTGCAGCCTGACCTCACTGTGCCCATTGCAGCCTGACCTCACTGTGCCCATTGCAGCCAGACCTCACTGTGCCCATTGCAGCCAGACCTCACTGTGCCCATTGCAGCCTGACCTCACCGTGCCCATTGCAGCCTGACCTCACCGTGCCCATTGCAGCCTGACCTCACCGTGCCCATTGCAGCCTGACCTCACTGTGCCCATTGCAGCCTGACCTCACCGTGCCCATTGCAGCCTGACCTCACCGTGCCCATTGCAGAATCCGATCTGTGTACACAGACGGCCGCCGTGCAGTTTTAAAAAATCGCGCTCCTCCTTGTGCTGTTCCGTGATAGGTGGAACACTCCGTCTCCCAGAAAATACTGTGTCCAGTGTTCAGCCTATCACGATCGCCCTCTCGTTCGTGATAGACGAGAGAACGAGAGGGCGATCGTGATAGGCGGAACACTGAACACAGTGTTTGCTGGGAAACCGAGTGTTCTGTCTATCATGGAACAGCACAAGGAGGAGCGCGATTTTTTAAAACTGCACAGCCGCCGTTTATGTCACAGACTTGGGTACACAGATCGGATTCTGCAATGGGCAGGGTACTGACTCGAGTATAAGCCGAGGGGGTCAGTTTCAGCCCAAAAAAAGGGCTGAAAAACTCAGCTTATACTCAAGTATATACGGTAGTTAGTGTACAGCTTGTATAACAGTGCAAATTTGCTGTCCCCTTAAAATAACTCAGCTCACAGCCTTTAATGTCTAAACCGCTGGCAACAAAAGTGAGTACACCCCTAAGTGAAAATGTCCATTATCTTCCAGCACTCCCTTAACCCTCTTGGACATGGAGTTCATCAGAGCTTCACAGGTTGCCACTGGAGTTATCTTCCACTCCTCCATGGCAACATAATGGAGCTGGCGGATGTTAGAGACCTTGCGCTCCTCCACTTTCTGTTTGAGGATGCCCCACTATTGCTCAATAGTGTTTAGGTCTGGTGACATGCTTGGCCAGTCCATCACCTTTACCCTCAGTTTCTTTAGCAAGGCAGTGGTCGTCTTGGAGGTGTGTTTGGGGTTGTTATCATGTTGGAATACTGCCCTGTGGCCCAGTCTCCGAAGGTAGGGAATCATGCTCTGCTTCAGTATGTCACAGTACATGTTGGCATTCATGGTACCATCAGTGAAATGTAGCTCCCCAGTGCTGGCAGCACTCATGCAGCCCCAGACCATGACACTCCCACCACCATGCTTGGCTTTAGACAAGACACACTTGTCTTTGTACTCCTCACCTGGTTGCTGCCACACACGCTTGACACCATCTGAACCAAATATGGTTATCTTGGTCTCATCAGACCATAGGACATGGTTCCAGTAATCCATATCCTTAGTCTGCTTGTCTTTAGCAAACTGTTTGCAGGCTTTTTTGTGCATCATCTTTAGAAGAGGCTTCCTTCTGGGAATGACAGGCATGCAGACCAATTTGATGCAGTGTATGGATAATGGTCTGAGCACTGACAGGGTGACCCCACACCCCTTCAACCTCTGCAGCAATGCTGGCAGCACTCATACATCTTTTTTCCAAAGACAACCTCTGGATATGATGCAGAGCATGTGCACTCAACTTCTTTGGTCAACCATAGCAAGGCCTGTTCTGAGTGGAACCTGTCCTGTTAAACCGCTGTATGGTCTTGGCCACCGTGCTGCAGCTCAGTTTCAGGGTCTTGGCAATCTTATTATAGCCTAGACCATCTTTCTGTAGAGCAACAATTCTTTTTTTCAGATCCTCAGAGAGTTCTTTGCCATAAGGTGCCATGTTGTACTTCCAGTGACCAGTATGAGAGAGTGAGAGTGATAACACCACATTTAAAACACCTGCTCTCCATTCACACCTGAGACTTTGTAACACTAATGAGTCACATGACATTAAAGAAGGAAAATGGCTAATTAGGCCCAATTAGGACATTTTCACTTAGGGGTGTACTCACTTTTGTTGGCAGTGGTTTAGACATTAATGGCTGTGTGTTGAGCTATTTTAAGGGGACAGCCAATTTAAACTGCTATACAAGCTGTACACTCACTACATTACATTGTAGCAAAGTGTAATTTCTTCAGTGTTGTCACATGAAAAGATATAACAAAATATCTAATAAAAAAAAAGTGAGGGGTGTACTCACTTTTGTGAAATACTATATATATATATATATATATATATATATATATATATATATATATATATATATATATATATATATATATATATATATACAGTACAGACCAAAAGTTTGGACACACCTTCTCATTCAAAGAGTTTTCTTTATTTTCATGACTATGAAAATTGTAGATTCACACTGAAGGCATCAAAACTATGAATTAACACATGTGGAATTATACATAACAAAAAAGTGTGAAACAACTGAAAATAAATTTCATATTCTAGGTTCTTCAAAGTAGCCACCTTTTGCAGCAGATACATCTCTAGAACTGTTAAGAGGAGACTGTGTGAATCAGGCCTTCATGGTAGAATATCTGCTAGGAAACCACTGCTAAAGAAAGGAAACAAGCAGAAGAGACTTGTTTGGGCTAAAGAACACAAGGAATGGACATTAGACCAGTGGAAATCTGTGCTTTGGTCTGAGTCCAAACTTGAGATCTTTGGTTCCAACCCCCGTGTCTTTGTGCGACGCAGAAAAGGTGAACGGATGGACTCTACATGCCTGGTTCCCACCGTGAAGCATGGAGGAGGAGGTGTGATGGTGTGGGGGTGCTTTGCTGTTGACACTGTTGGGGATTTATTCAAAATTGAAGGCATACTGAACCAGCATGGCTACCACAGCATCTTGCAGCGGTATACTATTCCATCCATCAGGACAATGACCCCAAACACACCTCCAGGCTGTGTAAGGGCTATTTGACCAAGAAGGAGAGTGATGGGGTGCTGCGCCAGGTGACTACCTCTTGAAGCTCATCAAGAGAATGCCAAGAGTGTGCCAAGCAGTAATCAAAGCAAAAGGTGGCTACTTTGAAGAACCTAGAATATGAAATATATTTTCAGTTGTTTCACACTTTTTTGTTATGTATAATTCCACATGTGTTAATTCATAGTTGTGATGCCTTCAGTGTGAATCTACAATTTTCATAGTCATGAAAATAAAGAAAACTCTTTGAATGAGAAGGTGTGTCCAAACTTTTGGTCTGTACTGTAGATATATCTATATCTATATATCTATAGATATAGATATATATAGCTATAGATATAGATAGATAGATAGATAGATAGATAGATAGATAGATAGATAGATAGATAGATAGATAGATAGAAAGATAGATAGATAGATAGATAGATAGATAGATAGATAGATAGATAGATAGATAGATAGATAGATAGATAGATAGATAGATAGATAGATAGATAGAAAGATAGATAGATAGATAGATAGATAGATAGATAGATAGATAGATAGATAGATAGATAGATAATTGTGCTGTTATTGACCATAAACGATTTGTGATATAAAATACACAATTAAAAAAGTAAATACTGTATGTAATAACTCTTTTTTGGAGTCTTTAGAACAGCAGTGTACATCCTGAGGCCCCATACACACAAGAGGATTTATCCGCAGATACGGTCCAGCGGACCGTATCCGCGGATAAATCCTCTCGAGGATCTCAGAAGATTTCTATGCAATGGCGTGTACACACCATCGCATTGAAATCCGCGCTGAAATCCTCTGCAGATGACGTGTCGCGCCGTCGCCGCTATTATGACGCGGCGACGGGCGCGACGCTGTCATATAAGGAATTCCACGCATGCGTCAAATCATTACGACGCGTGCGGGGAATCCCTTTGGACGGATGGATCCGGTAAGTCTGTACAGACGAGCGGATCCATCCGTTGGAATGGATTCCAGCAGATGGATTTGTTGAGCATGTCAGCAAATATCCATCTGCTGGAAATCCATCCCAGGGGAGATTTATCTGCGGATAAAGATCCGCTGGCGTGTACACACCATAGGATCTATCCGCAGAAACCCATTTGATGGGATTTATCTGCGGATAGATTCTATGGTGTGTATGGGGCCTCAGGCTCAGAAACCCAGTGGTGGCCCAGAAGCTGTTGACAGTGTGCCAGTTAATATCACATGTACAGTACCTGACCTATTATTGTCCGGGAACAATAGGGTGCTCAATATCTGGTACAGCTTTTATAAACCAAATTAGGGTAGGATTTGATTATGTAGCTGTTCTTTGAAAGTATATTATTGATTAATATAATGGTAATCTTTCCTATATTTTGCAGAAAGGTTGCAGAGGAATATTTGAAAGTAGAGAAAAATCTGAGAAGGTAAGCACTATCGAAAATTTTGGCTAAGGTATTTCATGTTCAAATGCCCCTGCGCTTTAAATGCCTTATTCATCAATATCTGGATCAAGGTCATATTTATAAGGTTGAGCAGAACTGTAGTTTTCTGGGATTATCATGATAACTTTTTCCCCATTCACACCTAAACGTTTTGTAGATTGATGCTACCAAATGTTCAACATTAAAAACCCTATTGTTTTAAATAGTGCTCAAGTGCCTGTCACCCAAGAATTACAGGAGCATTTTTTAAACAGATTTACAGATTTGGGTGTTTTTGGCCTTGTAGATCTCAGTAGAAATGTCTGAAAAATGCACGAAAATGCGTGCTACATATGTTTTTTCAGGTGCTTCCATTATCAAGGTGTAGGGCAGTGGTTTTCAACCTGGGGGTAGAATGACAATTTGCCAGGGGTCACTGAATCCTGGGCTGTTCCTGAAGCAAGCCTTTTCGCGTCCATCCAGCAGGGCTGTTTCCCTGGAGCTTGTGGAAGCCCAGCTTGGCCATTCTTGGAGCCTGCGGCCGCCCACTCAGCCTCTTCGCATTCTGTTCCCGGCATGGTGGAGGGCAGAGACTAGTCGTCAGCTGACTGGTGAGGAATGTGAAGTGGGAAGGGCTGGAGGAGATCTTATCTTCTGATTTCGGCATAGGTGTCACTGGTGTGAGACACAACAGAGCTGGAGACACAGTAACACTACCTGTGATTATAGTTGCCATTAAAAGTCCCCTCTACAGTTCTCAGATCAGCTGATGACCTTGATCAAGAGCACCTAAGTTGACTGATCAGAACTCACCTCAGCACTGCCACGGATCCCAATTCCCCACTGGCACTGCCACTCATCCCAACTCCCCACCCCGCGGGTTAGGGGCACAAATTACTTGTCTTACATTGGTGCTGACAACCCACGCTATGAAAATTATTTTACTGTTAGGGGTCGTGTAGTGAAACAAAAAATCACATACACTACTACCCTTGACTGTAAATCTACTTTACGTTGTTTTGGATACAGAGTGGAAGGTTTGGAACCAATGTAAAGTGTTTTTTGTGCTGATCACTTTCTGTTTGAGTAAAAATGCCATTAGGTAATAAAACACATTACAGACTTGGGGTTTTCCTACTACAATTGATGACACCGGACAACAATTTTATTTTTTTATGTTTTGCTTTCTGAGAAACCTTTGGTGATTATGATAGAACACTTCAAACTGACCACAAATCACGTAGGAAGCTTGAAAAATATGAAATTAACTTTTAATGACTATAATCACACAATGTTTCTGACCAACTGCATGAATTTAACAGGGCTAATACGTGTATTTTGCTGCTGATTTTCATTTGTACTCAGTATCTGGTGCATCTCTCTGCAGTGTCCAACAAAAGCTGTCATTGATGAATTTCAGTTGCCCTGATACAGTTTTTACATTAAAGCAATGCATTGACTGTTACTGACTGCACACAGATTTTCAGGAAAGAAGTCCAAGTGTGAATGCAGAAAATGTATCTTTACAGACACTTTGCACTTTTTGACAACCAACTGAATGTATTTTGATGCTCTGTAGTTTAGTTGCTAAGAAAACTCTTATTGACATCTTTGAATGCTTTTTCAGGTGATTTTCTATAGCCCCACTAGAAGAGCTCTAAACCACATTGACTTTGGAATGAGCCGATGGTTTGGTCTGAACTTTCATTGTTTGCACATTTGGATGACCACCCAAACTACTGCCTGTTTGGCCCCCTGTTCAAAGGAACCATTGCATTATATATAGAAGCAATATTTTTACAACTTCTATATTTGACAACTTCCTGCTGTCAATGATTCCTGAGGAAGCTACATCCCTATGAACCATTGACATCACTGGGAATTCCCACCCTTTTAAGCAAAGGGGCAGAGATAATAGTTGCATCACTGCCAAAAAATGGCCAGTTGAAATGATACAGTATATGTGCTAGCAAATTACATTCATTGCCAGTTAAAAAAAAAAAAGAAGAGCACAGACCCCTCCAAATATTCCCCAAAATACAAAGAAGACCCTTGGAGGGGCCTCTGTGATTTTTAACAAAGAAGCTGCCAAATCACATATAATTTGCTAGCAATATTAAACACTTTTTTTTCTTTTGAAATTACAGTACTGCTGTACATTAAAGATGCACCCTTCATAGGCAGGATTATGACAACTTCAGACATGTTATTTAAAGAAATGGGACACTTTTAATGTTTAATTGTAATTATTTAAAAAAATCACCGCTCCTGGGTGAACGGAATTTATTTTATTTTATTGTTGCATTGGTACATACTCTCCAGCATAGCCAACAGGTATTGAAGGGTATACATTGCCATTGTGTAATAAGACTGCCTTAAGGCATAACACGGATGAATCAACAAAAATAAGGTATTCTAGTGGGTAATGCCCACAACCTAAAACTGTGAATAAACTTTAATTGTCAGTATAGAAAATTAGGTTGTTAACCTAGGCAAAGAAATTTGTTAAATCATCTTGGTGGCTTTGAAAGACATAAATGTACCTGGTGATGGCAAACGCCATTCTTGCAGTCTTTGACCCAGTAGTTCTGCTTTTGGTTCTGACTGTATTATAAGATGAAGCTCACTAGACATACACAGTTCATAATCAGGATAATTGGCACTGCCCCTGCTTGGCTGATGCATTGCCGCATCTTTTGTCTGTTTCATTTAAGCAACATTTCTCTGGTGGCTTCGGTACTTGAATATTGTTGTCATTTGGCACTGGTCTCATGGCTGAAGGAAGATTGGGGTATTTAGCTGATTTCTTATTTTTAGCAGAGAAACCAGTATTTCCCCATAAGATGGACAGTGGGATATTTAGAAGAAAACTGTGTAACTTTGAGTTTCCAAAGCTAAGAAAGGATTTCATCCAGCAAATAAATGTCTCAATATAGAATATGCATAGGAAGAATGATTGAAATGATTCCAATCAGAAATACAGGAGAATGAAGCACTTCATTAATTTATGAAATTGAAAGGTTTTTGTGGTTGGAAGATGGCAGGCTTCACAGTGATCATACAATTATATTCAAGGAATAAAAGTGGGATCAAAAACAAAATCTGTTTCTCTTTCCCCTTTACATAGACCAGCAGCATTCCTCTATTCTATTGGACAGAGAGATTCTGCAAAATTTAGTAAATGTGACGTGGGACCAGGAGATCTGGTGCATTTATTGTGGAGATGCCCAAAATTGCTAAGATACTGGGATGATATTTTTACTAAAATAAATTAAGTATACATTATAATATATTCATTGGTAACGCCCCACTTACATTTTTGGTTACATTGATATCACTAGTTTAGATAACCCAACTTTTACTGTGGTGCAGATGTCTCTTTTTAGCCCATAGAGTATTAAAATGTTGATGGTTAGCTAATAATACTTCCACTATATTTAATTGGATTACAAAAGTATTTGAAAAAATTCCATACAAATAAAGATTCCATATAATTTAATATGGAATTGATGGCATGATATTGGAGAAGGGTGATGAACACATTACATGTGCTAGGACAAGGGATCGTGAATGCTATAACCCTGAGGAATTGTGAATGCTATAACCCTCCATTAGGTTAGAAAGAACTAAGAGGTACTGCTTGGTGAAGTGGATAGGGATTTACATAATGTGGAATATTACTATTCAAAATTACCAAGTTCCAATGTAAAATGCACAGTGTGTATATCTATCTTTCTGTGTATGGCTTGAATGTTCTTAGGTTGATTATTTGTTTTGTGAATGGAAGGCCCTAGAGTTAATGCCCTCACTCTGGTGTTCACAAAAATATATAACATGTGTGGCCCAATAGCTGCTCCCAATCTGCCCAGATCATCTTTACCCAATAACCAGAAACCTACTGCAACCATGAGCTTGTTTTTTTTTTTTCTTCTTCTTCTTTTTAATAGGTTTTTATTGAAAAAGGTTTTAAAGTACAAAGGGAGAGGAAAAAAAAAAGAACAAGAAAAACCTGCCACTGCAGGTATACAGCAGGGAAAATAATAGAAACAACATAAACAATAAGGGTATGCGCCTTGCAGGGAGAAGAAGGAGTCTATAACATTATTATAAAACTGTACATGACAGAAAACAGAGCTTAGAATATTGCAATCACCAGGTCTTGTTTGTGAACCATTGTGTCCATGGAAGCTATGCCTTCTCAAAGACCTTTAAAGGAGTAATTTTTTACAGCTAATAGTTTCTCAAACGTATAACGCAAGTTGACAGTTAAGAGGACTTTAGAGAGTTTTGGCGCCATCTCTCTCTTCCAATGTCTTTGTATTACAAGTCTGGCAGCCAGTAAGATACTGCCATGAGCTTGTTTTAAATAGTTTACTCCTTGGATGTACCACACTCATCCAAAAAGTCAAACTCATTAAAATGTGGCTTTTTAAATCTTTGAAAAAGTGTTTTCAACCTAAGGTACTCTTCTTTGGCTATTAGTAGAATTCATTTTATTACAAAAAGATTTGTTTGTATTTTTCACTTTAGATTTATACTTGTGATATCTTAAAGGCTAAGTTCACCTTTACATAAAAAAATTATAATAAATGCAAATCCCTTTGCAGATATAAAAATGTGCATTTATTATTTTTTAAAACAGGAACCTGGAAGGCATTGCACCCACCATCTGCAGATCGCAGGTGCCATGTCAGGCTCTTGCACACACTGCCTACAGCTCTATTGCCTGTACCTTTGTATGGGCTGTCATTGCAGAGCTGTAAGCAGTGTCAATGAACTACTGGCGTGCTAATCAGCACACTTACAGTTCATTCAAATTACAAGTAGATTTTCCAGTGAATGATGGACCTTGTACTTTATTCATTCAAAAGAAACTGTGAGTGAATGATGCAGCTGTGATGGTCGAGCCCTGCACAGCTGCACTACTTTTAAAAAATGAAAGTGGATGTAGGGAGAGAAACCCCTGCCCACTGTCACAGGGAGGGGGAAGTGGGGGAAGAAGGAGCTAGAACATGTTACATGTTCCACTCTGAAAATGGATGGAACATGTAACCTGTTCCAAAAGTCCTTGAGGCCCCGTACACACGACAGAGTTTCTCGGCAGAATTCACCGAGAAACTCGGTCAAAACCCGGATTCTGCCGAGAAACTCTGTCGTCTGTACAGTTTTGGCTCGATGGAGCCGCCGAAGAGCTCGACGAGAAAATAGAGAACATGTTCTCTATTTTCTCGTTGTTCTATGGGAGAAGGCGGCCCGCCGAGCTCCTCGGCGGCTTCATCCCAAAACTCGACGAGGAACTCGACGTGCTTTGCACGTCGAGTTCCTCGGCCGTGTGTACGGGGCCTTAGGCTTTTGAACAGTCCAATATATATATATATATATATATATATATATATATATAAAAAGTTTTTTATACCTGTCTATTTCCCTGGTAGGTAGATTCACCCTCTCTATTTGTTCTGATGACTATTGTCACCAAGACAAAAAGTGATGGGAAATCCATGTTAATGTTTTCAATAGAACAAGGGGTGAGGGTAAATCTTTACATGGGAGTGCCTCAGATAGTGACAGCGTTCTCTCACTTGGCAGAGATTTCCCTTCAATTCCTGTTGCACTTGCAGGACAAAAACAGGGACCAAATAAGTTTTAGCTATACATACACTTTATTGGCACACCAGATGTCACTGTTCTTTATGTTCAATATGGTCATAGTGAACCATATAACCATTTAACCATATAACATGGTTATTTGTTCTAGTGCATGAGAAGTTTTACAACGGTACATTTACTGATTCTGACGTAATCGGCCAGATTAGGCTATGATCCTTCCTTGTTTATGAGTAGCTTTAGAGATTATCTGTACTTGCCTTAAAACTAATGGATAATCAGAAATAAATTTCATTTCCAGCCAACAGCACTGACAGACAGTCAGTTACTAACTAAACATTCTACAGCTTTATAATTCCTTAGTAGCTCTGAGAGTATCAGAAAATATCCTCTAGGTCACTAGGGCAGAAACAATAAAACTCATGGGTTATGAGGTTGCATTTCATAAAACCCTTTAACATTTACATTTACATCCAGTGTATTAGCCCTCAATATTAAATGAAGCCTAACTTACCATACCCTTGACTTCCAATAGATAATTGACCGGTCCCTTAGCTGTAGCCACTGATTGAGAAAAGTTTTCCAGCATGTCCTTTTTTACAAAAGTAAATCAAGTGATCAAATTCTTTTGAGCGGGGATAGCCGCACATTAATAGAAATTCAACCAGTCCTGTAATTATACAATTGAGATTTTCAGTATTTTATTGTAAATAATTTGGAAAAATAATTTTTTTACTTTAACATTATGGAATATTGAGATCAATGACTTGAATCTTGTGTCTGGCAGGGTGTCTGGATCACCACAGTAGCTTAACAGAATTAAAAATCTATTGACAGTTCCCATATACAGTATGTCATTTAAGTGTGTATTTTTAGTTGTTTGTCTGAGGTTCAGTTTTAAAGGATGCCTCAAAGCTCTCATATAGATCACTTGAGTTTTAATTTTTTTAGACTTGAGTTCATGTAATGGCCTAATTAGTTTGTTTGTAAGTAATCTATTTCCTTTACTATTACATAAGGCAGACAAAAAGTATCTATATCATATTGTTTTTTTTTCTAGAAATGTTACCAAGCAAATGATAAGAAGAGAAAAGGAAAAAAGGTAAATTATGACAAGACACTAACATATTATATTTTCACAGATAATAAATATTCTGAAATGTTCAGAGCATATAAATAATTGCAGATGTGTTAAAAAAAGAATCAGTTATAAAGTACTTTTTGTTTTATAAGCCAGAGGAATAGCCAAGAGAAGGAAAGATACCATTCTGTAAGAGCTGAAATTCTATGGTGGAAGATGGTGTATTCAGGGTGATGTGCATTGTTAGTTTTTCGCCACACATAGCATTTTGCTTTTAGGCCAAAAAGTTACATTTTGGACTCATTTGACCAGAGCACCTTCTTCTACATGTTTGCTGTGTTCCCCACTTCTCGCAAACTGAAAATGGGACTTCTTATGGCTTTCTTTCAACAATGGCTTTCTTCTTGCCACTCTTCCATGAAGGCCAGATTTTTGGAGTGCACGACTAATAGTTGTCCTGTGGACAGATTCTTCCACCTGAGCTGTGGACCTCTGCAGCTCCTCCCGCCTGTCAGTTTAGGTGAACAGCCATGGCTTGGTAGGTTTGCAGTTGTGCCAAACTCTTTCCTATTTGGGATGATGGATTGTAAAGTGCTCCGTGAGATGTTCAAAGATTTGGATATTTTTTTAGAACCTAACCCTGTTTTAAACTTCACCACTTTATTCCTGACCTGCCTGGTGTGTTCTTTGACCTTCATGATGCTGTTTGTTCACTAAGGTCCTCTAAAATAACCTCTGAAGGCTTCACAGAACAGCTGTAATTATACTGAGATTAAATTATACACAGTTGGACTTTATTTACCAATTAGGTGACTGAAGGAAATTGGTTACATTACATTTTAGTTAGGGATATCAGAGTAAAGAGGGCTGAATACAAATGTTATTTTAACAAATGACAGTTGTTTATGATACTCTGTGCTTTAGCAAACTAAATGCCCTTTAGTTAGAATCGTCATCTACAATAAAATAATATATTTTACTTTATTGGGTGAGCTTGAGCGATTGTTTATTTTCACTGTAGATTATTTACTCTCTCTCCAAAAATCCATTGGTTTTCTGTAGGAACCTCCAAAACCTAGTAGATTCTGGTAGAACAGCATAGTTGTCCACTGCTCTATATTCTTGACGTAAATCCCCTCCAATCACATCAATGTATTTCATTAAAAGGTTTAGATATCAATAGATTTCTTCTGAAATTTTGTAAAGTTTCAAAATAGATGACAGTAATCTTCTCTGCAAAAAAAATCCCCTGCATATGTCACATTCTAAATATACAGTATACAGCTATTAAAAAAAATAAAGACCTAACTCTCAAACTGTATCCTGTATGTTATCCTATTAACGATGAAAACTGTAGACTGTAGGTGTTAAAAGCTTAGGCAGATGCAAAAGGAAAAATGACAAATTTGTTTCTGTGGTAAGTGTGGGTAGGGATAGTGGAATCGTTTGATAGGTGACCTAGACTCACAGTTGTAAGTTATCTCCGTAGGCTAAGTATTGTTGGCAGTGCAGACATTTTCCTGAGGGTACCAGCCCAAAGGGGAGTCAAAAAGCTTTAATTTCTAATGTAAATCTGATTTTCCTTTGTTTTTTACAGAATATTTGCAGGAAAGTATCACAAGACGAAAAACAATCCAATGGGGTAAGTGAAATATTAAATGAATAAAACGTTACATTTAGTGCTGTATATTTAATTTTTGTTTTAGTATACAGATAAAAGTGTTCTCCTAAAATTTCCTAAAATCATGTGTATTTCAACTCTGTGTTTCAGTACATTTTCCTAAGTTTTACAAACGTATACAGTACTTTTACAACTCTGAACTCTGGACACAAAAACTTTTATTTTGTTTTCTTAAATCTTAATTTCGTTTTTTATACATATAGTTGAACTTAAAATAACACAAATACAATCTTATTTACATATAAATGATAAATCAGCACCTAGAAAAAAAAGCACTAAAGGACACATTTTCTCTCTTTTCAGGGTACACAGATTATATAAATTGTGTATTTGTTACCAACACTTTTAGCCTCAGTTTACACTGAGACTATTCACTAGCGCTGCACTTATTATCCACACAATCAATCTTGTCAAACACTTTCTCTGCATCCAAGGACAGAATCAGGCAGGGGGTTCAATGTACTATCACCAATTGATAAGGGAGATATTTTTTTTTGAGATTTATCTCTACTTTTTCTGCCTGGGATATAACCTACTTGGTCTCTGTATATTATTGCTGATAAATATGTCTTAAGTCAAAAATCTTTGCAAGGAACTTAATATTTGGATTTAGCAAAAAGACTGGCCTATAGCACAATGTAAGGTCCTTCCCTTCTTTGGCCAAAAAGTACCACATTGGTGGCCAAAGCGTCTCTAGGGATATATCCCTTCCTTGTCAGGGCACTCAATGAAGTTGGACAAGAAACGGTTTAACATAAAACCGTATGATTTTTTTTACTGTTACAGCAGTAAAGATGTGGAACTTTTCCACAATTAGTGGTGTTGGCAGGAAGTGTCGATAATTTCAAAAAACGTTTAGATGTGTATCTTATTAAACACAATATACAGTGATATGGAAAGTTACAGTATATAGACATAATTACACACCCACACAGGCTGAACTGGATGGACTGGTGTCTATAGTCAACCTTGCCAACTATGTAACTATGAATTATAATACAAAGTCATATAAAGTAAGAGGGCATCAGAATATATATATATATATATATATATATATATATATATATATATATATATATATATATATATATATATATATATTATATTATACACCTTAATGAAACCAAATGGCCCAGGACTCTTCTTACCAGTTTGAGATTTTATATATGAAAAATTAGTTCTCCCAAATGTATGCTTGAGGGTTCTGGCCACATTTATTCCCCTGCTCGTAAAACCTGTGTGCTAAGAATATTCACCTACACTGAACCAGTAAACCAAACAGTGGCGGTGCATCCATAGAGGGCGCCGCCCCCTCTAGCTCCTGCACCGCCACTGAATACAATACACAGATTCATGCATTGCATGAATCTATGTATTGTTGCTGCCGCCCACTATTCAGATGTCCGGCCCCCTGGTGAGCGCCGGCCATCTGAATAACGGCAGCTGATAGGCTTTGCGATTACAGCCTGAGGGCTGTAATCAGCTTCAAAATAGTTACCAGGGGACGCACAGGGGGTGCGTTCCCTGGCTAACACTGACAGGCATCTCAGTCAACCATATTCACCGGTTTAACGGTAACCTGATTGGCTGAAGCATCATCGAGGGCGGGAGAAGACATTGAGGGACCGTGGAAGGAGGATGGCTGACCCCAGAAAGGTAAGTGCCAGGCGGGGGGGCAATCTGGCAGCATTTACAGGGCACAGTGGCTATAATTGATGGGCACAGTGGTGACAAATCGATGTGCACAGTGGTCACAATTGATGGGCACAGTGGCGACAATTGATGGCACAGTGGTAACAATTGATGGCACAGTGGCTGCATTTGATGGCACAGTGGCTGCGTTTGGCATGGCACAGTGGTGACAATTGATGGGCACAGTGGCGACAAGACAGTGGATGTGTTTTTGATGGGCACAGTGGCTGTGTTTGATGGGTACAGTGGCTGTGTTTGATGGGCACAGTGAGGCTGCAATTGTTTTGTTTTTTCGTTTGTTTGCGCCCCCCAAAAAAATTGAGCACCAGCCGCCACTGAAACCAAGCATCTGTTTCAGCTGAAACCTAAGATTCACTAAGCTTTGCCCATTTTGAATTTCACCCCATTTTATGATGATGTTTAAAAAGAGTAACTTGATGTAATAGCTCATACATATCAGACCTAAACTGTTTTTTCTTTAAGCAGAAGCCTATGTAATGAATGCACCCCCGACTACGGCTTCCCATGACACACTTTTAGATACCTCTCCAGAAACACTTTTAAGAGTGGAACAAATTTTCTCAGTAACAGCCGGGTCTTCCAAAAGACTTCTTTAGTAAAAAAGGGGTTTTATAATACGCTCCATTGGAGTATGATTGTATAGTGATAGGGTAAATCCTCAATGTTGAGCCTCTGTTTAAGTAACGTTGATTAATTAAAAAAAAAATTATATTTGAGAATATTATTGGTGCACCATTGAAAAAATAAGTATAGTCCTTTGCTATAGCATACAGGACCCACCAACTCTCCACCAATCTCACTTGTTGAAAAGATTTGCAAAGATGTTTTCTTGCAGCCCCTGACAGAGTTGCCTTTCCATAGGTAGTAGCCAGTAAAGTATTCAAGCTCACATTAAAATCACCTCCTACTACTAACAACCTGAAGGTAAATTCACTTACTAAAGCCAATCTGTCCTGATTTAGGGGCATATATGTTGGCAAACATAATGAGAGACCCATAAAGTGTGCTCCTAACCATCACACGTATCTTCTGAGCCTGCAAGATGATTTAGAGGGATTAAAAGAAAACATTTATGTATAGCCATTGCCACCTCTTTTACTAGAGAAAAGAAAACAAAGGCGCACCAGCCTAATGTATTATCGTTAAAAGATTGTAATAAATTAAAATGTATATACAGGGCCTACTCACAAGTGTAGTAGAAAGAATCGCAATAAGGCTTAATCAACATTTTTTTTTTTAAAGTGTATTTTGTGCATGTACTCGAGAGAGGAGCCGGACTGCAGGAGTTTGGGAGTAGGCAGGCTTCCCCTAGCGGCAATCTGCCACCTTTCTCCATGCCCCGGGTGGCAATGGCGGCTGCGTGAGGGGGTCCTCCCACACAGCCCGCCCTACCTGCTCCACTTTGAAGCCCAACGGGGCAGAGGGACTCCCTATAAGGGAGTGAGAGGATCTAGCCCGCTCAACCAGCCCCGTTAGTCCTTCGCTTCTCTTTTTAGAGACCGCGTGGTCAAAGTGCGTGCATGTTAACCCAATTTCGAGTGCGTGTAAGTGTGGTGTTTTTTTTGTGGGAGGGGGGTGGGCGTACTAAGCGCAGGCTTACCTCGCATAGCACACCCACCGGGAGCCGGGCTGAGACCACCAAACTCAATTCACATGCAGCCGAGACCGGGATCTGAACCCCTAGCTGCAGAGGTGAATGGCTTGTCAGCGCAGTGCCAATCGCGTTGAGCCACCGCAGCTCCTGGCAAGGCTTAATCAACATAAGCTGCAGTGAGAAGACCTCGAACCACACTCTGACCGGTCATGGAGAAAGTGAAAGGGGCCACCACTTCTGACACGTTCCGAAGCTCTAAGCCTCTTCATCAGAGCCCAGCTGGCTTAGAGCTTCGAAACGCAGCAGCCGGCGGTGACCCCTTTCACTTTCTCCATGACTGGTGGGAGTGTGGTTCAAGGTCTTCTCACTGCAGCTTATGTTGATTAAGCCTTACTGTGATTCTTTCTACTACACTTGTGAGTAGGCCCTGTATATACATTTTAATTTATTAAAATCTTAGAAACAGCAGCAGTGGCTGGCCTCTACTACAGGAACCTTCTGCAAAAAAGGAAATGTTTTGTCCTAGATTACTGCACAGAGCAAAAAAACAAAACAAAACACAACGTACACAGAGATTTAAATGCCTCACGTATTTAGAAATACTGCAGCTTTAAAAGGCTTAAATTGTAGCCCAAAAACAGAAACCAATTATATTGCAGCTTACCAGTCCTCAGATGTGGTGGCTGCATTTGTTAATTTTCAGGCTTTTTTCCTTTTTTTCACCTGTGATCCTGCAAGTAACATATTTCCTGCCCTAAGATGACAAAGCCCACTCACTCCACTGTATCTATAAAGGAAGAAATAAACACCTTAGGACTACAATACTGTCTTCCTCTCTTCATCTCCATTACATGGGAGGAGGGGTAATTAGTAGTTTATGAGTTTAATTCACAGGAACTTACAAAGGACACTTCTATTTTGGCAGGATCAAAAGGTATTCTCTGTACTTGCTGAAAATGTTCTGAAAATGTGCCTAAAAATGAAAACTAATGCAGCCACCACATCTAAGAACTGGTAAGCTGCAATATATAAAATGTTGGTTCTTGGGTTTAAATACACTTTACTGCTTTATCTTATACTTTGGTAGATAAAATAATCATAAATGAATTGCTGTAAAAAAATAGCTTTGTATTCTGTTTTGTTTACAGACACATTGTACAGAGCTAAAACAGTCAAAAAAGGTAAGTAAAACCAAATATGCAGCTTAAAAACTGTAGAAAACATTGTGGATGCTAATTGTTTATATTATTTTATTATATAAAAGGTTAAGTTATATAGGATTGCATTTCCACTTTTACTAGCAAGGCTACACTAAATTACCAAAACTGCTAGTAGTTAAAGTGGAACTTCAGTCATTTTTTTAACGTTCCATCTATTAAATCTTCTGCCCTTGTTGTTTTAACATTGGATAGTAAAACATTTTTTTTCTGCTAGTAAATACCTTATACAGCCCACTTTCTATTTCTTGTCTGGTCATTAGCCTAGGCTTATGACATCATGCACAGCTCTCTCTCTCTTATTCTTGTGAGTATTTTCATAGAAGGGAGGGGGTGTGAGGTCACCTGCAGTCAGGTGACAGATGCACACCATTGGGGTTAGGAATGCATCACTAAGGTAGTGGACCCTGTGGCTGACTGCTGCAGATGGAACACTGGGTGGCTAAGGAAGGCAGGTCACTGGAGCACTAACATGGATCCCACAGGGAGCTAGAGCCTAAGATTCCCCAGGGCGCAGAGATCCAGCAGGTGTTCACCAGAGCCTCTAGTGGTGAGGATGGACTGGGCTGCAACTGGATCCAGGTCGTGGCCCCCAGAGTCCCCCAGCTCACGCTCATAGTAGGCTATAGAGGATAGAGGAGAAGCAGCAGCTCAGGATACAATAGATAGTGATGGGATAAGCCAAAGGTCGGGGTGACTAGCAGACAAGGATAAACAAAGGACATGCCAAAGGTCAAGGTCACAAGCAGACAGGGAAAATCAAGAACAAGGTAAGATCGGTAAAACAGAGACAGACGTAGCACACAGCAAGCAGAAACTCAAACACACAATGGCTTAACAAACACTGTTGATGAGCACGGCTGGCCTGCGGTGCACAGGTTATAAAAGAGCTCCCTGATAGGGCCTGGGGTGGGGCCATGCTAGAGGAGAGATTACTTAAGCAGGCAGGTGAGAGTGGCTGGCCTCTAAGGTGAATACATGGAGGAGGTAAGCTGACAGACAAACATTTCTGCATATCCATGACAGTATGCATGAGTCATAAGAGGGCCAATGAGAGCTGCAGGGCTGCAGAGTTAGAGGTGTGCCTTAGCGATTCTGTGTAAATCCAGGAAGTGAACAGGCAGCAGCTTCAGCTGCCCACAGTTAAAATGGATGCAGCCAGACTTAGTAGAGGGAGATTTCTGCAGCATATTTGGCAAGTACAGAATCACAGTATTTATAAAATAATATGCAAAGTGGTTGGAGGGAAGCTTCAGAATGGCAGATGTTTTTATTACAAGACTGCAGTTCCTCTGTAATATCTGATACTTAGGGATGAGTGAATCTGCCTAGGTTCAGTTTCCAAGAGGTTCGTCAAATTCAGCATGACGTCTGTGAACCCCAAACTTGGTGTTGCACCCCACTAAAGTCTAAGGGAGGTAAATCTGTTTAATAAATTATGGCCATTTTCAAAGCTAATAAGCAAGCTATTGTAAGAAAAAATAGCATGGGGAGCTGGGCACTGCAGGAAATGTATATGCATATCATTTAAAAAAAATATGTTTAGAGAGGAGGTATTTTCATTTAGCTTCAAGGGCAACACTTAAACTACACAAATTCTTTAAATAACATGCTTAGGGGATGAATAGGATACCTCAACATTGAGACAATGTATTCTGCAAATCTGGAAGCTTTGTACTGTCACTTTACAAACCAAATTTGGTTGCTCCCCTAATATTTCACCCAGACCCTTATCCAGGTATATCACCAGGGTGGCCATGAAAGGGGGCAGCGAAACTGCTGCATTAGTTGCACCTCAACTCTATGCCCATGTCCAACCTGAATCTCATCCCTCCTGCTAGTTCTTAATTACAGAGGCAGCAGAGGGTTCAATTAAAACACAGCCCAGTAGATTTTCATTTTAGCCTGGATGGGCCTTAGTCATAATTATCTATTAGAAAATAAAGCTGATTACAATACCCTAGACTGGTGTGAAGGGAAACCCATCAATCAGTTCTATAAACAAGAAATTAAGGGCCAGATTCTAATAGAATCGGCGGCGGCGTAGTGTAAGCCATTTACACCATGCCACCGCAACTTACTGGAGCAAGTGCCGTATTCTCCAAGCACTTGCTCCGTAATTTGCGGCGGCGTAGTGTAAATGGCCCGGCGTATGGCCGCGTAATTCAAAGGGGGCGGCTTGTATTCAAATTAAGTGCGCCCCCGCGCCGATCGAACTGCGCATGCGCCAGGCAGAAAAATAGCCCAGTGCGCATGCTCCAGCTCACGACGGAAAACGTCAATGACGCCGACGTGAGCGTCATTGATGTAAAGTCGTATTCGTGAACGACTTAGTAAAACGACGTAACCGACAGAAAAAGACGACGCTGTCCCGAGGCCATACTTAACATGACATACGACGGACCTTCGTAAACGTACCCCTCATATAGCAGGGGTAAGTTTACGCTTACGGAAACGTCGTAAATTCACTGCGTCGACCGCGCGTACGTTCGGGAATCTCGCGTAAATAGCTAATTTGCATAGACGACGGGGAAAAACGACAAAACGACACCTAGCGGCGGGAAAAAAAATTGCATTTAAGATCTGACAGCGTAAGAGCCTTACGCCTGTCAGATCTAATGGATATCTATGCGTAACTGATTCTAAGAATCAGTCGCATAGATACGACGGCCCAGATTAGGACTTATGACAGCGCAAATGGCGTTGCGCCGTCGTAAGCCCTTTGAGAATCTGGGCCTAAGTCTACATATACAGGAATTAAGGAAACTTTGTAAAAACATATAAATAAAACACACCTACAAACATTACCTAAAAACAGCTGCTTAAAAAAGCTCTTATACTGGGTTTAGCTAAATGCCAATCTCCGAAGCTTTAGCTAAACCCAGTATAAGAGCTTTTTCAGTTCCATTGTGGGCTGGATCAGTTTTTTCCCATAGTCAATATGGCGTTTTTCTATTGCCACTTCCTTGGTTATTTATAGCGGTGAGTCAGTGTACAGCCCATCCCCATTGAAAACGTCAATCTATGCCGAAACGTGTCTATAACGGCATACAGAGACATCACCGCGTTCAACGCAAGGAGGAAGGGCTCCTATAGTGCCGGCCGGCATTTGTTTTTAAATGCTCGTTATTTTTGGATGTTTGTAGGTAAGATTCTTATTTTTTATTAAAACCCATTTAAAACGTTATCACGCTATGGTCCGCTCTTCTTAATTCAATTTATCATCCACTGACGAAACGTACGATATGGGCTAGCTTTCTTATGATCTGATGACACTCTGTTGAGGCCTTTGGAATACTCAGTGTCTACATGCTGACGGAATACCATTATACTGCTGGTTTTATCTGCTATGTGGTAAGCTGCTTTCCATGGGGTGGCAGTCTTCACGGATGCTGAGTGCACTTGGGTGTTGTTCGTCTTGATTTTGGTTACCGAGAAATGTATTCAGCATTAATTCTGGACATTATAGTTTTTTCCTTTTAAAGACATTTTTATTTATTTACCTATATGGTTACATTTCACTTTTGTGACCTGTAATTTGTATTTTTGCACTGTTATATTTATCTTAGCCTTGCTTGCTAAGTATACATTTTTGGTTGGCGCAGTTTTTCCTCATATTTATATTGTCTGTGTTTATATCACCTAATTGCAGCCTTCTGGTTTATCATTTCCTATTATATTTTTTATTGGGTTAGCGCAGTTTTTCTTGCACTATGATTTGAGAGTACTTTGAGAAAATTTTTGCAAACTTAGAAAATATCTTCTCTGTGTGTGATTGGTACAAAAATAAAAGTGACTCCTGTATCTTGTGGAATTTTTTAGAGTCACTTAATCCACATAAATCTTTGTAAGTATTCATGGGAAGGGAAGGAGCAATTATCTCAGCTACAAATTGCAATAACAATCCATCAACGGCACATATTGAAAGTTAAATTCAAACTATCAAAAGATGTATGCTCTGAAGCTGCATCCAACCCACGCTCCACTATGTTGGTGCTCGGTAACAGTCCTTTCATCAAGATGAATCTAAACCAAGAATGTAAACAAGCCAGAATTCAAGATAATCCTTAGATGTAGTTTATTGAAGGGTCAAGTCACCCATAAAACAGATATAGCTTATGCATTTCAACCTGAAAGGGTTTTACATATACAGTAGATATCCTTTAAAAAACACTGCTGATTAAATTACCATTGCCACAAAATGGTGGAAAGAGTAACCAATCAACTAGCTCTATAAAAAAAGACTCATATAGGAAATAAGCAAACTTTGTAAAAAAATATATAAATAAAACACACATATGAAAATGACATTAAAACAGCTGATTAAAATTCCCTAGCCATGCAATAGTGGTAGAGGCAACCAATCAATCCGCTGTATACAAAAGAAACAAAACTTTCTTATAGGAAACAAGGACATTTTGTAAAAAAACATCAGAACTCGGGCCCGCCCCTGGCTGCCGTGTCACTGGATTTGATTTACAGCAGCGGGAGCAAATGGCTCCTGCTGCTGTCAATCTATCCAATGAGGACCCGAGACAGTGGCTGGAGTTACTCTGCTCGTCTCCATCACTGGAACAATTGAGCTACAGCACAAAAGGTTCTATGCATGAAGGTGAAAAACCATGAGGGTTTATAACCCATTAATATGTAAGTTTAAGTCCCAACTGTTGCTAAGCCCCAAAGGTATTCTGCTATGTAAAATATAATCTCTGTAACAATATATAAGTAATGCGGCAGAGGCTTATTAGAATATGATGACCCTCAATTGAAAGAGTTTTCAAAAATGGCTTTCATGTAAAGCTCCTCCAATCTCCCAGCACCATTAGGCAGGTATCACTAGATTACCAGATTAATTTCTGGCTCCAAGAGCTTAGATTCACATATCAAGCATGTAAAGAATAAACATACCACCCATAGTGTAAAATCGGATATTGAAATCTGCTAAAAATTACAGTTACTGCATCCAAAAAGGTAAACAGTGCTGTATTCAACACAAATTCGGATGTCACCAGAAGCAAAGATGGCTGCCTTCTGGCGCGCATGTGTGGGGAAGTATGGCCTGGCTCCGCCCTATGCATTTTGTCATATGTGACGTCATTAGTAATTCAGGGTGCATGCCAGTAACCATGCACTTTAACACATATAAAGACCAGAAGAAAGAGGATTGGCTCTGATTGGGCAAGCGTACAGTAATCATTATGCAAATAGACAGTTACTATAGGAACTCTAAGTGCCTCTGAAAATAAATCTGTCGTATCTCCAAGGTGCCTTATAATCTCATTGCCCCCCTCCCCCACACTATAGAAGGAGCCCTTCGGTGACCAAAAGGAAAAATTACCACCAGAAATTAATCTAAATAACAAAAATAATTTAAAAACAATCCCCATGTGCACATTATGACATACAGGTAAATTAATTAAATAATATACACAGATCCTAATTCTATTGTAAAAAACGTAATACAATATTGAACATATACAATCTCTCAAGAATATACAGAAAACAATTACGGCCAGATTCACAGCCGAGATACGACGGAGTATCTCAGATACTCCGTCGTATCTCTCAGAGTTTCTATGCGACTGATTCATAGAATCAGTTACGCATAGATATCCCTAAGATCCGACAGGTGTAATTGTTTTACACTGTCGGATCTTAGGATGCAGTACCGTGGCCGCTGCTGGGGGGAGTTTGCGTCGTAAACCAGCGTCGGGTATGCAAATTAGGAGTTACAGCGATCCACAACGGTTTTTCGCGTTCGCTACGTCGCCGCTAGTCTAGTTTCCCGTCGCAAAGTTAGTCTTCGTTTTGGGTGCCTTAACTTTACACAGCACACGTATGTGCTGTATAAAGTATGGCTGTCGTTCCCGCGTCGAAATTAAAAAATTCACGTCGTTTGCATAAGCCATCCGGGAATACAGAATTACGCTACGCGCGTCGCCGCTCGAATAAATGACGTCACTTCGCGCAAAGCACGGCGGGTAATTCAAAAGGGAGCATGCGCAGTAGGTCCGGCGCGGGAGCGCACCTAATTTAAATGGCATACGCCCCTTTGAATTACGGGCTTGTGCCGGAGGCCGCCGGCGTAGGTTTTCATTGCAAGTGCTCTGTGAATCAGGCACTTGCGATGAAAACTTGTGGCGGTGTAACGTATCTACGATACGTTACGCCGCCGCACTTCTACCTGAATCTGGCCCTACATTACTAAGTTAAAAACTAGATTAATATAAATATTTTCATATGTAAAATATTTTTTTATTAAAATATATATATGTTTGTTAAAAATACATCTCCAATATTTACTGACCTGCACAAGACTGATACTACTTAATTCTCATGGGATAAATATTAACTGGTATTAATACAATAGGACATACGGTGTATAGGTTCTTAAATCAGAAATCTATTTATTTTCTGAGCGAGATGTTTCTCTCCTAGCATTATATTGTTTCCAGTGGGAAACATAGTTTGCTATTACAATAAACATGGTCCCAGCAGGATTTGTTTATGATGGATGGAGTAATGTTTAGACTAGTGCTGTCAAACGATTAAAATTTTTAATCGCGATTAATCGCATTAATGTCATAGTTAACTCACGATTAATCGCTCTAATTTATGACGAATTTCCCCACAAATATCGCACAATTCTGCAAGTGATTATAATTTATTATCGCTGTTTTCTATCTGATCTAAAACCATTTTTGACATAAAGGGACACTTTTGGACAATCTACAGTTTTTCAGGCAGAAAGAATAGTTTTTATTTTATAAAAGAACATGTAGGGCACTGGGCAGACCACTAGGGACAAGGGGGGTGTGTATTTTTTACATACAGTACTGTAATCTATAAGATTACAGTATACTGTATGCATTGTGTTTGTTTACTTTTTTAAATTTGGCGCCGTTCTCCGCTCCCGTGCGTCGTAACGTCGCAGGGAACGGAGCTCGGCGTCACACAGGCACTGTGAATCGAGCGAGGACCCGCCGAGCGAGGAGGACCCGCCGAGCGAGGAGGACCCGCCAAGCGAGGAGGACCCGCCAAGCAAGGAGGAACCGCCAAGCAAGGAGGACCCGCTCGATCACACAGCGGGTGGCATCGCTGGATCCAGGGACAAGGTGAGTAACTTGTCTGTGAATCCAGCGAAAAGGTAAGCCGCGCCGCGCCGCTGCACACTCTGCATGTCCACCCGAGGGCTCCTGCGTTAATCGCGCGACAAAAATATTGACGGCGTTAACATGGGTTTGCGTTAACGCCGTTAATATCGCGTTTAACGCACAGCCCTAGTTTAGACACTATGGGGGTTATTTACTAAAACTGGAGAGTGAAAAATCTGGTGCAACTCAACATAGTAACCAACTAACCAATCAGCTTCCAGGTTTTATTTTCAAAGCTTATTTGAACAAGCTGAAGTTAAAAGCTGATTGGCTACAATGCACAGCTGCACCAGTTTTAGTAAATCTCCCTCACTGTGTCCTTTGAATCCCTTGTTATTATTTGTCACATGTTCTTTGAGACAAATGCCGATGTGGTGGGGCCCGCATATTGTAGGCCACAAGGGCACTGTAATATGAAAACCACATTTTTGGAACTGCACATTATAAATGATTAGAGGAATAGCTTGACGAAGTTTCTTCTGAAACCAACACTTTGGGAGAATGTTTGTAGTATCAGCTTGCTGATGTCTTCTATGAACTGTATGCCCTGGCTACAGGTTTAAATCATTGAACATTGAACATTGAATAGAGGGAATGAGCTACAATGAAGGAGGTTGATACCCACAAAAGGTCCATTGCAACGTTGTTATTCACTAAGCCCAAAACCCTTTAGTCTAGTTAGAGTGAAATAACACAGCTGTGTGCTTATAAAGGATTGCAGTTTGACCCACCTCATCTTTCTCACCAAACAAAATGAGAACGAGAAATTGTGATGTTACTGTAGTTTTTATAATTGTTAATCAGCTGTCATCTACCTTTACAGAAAGTTTGCAAAGGAATGTTTGGAGATAAAACACAATCAAGAAAGGTACGTGATAAAAATTACACCAGATAAATGCAATGTGGGCAACATTTAAAAAAAAAAAACAGGGTTACTTTGATGCTGAAACCCACTGATCCGTAAGAGACCAAATGAGACACAGGAAACAGGCTTGAGTGTGTTCATAAGATCTCTGATTATATTAAAGCGGAGTTCCGGCCACAATTTCACTTTTTAAATATAAATACCCCTGTAATACACAAGCTTAATGTATTCTAGTAAAGTTGGCCTGTAAACTAAGGTCTGTTTTGTTAGGTTGTTACAGCATTTAGACACTTTATAAAATAGAAATTGACTGGGGCCATCTTAAGTGTGGGCATCATGAAGCCAGACTGTATGACTTCCTGGATTTCAGCCTTGCAGATCTCGAACATGCTCAGTGCTGCACAAGCAGTGTCAGATCAGGTTTCAGCACCTGTGCTGTCCAAGTCACATGATTCTTTGAGACTGGGGAGTGCACAGACTCCTGGAAAGTTACACACACTACATTCCCAGGAGTCTGTGCAGTGTAGGTTAGGAAGCTTAAGCACCTAGGTGCAGGAAGTGGGAAGATTAACTATTCTGCCTAGCAACAACACTTTGAAGGCATCTAAAAAAAAAAAAAATTTCGTAAAGGACTAATGACATTTTTTTAAAACTACTGATGTAATGTTATATTTATGGGTGGAACTCCACTTTAAGTACAACAGTGGCTTATATACAAGTAAAAGAAGGGAGGGGCTGTATTTTAATGTATATGTTTTCTAAAGCACACCACCACCATGTGCAAAGTGTAGCGTTAAAGCAGAAGGTGAGGAGGCAATATGTCTCCTCACCAACTGTCAAATGCAGGTCATCAGCCAACTTTGGTGCTCTTCATCAAGGTCATCTGTTGATCTGAGAGCTGTAGTTGGGACTTTTAATGGCAACTATAATTACAGGTAGTGTTACTCACTGTGTCTCCCGCTTCATTGTGTCCAAATTTGTGGTGTCTTGCAGCAGTGACAATTATGCCGGAAACCAGAGATAGGGTGTCCTAAATCCCCTCCCACTTCACACCTCACCAGTCTCTGCCCCCCAGCCATGCCTTGAACTGGGCAGCCACAGGCTCCAGGAACAGCCGAGCTGGTCAGCCACAGGCTACAAGGAAAGCCCTGCTGGGCAGCTGCGAAAAAGGCTGGGAGAGTGGTGCAGGATTCAGGAACAGCTCAAGATTTAGTGACCCCAGGCAAATCGTTTTTTGACCCCCGGGGGGTCATGATCCCCAGGTTGAGAACTACTACTCTAGGAAGACAGGTGTTTTAATGTCATAATTTAGTGAAAATTAATTATGATAGTTTGGATAATTTTAGCTATGGCCCAGAACTATAAACTATAAATAAAATTATAAACAAAATAAAATATGAATTTATCATGAGCGTTCACATTCTTGTGCTATCCATATGTGCAGGAGTCTATTTATTTTATTTTCCGTATATTTTGTTTTTCAGTGCAGTAACTACAAAAGGAATATGGATTTAAATGGAACAGCAATAATAAATTGTCAGCTGAGCCGTTTAAAACGTGAAAAGAGAAAGGTAAGTTATGCTCCAGTATTTTATTTATTTATTTATTTTATGTACTTATATTGCGCTGTCAATTTACCCAGTACTTTACATATATATTATACATTCACATCAGTTCCTGCTCTCAAGGAGCTAACAATCTAAGGACCCTAACTCACATTCATACATACACATAGTAGAGCCAATTTAACCACTTAACCCCCGGACCATATTACTGGTCAAAGACCGGAACACTTTTTGCGATTTGGCACTGCGTCGCTTTAACTGACAATTGCGCGGTCATGCGACGTGGCTCCCAAACAAAATTGGCGTCCTTTTTTTCCCACAAATAGAGCTTTCTTTTGGTGGTATTTGATCACCTCCTCGGTTTTTCGTTTTTGCGCTATAAACAAAAATAGAGCGACAATTTTGAAAAAAATGAATATTTTTTACTTTTTGCTATAATAAATATCCCCCAAAAATATATATATATATAAAAAAAAAATATCCTACATATTTTTCGTAAAAAAAAATCGCAATAAACGTTTATTGATTGGTTTGCGCAAAAGTTATAGCGTTTACAAAATAAGGGGTAGTTTTATGGCATTTTTTTATTAATATTTTTTTTTAACTAGTAATGGCGGCGATCAGCGATTTTTTTTCGGTACTGCGATATTATGGCGGACACTTTTGACACATTTTTGGGACCATTGTCATTTTTATAGCGATCAGTGCTATAAAAATGCATTGATTACTATAAAAATGCCACTGGCAGTGAAGGGGTTAACCACTAGGGGGCGGGGAAGTATGTTCCCTGGGTGTGTTCTAACTGTAGGGGGGGTGGACTCACTAGGGGAAATTACTGATCGCTGTCCATATATTGTATGAACAGACGGTCAGGCATTTCTCCCCTGACAGGACCGGGAGCTGTGTGTTTACACACACAGCTCCCGGTCCCTGCTCTGTAACGATCAATCGCGGATGCCAGGCGGCGATTGTGCCCGCCGGGCACGCGCACGGGAGTCAGGGATGAGCGGGGGGCCCTAGTGGCCGCTTTAGGCAGCGACGTATAGCTACGTGCTCTCGCGCAGGGGAGCCGACCTGCCGCCGTAAAACGACGGCGGCTGGTCAGCAACCAGGCCCGGATTTACTCCCTGTGCCGCCCCAAGACCGGGTCCTTCAATGACGCCCCCCCCCCACACACACACGCGGGGCCAAGTGATACAGTCGGCGGCTATAGCCACCGACTGTATAACGGGAGCAAGAACTAACCCATATGCGATAGAGCTCGCATCCATATTTAGCACTATAACATTTAACTGGCTGCTTGCTTCTTCTTGGGCCTGGCACAGTGGCACACACACATGCACAACATGATGATCAATCATGGTCATCAATCATACCTGCTAGTGTGTAATCCCGGCTGGCTGCTTCTTCTTTTTCTGGTGGTGGTGGTGACGTCACAGTCTCAGACTCCCGCTCCCGGCCTGGGGGAGATACCGGCCTCTCACAAAGGGTCTCTTCTCCTTACGTGTCACTGTCCCCAGCGGAGTGTTTCCTTACATCTCAGGTGTCAATGTCCCCAGCGGAGTGCTTCCTTAAATCTCAGGTGTCACTGTCCCCAGCCAGCGGAGTGCTTCCTTACATCTCAGGTGTCACTGTCCTCAGCGGAGTGCTTCCTTACATCTCAGGTGTCAATGTCCCTAGCCAGGGCCGGCCTTAGGTGTTCAGGCGCCCTGTGCGAGCTAACCCTGTAGCGCCCTCCCAGACCGCTACGCAATATACTACCCACAGACCACTACACAATACACACTGGCCACCACACACAGACCACTACACAATACACACTGACACTACAGCATTGGTGCATTTTACTATAGGAGGCATTGGTGGACTACAATGCCCAACATTTTAGTCCCACCAATGCCTCCTATACTAAAATGCTGGGCCTTGTAGTCCACCAATGCCTCCTATAGTAAAATGATGGGCCTTGTAGTCCACCAATGCCTCCTATAGTAAAAGCCATAGCATTTTACTATAGAAGGCATTGGTGGGACTAAAAGGCCCAGCATTTTACTATAGGAGGCATTGGTGAACTACAAGGCCCAGCATTTTACTATAGGAGGCATAAAACATTACACACTGACTTTCTGGCTGCTTTCTCCCTCTTCCCAGACCAATACCTACTCCCCCAGGCCAGCAGCAAAAACTCACGAGGGAGAGGAGTCTCTTACATCTTTTTTCTTCCTACTGCCGACACCTGTCACACTGCACGCCCGTGCCACCCCGACAGGGACATGTTCATGGATCCATTCCACTGGAGAGCCTGAGGAGGCGGACCACGAGCGTACAGTCGTATACAGCTTGCAGCGAAGGCCTGCCCCGCTCCCTGCGATTGAGGATAGGCCAGGCCAGCCCCGCCTGCCGCACATGACCACTTGACCCAATCACAGGGCGCCAGGGGAGAGAGGAGGAGGTGAGAGAGGGTGGGGTGAGGATGAGAGAGAGAGGGGGATTAGAGAAAGAGTGGTGGGTGGGAGAGAGGAGGTGAGTGAGGGGCTAAGTGAGAGAGTGAGAGTGAGTAAGGGGGTAAGCTGACACAGAGGAGGGGGGTGACAGAGGAGGGGTGTGACCTGACACAGAGGAGGGGGGGGGGTGACCTGACACAGAGGAGGGGGGTGACCTGACACAGAGGAGGGGGGTGACCTGACACAGAGGAGGAGGGTGACCTGACACAGAGGAGGAGGGTGACCTGACACAGAGGAAGGGGGGTGACACTGAGGAGGAGGGTGACCTGACACAGAGGAGGGGGGTGACCTGACACAGAGGAGGGGGGGTGACACAGAGGAGGGGGGTGACAAAGACGAGGAGGGTGACCTGGCACAGAGGAGGGGGGGTGACCTGACACAGAGGAGGGGGGTGACCTGACACAGAGGAGGGGGGTGACCTGACACAGAGGAGGGGGGGGTGACCTGACACAGAGGAGGGGGGGTGACACAGAGGAGGAGGGTGACCTGAAACAGAGGAGGGGGTGACATAGAGGAGGGGGGGTGACACAGAGGAGGGGGGTGACCTGACACAGAGGAGGGGGGTGACACAGAGGAGGGGGGGTGACACAGAGGAGGGGGGTGACACAGAGGGGGGGGTGACACAGAGGATGGAGGGTGAAACAGAGGAGGGGGGTAAGCTGACCGAGCAGATGAGCCCTCAGGAGACAAATCGAGTAGCAGGACTCCACACATGACCAGCTCCGCAGGGCCATTCACAGACCCCCATGTCTGCTTCCTGGCCTGCCCCGCACATCGCACGTCCCCCGCGGCAGGCGGCGAAAATTAGTACATACAGAGCGGGGGGCGGCCGCGAAAAGCCAAAGAAGTCGCAGCTGGAGTGGCGCCGCCCCTTCACCCACTGGCGCCCCGAGGCCTGGCCTCGGTGGCCTTGTGGGAAATCCGGCCCTGTCGGCAACCAGTTAAACAGGCGCCAATTAACCTACTAGCATGTCTTTGGGGTGTGGGAGGAAACCCACACAGGCACAGGGAGAAAATGCAAACTCCAGACAGGTAGTGCCATGGTAGTATTTCCTTTTTTTCTAATCTCCTGTCTACAAGGCTGAATTTTTGCTGTGGCTTTGACACCACTTTTCCCCCTAAGTTCATTATAACTTTTGTCTACCAGCATTGCGCAGCTATAAGATCATTTGTTTATACAAACCACACATTTCCTTTGATTTCAATTGTTCATATTTATAACACACATATAATAGTTAGGCTAAGGATTTCAATAGTGTAAATAAGATGTATGACCTTTCAAATGTTGTTTTATTTTAGCTAAGCATTAAAAAGAGATCAGCTTGAAGTAAAAATAAAGTTAAAGTGATTGTAAAGTCTTGTTTTTTTTTGTTAAAACATGTCATACTTACCTGCTCTGTGCAGTGGATTTTCACAGAACAGCCCAGATCCTCCTCTTCTTGGGTCCCTTTTCGTTGCTCCTGGCCCCTCCTTCCTGTTGAATGCCCCTACAACAAGCAGCTTGCTATGGGAGCACCGAGCCAAGTCACAGCTCCGTGTGTTACGTTGTCTGATACGCCGGCCTAAGTCTTTCTGAATCCTCCTATATATGTTCTAAAGCAGAAATATATTAAATAAGAATATTTAGGTGTTCTAAAGAATGTCTTCGGAGAAGTGACAGTTGAGAGCAACGGTTTTGAGGAATGCAATTGAATTGGTGATGGGTGATGGTGGAAGGGACAAAAATAATAAAGGATGCTATGCTTGCCTTCTATGGAAAATTCAAAAGAATTTACAAAAGCGATGTTTACCCAAATCATCACTGCAATCTAAACACTAGCAGTTACCACTGTTGCAAACTATAATTTAATGTTTGGAAATCTGAATGCAATGTGTATGGGAAAGGGAATGCAACAATAATATTTGTATAACCCTCATGATATGGGTCTAAAGCCTCGTACACACGCATGGTTTTCTCGGCAAGAAGCAGCAAGAAAACTGCTGGCAGAGCATTCTTGCTGAGTAAACCGTGCCTGTATACGAGGCTTTGAGGTTTCTCATCAAGAAAACAGCCCAGAATCTCGAAGAGAAAAATAGAGAACCTACTCTCTATTTTATCGTTGTGAGATTCTCTGCAGTGTTTTCCTGCCGAGAAACCCGAGCGCGTGTATACTTACCTCTCCATGGAAACCCGTGACTTTGACACATGCGCGGTAGCTTCCAAGGCATAGGTAGGAAGCAAGATGACGTCACCGCGTTCGTGCCATTTAAAAGACGAGAATCTGGGCCGTGTGTACAGGGCTATACTCTATGTGATGGACAAATGTATTTGAAGTAAATTATGAAAGATTATTATTAATTATAAAATCAATTGATCAATCAAAAATGTATTATTAAGAATTAATTTTATAAAAATGTATTAATTAAAAAATTATTATTTATTGGTACCTGCATGTGGAATACATGTAATGATGCGCACATACACACATTCTCAAATGTGCACAAGTAATGGATTACCAAAAAATTCATAAATTACTACACCATAGTGGTAACTGGGGAGAGCCTAAAAATGAGCCAACCATGGGAGGGGGAGGGAAGGAAAGAGAAAAAGGAAGGAGTTACCTAGACTATTTCATAACCAATTCTTACTTATGAATGCCCGCAACCCCCAAAGGAAGACCAAACCCGAGGGGATTGCATATATAAGTGGTTAGATATATAAAAAAAATAAAAAATTTAATCGAATTATCGACTAATTTCGATTAATTATAACGCACATACAGATCCAACTACTTTTAGCTGATCTCCTTGCAGGCTGATTTCCAGTGCAGCTACCAACCTCTGGAAAAATAGATAGCAGGATACAAAAAACACACAAAGGCAGCGCTCGATGGGAATAGCATTAAAACTTTTATAGTTTTCAAGTAGGTAACAAAAAAAATATTGCACTTGAGATAAAATCAATGTAGCTACATAAACTGTAAAAATGGTGCGAGTAATACCAAACGGTAGCCAAAGCAGTCATAAAAACATGTAGCTAAGTATTATACTGGTATAAAAATGTGTACAACGATGCTACTGCTGAATCCAGATAAGGAGAGGTTAACATCAGTTTGTCGGCATGTAGATGTCCCGTGAAGGGAACTATCACAACTCCCAGTAGATGGCTGTAGAATCCCACATTGATAGAGGGAAGTGTAGCCCTTGCGTGTGGCAGATAGTAAGGTCCCGCCAGCATGCAGATATGAAGGCACAGCAAAGGAGCCCTTTAGATGGACACGGCAAGCCCCGCCGGTGTCCATGATGTCACCGGATCTCTGACAGAACTCCCTAAAGGCCGGAAGCCGGCAGGGAGGTGAGTACCAATCAAAAGAATTTTGATCGATCAAAAAAATTTTGATCGATCAAAAAAATTAAAGGTTAATCAATGAATTAATAGTTAATTTCCACAGCCCTAATAAAAAACTAAAGTTGTACTACTCTTAAATATACATATGAGCATATTTATATAAGCCCATACATATTCATCTAGGTAAGATATCAGATGATACCTATACTAAAGGACAGTGGCAATCTCAATCCCTTCATTTATACCTCCTGGCGAGAGAACATCCAGGCTGTAGATCCAGTATGTTTCTCTCACAAACACTTTTTTTTAATGTTCCACTGCAGAGAGGGATCTGTAGATTTGCTTAATGACCCATACTCAAAGTCCCTTTGTGGACCCATGGTGAACCTCTGCAGAATGTCACGGGACATGAGGGTCCTTACC
Organism: Rana temporaria; assembly: GCF_905171775.1. Classification (NCBI taxonomy): domain Eukaryota; kingdom Metazoa; phylum Chordata; class Amphibia; order Anura; family Ranidae; genus Rana; species Rana temporaria. The sequence continues at coordinate 194,356,835 of NC_053491.1, forward strand.
CGCCTCAATGAAACGTCTATGCTCGCCGAACCTCTGCCTCAAGAGTGAAATGGTTCGGCTGTACCGTCTGATTTTTTCTCAGGCGGTAAGAACGGTAGGCATGTGCAAAAGGGAAAATTTTGTTTCGTTTTGTTTCGTTTTAATTCGTTATTTAATTAATTTCGTTAAGTTAGGTTCGTTACATGTGTTAAATTCGTTTTCGGAATTCGTTCGTTTTCGACCGAATTTCGAAAAATCCGGTCGAATTCGAAAATATTTCGACCGTTTTCGGAATTCGTTCATTTTCGACCGAATTTTGAAAAATCCGGTCGAATTCGAAAATATTTCGACCGGATTCGAAAACAAATAGTCTCTTTTCGAATATAATTTGTTTTCGAATTCGATTCGAAAAGATTTTTTTTTTTTTTAATTCCGATCGAATTTCGTCCGCGGGTTTTCGATTCGGAATCGAAAACGTTCGTTCGGATTCGGTAAATTCATTAATATTGCAATTCGGGAATTCGTATGCATCCGAATGTCCGAATAATGAAAAATTTGTCCGAATTTCTATTCGGAACGAAACGAAATGCACATGCCTAAAGAACAGTAAGATAGAGAAACACCAGGGAACATTGGGAAGGGAAGGACGTCTCCTCCTGCCACTTCTGAAAGCGATCCAGCAGCTCAGTTTGCTAACTGTTGACATTTGCTGGTGTCCTCAAACAAACTGTTTAACCATCAAATGGCGAAAGTCATAACTGATCACATGTGCATCATGGTAAATAGAGACAGAAGCACCTTCCTTGGCTGAAAAGGGTAGGAGGGTTTAGTTCCCCTTTAAGTAACAGTGTTGTAATAATGTTTTTATTGTGATCAGTCTAAAGTTATGGTTAGTGTACAGCTTTTCAAAAAATATTTCAGATTATAACATACAATTAAAGGTATAACAGTGTGCTATGTATATAAACTTTAATATAATTTTTTTTTTATTCCAGACACCTTCAAAAGTACAGGAAAATTTTTTCTTTGAACTTGATATACTCCAAGAGTTTTTACGTTCAGCAGAAAGAACTGTTTCCAGAGAAGCCAATCATAATGGAAGATAAAGAACCTTCACAATATTTGTGTTCTACGTGGCAGTAGTAATGGAATGCAAAAAAAAAAAACGGTGCCAAAAGGATTCCAATGTGGTATATCAATAACATGGAAATGAGGCTTGAAGTAAACCTCCAGCCAAATCGTTTTTTGTTTTGGATAGAGTGGAGAAAAAGGAGAACCTCTGCGAGAAGTGGGAGAAAATCTCTGTAAGGTGACAACAGTCACCAGGACATGAAATTAGGGTTAATCTCCCTCATTGAGTATACATAAAGTAGTAAATACATAAAAGACGTTCTAACCACGAATCTACATAAAGGTGTGACTATCGTTCTACTTTAAGGCCCAAATCCATGAACATAAAAAAGTCACCCTTACAGTGCAACCCCCCACACACACAGCAAGGGTTAACTGTTTGTTGTCTAAGTGTAGAGGAAATAGAAGAAACTACTTATCTTAATCCTCACTCCAGCAGGACCCCTCCAGTGCTGCAACTGGTCTCCTGCAGCTCAATTGTAAGCTAAAATCAGCTCCGGTTACACTCCTGCCTCTATGTATAATACAAGGTTTGTGTCCCTGTATGGTATGTAAGGATGCTGAGGTTCCTCCCACTGATATGAGAGTTGGACAAAAAAGAAGAGGGCTGGAGCTGGCTGGAGCAGGATGTAGGGTAAGTGATAGGTCATGTAAACATCTTACACATAACAAGCATGTAACCCATGTAGTGTGGGAAGAGTCTACTTTTTTTTTATTATTATTATCATGGAGTTAGGCTTTAAAGTAAAGCTATTACAAACCCTGGCAATTCAAACTAAGAATATGATAAAAAAAAAAAGCTGGGGCTGTCTTGTGGTGAAAACCACATATCAAAAAAAGCCCTCTCCAAAGATTAGCTATCGCTCTAGAAACAAAAAAAAATAAAAGTCCGAAGCTACAAATACTGTAGCTGCTGGCTTTTAATAATAGGACACTTACCTGTCAAGTGATCCATCACAGTCCTCACCCGAGCTGGCTCTTCAGGTCCCTAGGGCCAGAATCTTTAGTGTGGCAAGCTGACTGTGACAGCTTGTAGATTCAAAGCCAGATTCTCACTGCCCATGAACAAGCCGCTCTGTGCTTTGTGAATGGTCCCGTAGCTTTCTGGGACCTGTGATGTATCCCAGAAGGCTGCGGAGGAAAGGGAGCTGAACTTCCTTTCGAATCGCAGTGGCGATCCAACTGGAAGTGGGAGCATGTACCTGTTAAAACTAGGTACCCGATCCCCCAAAAAGTGTCAAAACTTTAAGGGGGTGGGGAGGAGGCAGACAAGCGTAACTTCCTTTTTTTGGTGAAGTTCTGCTTTAACAGTGAGGCCATCAATCAAATTAAAGAACCAATATGGTAACTTGGGAGAGAGGAAGTCTTTAAAGTTAAGATGTGCATATAATGTTAATTACCTATAAGCCCTTTCACACACACATATGCTTTTATGATGTGATTTTCATGTGTTTCCGCTGCTTTTTCTGGTTGTCTGACTCCCTGCATGCACCCGTGAAACATTTAACTCAAAAAGCGCACCAAAAACACAATTACATTTTTGACTTCCATTAATTTTAGTGTGGAGATGCGTTTTTTTGCTTTTTTTAAAAGTGCACCAAAGATGTAACATGCAGGACTTGTCAAACGCTCCGCACCCACAGAGCACTGATGTGAAGCATTTCATAGTATTTCTTGCATTTTTATTGCACTCTTAACAAGCTAAAAGTGCAGCAAAAGTGCACCAGTGTGAAAAGGGCCTTTAGGCTGACCATATACAGGTATTACACCATTTTCTTTCCTTCAACCACGGAGTGAATGGAAGAAACTCATTTGATTCCCCCATCAACACAATCAGTATTGATGGAGGACTCCCTCCCACTGTGTTATCGTAATTGGACAGTGGAGGTTTTGCTGTCGTCAGAATACAATGAGCACTGCTGCTAGCTATAGACTTCGGCAGTGATCATACAAAAAAAAAGAGGCAGGCTTGTTGTACAGAAGTCGAACGATAGATCCACTTCAGTACAAACAATTTTCCCATCGATGTATTAAATTTGGTTTAATCTCTGTATTTACTTATCACTTGACATGCCGTTTTCGCTGGGGTTAACATTTGATAATGCGTCTTGTCATCATATGCTCAATTTGTATTGCCAAAGTTTGTGCCAGGGTTATTTTAATGTAAATCCATCTTCATGCACCTACCACCTGTCCAAGGAAACAGATGACTGCACAAGAGTGTTGTACTGAAGATGTTGACTACTCCACTGGACGATCTGATTAAACTGAATTCTACAAAATTGATACGCCTGAAAACTGTTTTACAACATTACCTTAACTTCTGCCATAATCCATAAGGAAGCTCAATAAGTTATTTTACAAGCAAAATATGTTAAAGTGATGTTGTTGCTTTGTTGTTACATTCCTGCAATGCTGTATTTAAGAGCTGTTTATCTACATGGACAATTGGACATCCATTTTGCAGAAAACCAACACATGGAGCAAAATGAAGACTAATCCAGCATTAGAAGAAGCTATTTTATTCACAATTTATATGAAAATAATTATTTATATTTATTATCAGTATTACAATATAGCCCCATATTTTATTACATTTAGTTGTTATTTTGTGATACACCAACAGCACTAGTGATGGGGAAATCTACTTGGTTCAATTTATGGGAACCTTGATTGGACTTTTAAGACAATAGGCAATGAATTGACAGATAGGGATGAGCCAAACAGCCCCTGGTTCGGTTCCCAGCAGAACAAAAAATTTGTGCGAACACCGTTAAAGTCTATGGGACACGAACATGAAAAATCAAAAGTGCTAATTTTAAAGGTTAATATGCATGTTATCGTCATAAAAAGTGTTTGGGGACCTGGGTCCTGCCCCAGGGGACATGTATCAATGCAAAAAAAGTTTTAAAAACAGCATTTTTTTTTTTCGGGAGCAGTGATTTTAATGATGCTTAAAGTGAAACAATAAAAGTGAAATATTCCTTTAAATTTCGTACCGGGGGGGGTGTCTATAGTATGCCTGTAAAGTAGCACATGTTTCCTGTGTTTAGAACAGTCTCTGCACAAAATGAAATTTCTAAAGGAAAAAAAAGTCATATAATACTACTCACAGCTATAATGAATTGTCGGGTCCCGGCAATAGAGATAAAAGTAATTGAAACAAACTGCATGGGTTCCCACCCCCAGTCCATTACCAGGCCCTTTGGGTCTGGTATGAATATTAAGGGGAACCAAAATAAGTCCTTTATTAAAAAAAAATGAAAAAGAAAATTCCAGCAATGTAATCCATTCTCGAGCGATACGGAGAAAAAAACTGTTGACTCGATCCTGCCCACATTGCGTCAGAGGGGGATGGGGTCACCTGTACATGTCACTGGGTAACCCCGTGTTTCCCCGTTGCATCAGAGGGGGGTGGGTCACTCGCGCACGTGATGGGTGGCCCCGCACTCAGCTATATAAGAGCGGTCACGGCGGGAGAGCGGCATTCCGCCGGTGTCTCCCATGGAGGCAGGATCGAGTCAGCGTTTTTCTTTTTTTAATAAAGGACTTGTCCCAAGCTGTCTACTGTGGTTTTTAACATTTTTGGGCCTGGTAATAGACTGGGGGGAACCCATGCCATTTTTTTCAATGACTTTTATCTGTATTGCCGGGACCCGACAATTCATTACAACAACACCCCAAATTGTTATGTTGACTCGAACATCGGGCTCATCCCTATTGACAAACAAAGGGTACAAGAAGACACTGACAAATGCAAAACATTTTTTTTTTAATAAAGTTAGATAGGGAGCGTGTCCTCTATTTAATGCAATTTGACTTACCCAATCTTCTACTACTGCAGGCTCCTCTGTGCTACTAGACTACAAACAAGTCATCAAAATATTTTACAGACTCCATGTTCAGTATGTAAGCACTTTTTATTAGCCCACAGTTTATTGAGGAGAGACCAGGCAAAAAAAAATCGTTTTTTACACTATTTTATGGGGACAATAACCACAAATATTATGGCTTGAAAGAGCACTGGAATGTGCCAAAATAGGAGACAAAGAGCATGATACAGCCTGCAGCAAACACTAAAAATGTTACAACTGAAGAGCTGCATAAACATTATGTGTGACACCTTGACAATGATGGAGCAGAATATACACTGCAATGATCCTGCAGCAAAATTCCTAAAAAAGTGCTGCTACCCCAAAATAGCCCTTAAAGATAAACAGGATGAGATAGAGACTTATGTGCTTGGATAGCCCCGGTACTCTGGCATTCAAACATCCAATGGAAGAGAAAAAAATCCGGCACCACTATGTCTCAAAAATAAACATATACGATTTATTAGATACATCCATTGAAAGGAAAATATACCTGTAATTATTGACGTGTTTCAGCCTCTTACATAGGTCTAAGTCATAACCACAAAACATTCATGGCTGCCCATCAGCTCGACTGCTTACTAGGCAAGCTGGAGTCATTATTCCATCTTGAAACCTAGTAGTTAAATTGGTCCTCCATTGTAAGTATCTACATATGTACTTGACCTCATATACTCATTGGGGTTGCACTCCCTGTGACTGATGCCTGCAGCCAGGACTGGGTGATATTCATGAAGAAGGACCCAAAAGCTTCAGTTAGGCAGCCACCACCACCACTAGGGATGAGCTTCGAGTTCGAGTCAAACTCATGTTCGACTCGAACATTGCCTGTTCACTGTCCGGCGAACATTTGGAGTGTTCGTGGCAAATTAGAAAAAAAGCCGCAAAACACCCCTGTAAAAGTCTAGAAATCTAAAGTGCTAATTTTAAAGGCTTATTTGCAAGTTATTGCCATAAAAAGTGTTTTGGGGGACCTGGGTCCTGCCCCAGGGGACATGTATCAATGCAAAAAAAGTTTTAAAAACTGACGTTTTTTTCGGGAGCAGGATTTTAATAATGCTTAAAGTGAAACAATAAAAGTGAAATATTCCTTTAAATTTCGTACCTGGGGGGGGGGGTGTATAGTATGCCTGTAAAGCAAGCGCTTGTTTCCTGTGCTTAGAACTGTCCCTGCACAAAGTGTAATTTCTGAAGGAAAAAAAGTCATTTAAAATCACTCGCGGCTATAATGAATTGTCGGCTCTGGCAATACAGAGAAAAGCCATCCATAAAAAAAAATAATGCGTGGGGGGTCCACCCAAATTCAATTACCATGCCGCTTCAGGTCTGGTATGGATATTAAGGGAACCCCACGTCAAATTGTATAAAAAATGACGTGGGGTTCCCTCCAAATATCCATTCCGACAATTCATTATAGCTGCGAGTGATTTTAAATTACTTTTTTTTCCTTCAGAAATTACAGTTAGTGCAGGGACAGTTCTAAGCATGGGAAACAAGCGCTGTTTTACAGGCATGCTATACACCTCCCCTAGGTATGAAATTTTAAAGGAATATTTCACTTTTATTGTTTCACTTTAAGCATTAATAAAATCGCTGCTCCCTTAAAAACTGCAGTTTTTAAAACTTTTTTTGCATTGATACATGTCCCCTGGGGCAGACTCGGGTCCCCAAACACTTTTTAGGACAATAACTTGCATATTGGCTTTTAAAATTAGCACTATAAATTTTAAAACGTTCGAGTCCCATAGACTTTAATTGGGGTTCTAAAGTTCACACAAACTTTTTGTCTGTTCGCAGGTTCTGATGCGAACCAAACTGGGGGATGTTCTTCTCATCCTAACCACCACTGCTCCTCACTGACAGGAGAATCCAAGTCAGGTTGGTCATGAAAATGGTTATTGCCACTCTCTGGAAAAGATGTTAGGAGATTCTGTCTGCCATGTATCTGATAAGAGAAATGACGAGGTCAGCCTCTCTTGTATCTCCAGATCAGACCCCCACTGGAAGTTGGAACAGAGGGTACTTTAGTTTTAGTCCCATTTTAGTCTTCTGAAAGTGTTTTAGTTTTAGTCTGAAGCCCTGTACACACGGCCGGGAATCTCGTCTGGAAAAAAACGTCCATTTTCCTGACGAGATTCTTGGCTTTCTTGCTCGCCGAGTGTACACACGGGCCATTCAAAAGAACCACCATTCTTTTGAATGGCAAGAATGTGGTGATGTCATCGACTACGACGAGCATGCGCTTGTCACATTCGATGCCGTTGCCGCCATCTTGCTACACCCTACACTATGCCTGGCAGGGAAAGGGTTAACACTAGGGGGCGATGAAGGGGTTAAATGTTCCCTAGTGAGTGATTCTAACTGTAGGGGTAGGGGACCCATAAGTGGAGGAGACCGATCTGTGTTCCTCTGTACTGGGAGCACACATTGGTTTCCTCACCACGGACAGGACGTGGATCTGTGTGTTTACACACACAGATCCACAGTCCTGCTGTGATTGCGGGCAATCGCGGGTGCCCGGCGGACATCGCACCTGCCGGGCACGCGCACCGGGTCCCGGGCAATGCCGCGCACCCCCTGCACGGCCGGGAAGCCCAGGACATCATATGACGTCCACCCAGGATGGGAGATCCCATCTGTGGACATCATATGACTATGGGCGGGATGTGAAGAGGTTAAATAACCTGTGTGGCACCAACAGGAATTGTGCATGTGCATGCACAGGTGAGCATTCTTGTGCGCATGCACGCACCTGATCACCGTTCTGTGGGAAATACCACGCACATGCATATATCTATGCACAACATGTCTCACAGGGATTCCTTGACAGTGTCACACGCACATCCTCTAGGTGTTTCGCTTTTGCTCCCCTGTTATGGCAGGGTAAGCTATTCCATTTTAACCCATACAATGTGAATCCAAAAAAACGTGGGCCAACCAGTAATGGTCCCTTTACTTGATGGTCTGAATCCAGGAGTTCTTTTGCAGGCACCAGAACATGAATGAACCCAGCTGCCACAAATTTCCAAGGCAGTGGAAACTGAGTTTTTGGGGTTGCTGAGGACAACAATGTGCTCTGTTATCACACAACCAAATCCCTATGTGACATCTCCCATTGTTTGCTGCAGGATGGCCAAGGTCGAGTTCTAGCATATGGGCATATTGCAAAACGGGATTGGCAAGCAGCTGGTGTTGCCACATAATTTCAGACAGCGAAGCAGTGGCTATGTACTGTATGTAAATAATATTCCAAAATGCTACTGCGCTTAGGAGGACCTCCCTCGCCTTTCCAGAATAAACAAATGATTAAAATTAAAGAAAAGTTGCTACCATACCATTTAAAATTAGCACACAAAAAAAGAAAAAAAATGTTTCTTCCAGGCAGGGCTATTAGAGAAACACAACAATAATAATAACATACATAAATCACTCAGTGATAAGTGAAATCAAGAGTCCACCTTTATAGTGAAAAAAATATATAAATTAAGGTCCAACAATTTAAATCATTCATGTAAGAAGTCCCCTTTTAAACCATACAAGATTGCAATATGTGCTTATTATTTTCCACATTCGCTTCACCACAGTGAACAAGTGAGACTCGCTCCCCTTATGGTTCAACACTCACCAACTCCTTTTGCCCATCATTTTACTGATTGGCAAAGCAGGCACTGGAAAATCTTTTCCATATAAACAGATCCTCATAAGAGTCCAGATACCACCATAGGTTGATATGCTCACTTGTGCTCAAAGTGAAAAATAGTCCACATAGCGTAATTCCATTTAAATAGCTTAATTTAAATGAAAATACCCCAAAAAACATACTCACAAAAGTACAAGAGCATAATGCCCATCCCATCACATCATATTCAATGTTAGCCAGCACACAATCCAGGATTTTGTGTAAACAGATCCCTGCTTCTCACCACACTTTTGGTCCTCCCAGTTCACTTTACCTCCGGTTGGCATGTTGACATCACTTCCAGTCACCATATGGTTCTGCTCTGAAGTGTTTTGTCATTATGACTTCATCTGATACCCCCTCAACCCCTGTGACTCCTGTCCAATATGGGCTGCAGATGCACAGACTGTTTGCCCCCTACTAGCTGCAATCGTACAATCTCTCTCTCTTCCTTTAGACCAGGGTGCCAACCTTTTTGAAGAGTGGCGGGCCACTTAAGCGACTTAGTAACTAGTCGTGGGCCACAATGAGCAGAGTGGGTGGAAGACAGGTCTGTGTCCACTCTGCATATGTAAATCAGACACAGACACAGCTCACTCTACTCTATGAGCCCTCTGATCCGATCAGATGAAGAGGACAGATCCACTTCTGTTTTTTTAGCAGATCGAATTGGAGGTAGGCAGGTGTAAATGGAAACAAGTCTGTTTACATCTGCCGCTCCATAGAGTTGAATAGAGGGTCCGATTGGGTCTGACCAATCGTGTGAAAGGGGTCTAAGGCAGTCTACCCACACCGCGGGTGCAGCACAGTGCACCTGTGGCTTTCCTGTGGGTTAGCTACACTTTGCCATAGAATTTTTTTATTTCCTGCAGGAGTGGTGCACTTTCTGAAAGTGCTCCAAACCCGCAGGTAATACCAGAAGATTAAAAGCAGCCTAGTAGCCACTGCAGAACAGATATGCCCATATGTACACTGTGATTTTAGTAATAAACATACCTTTAATAACAGTCTTCCATTCAGATATCACCGGCTGTTACTGTCCCAGGCAGAGTCCATTTGTTATCACTCTGCCTATGATAGGAGCCCATGCTATACAGGAACCATTGGCTTATGCTCCGCAGCTGCTTGCTTCCTATACCGCTGCCTTTATTCACAACACTGATGCTCCGGCATAGCGGGTCGGCAACCTGCAATCTAGGCTTGCCAACCTGCCATCCCAGAGCAGGAGGTCGCGGGCCACATCAGAAGGCTTTGCGGGCCACTGGTTGGGCACCCCTGCTTTAGACCTTCCTTGATGATAACAGGAGAGTACCTACATTTATCAGCAGCTATGGCAATAGGGGGATTAAGGATGTGGTACTTTGGTACACTTGACACTGTGGTGATTTTGTGCAGTAAACAGGACTGCAATATTATGCAGTGATGTACTACTAACAAAGGACAGCTTTGCGTCTGTCACAAATAAAGATGGGAAGTCCTGAAAAATTCTTATTTTTTTTTCCATTTATTTCAAAGCCATTTTTTCAAGTGTGAATATGTTCTTTTAAAATGATAAATGATATATATATATATATATATATATATATATATATATATATATATATATATATATATATATATGACATGGTATTCCAACTATTTAACATGAAGACCTTAATGAAAGATTTACGAGTCTTCATGTAAAGTCTTACATTATTGCAAGTTCTGGAGTACAATTCAAGTAACACTGTACTTCTCAATGCAGCTCTCAAACAACAGGAATATGCATTTCTGCAGGTGAAAGGCTCCAGTTTAGTTTGCTTCTGGGCTCCATTTTGTACCTCCTACAGTAGGGTGATTGTTGGCATACAGTAGATGATGGTTTCTGTCCTCTCAGGCCTTAATTGACAGGTAAGAGGGTAAATTTGTCTGACAAATTACTTTATTTTTATAACCTTTAAAGTGGTAGTAAGGTTGTTTCTTGTACATTTACCTACAGGTACGCTTTTAATTAAGCTTACCCATAGGTAGAATGAATATCTCCTAAACCTGCATTGTTTAGGGGATATTCCATGGAGCAGGAGCTGGTGATGTCACCAGTGCATGCGTTCTGAAGAAACGGCACACCACACCGTTCCTTCAGAGATCTGTGCCATAAACCGGGACTCCCATGTGTATGCGATGCATACTAGCGCATTATGACATTGCCTTGCAGGGTACATTTTTTTATTTATTTTTTTACTAAACTTTACTACTTTTTTAAACAATTTCTATTAATGTTCTTCACCATCACTGCATAATGTTTACCTATAATCTGGTCAGTAAATTGGTTTTTCTTTTCCTCCTCTCAGTAAAATGGCGAGACCAACATCTAGAGTTTGGAAACCTTTCCCCAGTGCAATTTCTGCTAAGGGCAAAGCTGCAATTTTTAAATATTGTGGGAAGAAGTATTCTTTTCTAAATGCTACAAGGATGACAAAACACATTCTTGCATGTCAGAGGTGCACTAAAGACATTAAAAATACTTTATGAAATGAAATGATGATCCTAATGAAAGTGCAAGTATCTTTTCCCTCCAGATTTCTCACTCCAGAGACACTTATTTTTTCCTGCTTCTGGATCATCACAACGTGTTTCTTCACCAGCAGCATCTTCAAGTAAGGAAGTGCTGCAAACCACTGCCTCCCAAAAATATACAATACCTTCATTTATAGATAAGATTACACCTAAAAAACAGGAGACCATTGATCAAGCTTATGCTTCAGGTTCATAACTGAAAATGCATATTGACAGAAAGCTTTTAAATTATTATGAGGGAAAAGAGGGTGGTTACCTTAAATGTTCTTAACAGTCCTTGTTATTCCATTTGTAATACAAAAATAAAAAATGTAAAAGCAAGTTTAGTTTATTTACTGAATAAGCTGTAATTTTATTTTGAGCATAATACTTATATATACACACCATTTCACCTTCCCAATGTAACAAAATTATTTTCAATTTGTAAAACTACAGCTCCAAAATTTCCAGAAATTTACATCACTAGTCGCAAACAAGTTCACACTGCTGACCCAGTGAAAAAAAAGTAGAATGAGAAAAAATTGTATAGTAGCTAAAATCACACTTAGCTCTTTGTTCTTTGAAAGAGAGATCGTGGGGCAAGACCCAGAAACTATAATTGCTTGAAACTCAGTATTCCTATTTAAATGATGTAAAAAAAATATATATGAACAAACAAAAATAGTGATATGCTAAAGTAAACAAATGCTCCTGTGTGCAATTTTAATAAAGCATATTATCAAAATGCAAAATTACATTTATTATAGTTTATTTAGTGCCATATCTTTCCATGATAACCAGTAAATGACAAGTATGATTCATGGCATTGCACAAATGTCTATCTTTGACATCTATGAGAATATTGGAGTTTTGCACATTGATCCTTGGTTGCTGTTGATTACCTTTGTTGGACGTTTGCTGAACATGATGAACTGTATTTTATAACCACAGAGGGCTTGACGGACTTGTACTTGCACAAATTTATAAACTGTATTGATTGCTGTTGATTAAAACAGATGCACATCTGAAAAATGTTAAGAATTATATTGGTCAGTACTGGTTAGCATGGAATAAAATTTACAAAATTGTATGGATTACAATTAATATACTATTGTAGCACCCTGTGGTTTAGTCAGGGAGCTCCTCACTCAAGAGTAGTTACCTTGGTTGATTGATAGGGATCTATTGATTTCTCCCTAAGCTTGGCCTTGTTGCACTTTTCTCTTCTACCACTAGGTGGCCAGGTACTTGGTGGTACTAGATACGAGAAGGGCAACCCAAGGTCAGGTTATGGGTATGTGGGTAAGAAAATGTATAAAAAATTATCCCGCGCTGCCCCTTTAAATCTAGCAGCTAACACGGGAATCAGATAATGGCTAGAAAAATTTGAGAGGTGTGGATATACTGATTGGTATATCCTTAGTTTTCAGCATGAGGTGATAGGTCATTTGGTTGCTCCATTTTTCCTGCTGACTTAGTGATGCACAGCCAATATTTTTTGTCTCTGACGTGGAGTTTTCATTGGATTGCACGTTCTCCATGCATGTTCATATATACTGTAGGACGCGCATCCTTCTGGTAAAGCGTGGAGCGCACGCCGTTCTGCGCCTGATGCCAAGTGACATCAGCACACGCACATATACTCCACATTGATACTAGCATATTCTCCATAGCGAGGTGTGGGACATCCATGGTTCTGCCATATTGAGGCGCGGAGCGCACGCTGTTCCGCGCCTGATGCCAAGTGACGTCAGTACACACACACATACTCCACATTGAGACCAACAAATTCCCCATAGCGAGTTGTGGAACACACGTGGTTCCGCCGTATTGAGGCATGGAACGCATGCCGGTACACCATTTTAGTTCACAGGAAGTGACGGCTAGATCTATCAGGGACACATTGTGGGTTTGGCTCTCATTATTGGGGTCAAATTTCTTATATATATTTGGATGGCTGAGTGGAGGGAGATGAAATGCGTCGGGAAGGACTCCACTACCGCCACACACAAGTAAACCAAAGCGCTTGATTTTCAAATGTGAGTTTTATAGCTACATTATCTCTTTTCATTATATACAGATTCAGGCTATGTGGCCCTTTTTTGTTCTCCTTTCTTTGAACATTTATGCTGTATCTGTGAGAACCTGATCATCGTCTCCCACGTAACCATTTCCTATTGAGTTCGCCATTCCAGGGATAGTCTGATGTTTTTGGTCCAGTCATTAATGCTTTTTCAAGCCTCCAGCCAGTTTGTTGCCTGTCAACACAAGCTTCTTTGACTCATAGAAACAGATGTTCTTTTGGGTTCAAATTATTTGTAAGTCTTCATCTTATTGATGGTGGTTCCCCTTATTTCAAACATTTGTCTGCGTTCACTGTTGGGATGTCAGCATGATGTGTTGAACTTTTAACTCACTTTAAGCTCACGTCTTGATACACAGTGGACATTCAAGTGTTATTTACAGTATATTGACTATAAAAAACATTCTGTATATATTTGCACTTTATAAGGATATTATAATCACATAGTTACATAGTTTTTTATTACATAGTTTATTTACAGCCTCTAGTGAGACAGACACCATCATATCTTAAGGACACGTGTGCCACCATTAGACTATTGGAAAGCATAGACATGCAGGGTGATTTCATTATGGGCACTGCTGGTGTCGCCTTTTTTTACACCTGCATACCCCATGAAAGGGGGATTGAGGCCGTTCAAACTTTTTGGGACATGAACCATCCCTTGCTGCTTTCCAAAGTGATTATATCAACAAACTTTTGGAGTTCGCAACTAAACATAGCTACTTTTGGTTTAATCAACGCTACTATCTCCAACAAAGAGGTGTAGTGATGGGAGCAAAGTTCCCAGACTCGCAAATCTGTTCATGGCTAAGTGGGAGGTGGATGTTGTCTATACCCAAGACACTCCATCTTTAGTCTTGTGGGCCGGATACATCGACGATATCCACCTCCTATGGAATGGCAGTACAGATTAATTGAAACTATTCTTTGTCAAATGATAGAGGTATTTTTCTGACATATGAGGCAAGTAGAAACCAGATCCAACACAATCCAACATAAACAGATCAAAAAATTATGAATAGGCATTGGAGCATACTTAAGAATGATCATAGCCTTAATACCTGATCAGGCAAGGGTCATCTTCAGAGGGGTTCCTTCCTTGCAGAGTAGAATTGCACCAAATATTATCAATCCACCAGTTCACTAGTCTTTTTTTCACAATCTGGTTGGTTTTTTTCCATGCAAAAAATGTGTTGTGTCAGCATAACTCATTGGGGAGTCGCAAGACTGTTGAGTTCAAATCTTCCATAATCAGTAAAAAGTAGCCCATTAAACAATTTTGTACATGCATGACTAAATATAGGGCCAGATTCACATAGAATTGTGGCGGCGCAACGTATCGCATTTACGTTACACACCGCCGCAAGTTTTACGGGCAAGTGCTTGATTCACAAAGCACTTGCCTGTAAACTTGCGGCGGCGTAGCGTAAATCCGTCCGGCACAAGCCCGCCTTATTCAAATGGGGCGTGTATCATTTAAATTAGGCGCGTTCCTACGCCGAACGTACTGCACATGCTTCGTTTTGAAATTTCCCGCCGTGCTTTGCGCGAAATTACGTCGCACCAATGTAATTTTTTGAACGGCGACGTGCGTTACGTCCTTTCCTATTCACAAACGACTTATGCAAAAAAAAAAATTAAAATTCGACGTGGGAACGACGGCCATACTTTAACATGGCAAGTCTAAATTTAAGCCAAGAAATAGCAGCTGTAACTTTACGCCGGGAAAAGCCGACTAGCGACGACGTAAGAGAAGGCGACGACCGTGCGTAACTTCGTGGATCGCCGTAAACAGCTTATTAGCATACCCGATGCGGAAAACGACGTGAACTCCACCCAGCGGGCGCCAAAGTATTACACCTACGATCCGAAGGCGTACGAAGCCGTACGCCTGTCGGATCGAAGCCAGAAGCCGTCGTATCTTGGTTTGAGAAAAGATACGACGCAGCAAATTTGAAAGTACGCCTGAGTATCAGCAGATGCTCCGGCGTACTTCTTCTGTGAATCTGGCCCATATTGTCTATTTGATTACTTGCCCTTGCAGGAAGCAATATGTAGGCTGAAAGATCCAACGTTTTTCAGTTAGAGACGGGCGAACATATCGCCTTAATCAAAAGTGGAGACACTAAACATAGTGTACCCAGACACTATAGACAGCACCATAATCGCAACCCTAAGGGAACACAATTTGTGGTTATAGACAGGTTTATCCCCCCTTGGAGAGGAGGTGCAAGGACCAGAGGTGTCTCATGACTCGAGACCTTCTGGATCTACGAGTTACAGTCCCAGTCCCCGTTCGGGATGAACGTGGAGTGGGACATCAATGCTTTTATTAACACATCTTAGAAGCAATATTTCATTATTCAATCTTCCATTTTTTTGTCCATTCTTAACAACTATAATTTCATTTTTAAATTTATATATATAATTTTATGTATATTTTGTTGGCAATATTTAATTGTATTCATCATTATTTACAGCTTCTTTTTAATTACTATTGTTGTACATTGTTGTTAGCTTGCACTTGTGCTAATGCACACATATGTGTCCCCATATGAGAGTCCAACTCACAGGCGTGTTTTGAACACACATTACTCATTACAGTTCAAATATTCTAAGATTTTACATTTCTCCAAACATAATTTTTCTTCATGCTTTTAGGGGAATTTATCAATTCTAATTTTATGGGAGTGGAATTTGGTCCAATCCCATAAAAATGCAATCTCTAACCACATATCTATGAGGCTGGGATCACGTAAGTTTTCTCCAGCAGTCTATAGCTGGCTACACACAGATTTAAATGTGGCTAGTTCAGTGGGGGTTGGCTGAATTTTGATCAGTGTTTGACCATCTTTGCTAGACAGAAGTTGATCTTTTGAAGGGACGAAAGGAAGTCAAAGTCAAAGGGACAGGCAGGAAAACTTTTCTCGATTAATCTACCTTGTTTATGTGGATGGAGAAAACGGTTAGTTGTTTTTTTCTTTCTGCCTTTGTGCACTTCAACATTACCTGGGCATCAGATGGGTCAGCAGAGGCAGACTGGACATTAGATAAGATAATGGCAGATGTAGGTAGAGTAGTAAACAGGACTTCTGCCATGGCAGCCTGAGTAGCAAGCAATAACTTACTATTGCAAGTAGAGGCCCTGGATAACCGACTGGGTATTAGATGATACCTTAATAAATTCAATCTTGCCATCAGACAGAATTCAGTGGAGGCAATCTAGGTCAGCCCTCAAATTTTCCACTCGCCTACTCACATTTTATGGAAAATGATGGCTGGCGAGGAGCTGGGCTGCCTGGGAGTGGGGGCATGCACCACAACTGGTGGCGAGTACTAGGCCTGGTTAGTAACTCAGGACTTGAAATTTTGAGCCCTGACCTAGGGAACAGATTGACGTTGTGTGTACTGCTGTAATGACCAGCTTCTGTTGAAAGGTCCTGCTTGAAAACAAGCATTCAAATCAGTGTATTCTGATTAAGGGAGTCCCCCTTGTCAGAATACAATAACTCAGTTTGTGTTAATGTGGGAATCTTGTCAGGTTTTTTCTTGTTCAACCCACTGGTTAAATGAAAAAAAACTAAACATGTATTACCTGCTTAAGTCTAGACAGACTAGACAGCCAGTCTAAGCAGCAGATTGAACCTCAGCAGAGGCAGACTGTTTAGAAGTCCGGATGTCAGCAACAGCAGATTGGCAGGTAGTAGAAGAAGTCTTGACCTTTCCCTTATGGAAGAGGAATGGGACAATATCCTGCACAACATCCATAAAGGCACGGTAAAGGTTACAATTCAAGAATCTGATTACAAATTACTGGCAAACTGGTACCTTACACCCTTTGACTAAGCAAATTTTCCCTCACATCATCATCACCTCTGCTGGAAATGTGGAGTCGAACGTGGGTATCTAACACACATCTGGTGGTCCTGTTCGAAAGTTCATCCCTTTTGGAAAGAGATACATGAAACCATATCAAATTAACACATTTGCTCTAGATTTTACACCCATGCAATATCTTTTACACCACTCCTCTTCCACACTCTACGTATCACAAACCTGCGTTACATCAGAGGGGGCGGGGTCACCCGCACATCACTGGGAAAGCCTGTGATTTCCCTTGCGTCAGAGGGGGATGGGGTCACGTGGCGGGGTGGCCCCGCCCTCACCTACATAAGATCTGTCACTGCTGAAGCCGCGTCATTCGCTGGGCTGTCTCCAGTGGAGACAGTGATGCGCGCGCTGGATGGACATCTCATCGCTGGATCCTGGACCTGGATGAAGAGGAGATCTTCTCATCACTGGGACCCTGGAGAGGAGATCACCCATCGCAGGATACCGACAGTGTTGAAATGGAGACCGAGAGTGGATTACCACCGCAGGAATTTTTTCATTTTTAATAAAGGACCTTTCCCAACGGTGTCCTGTGTTTTTTTTTTACAATTATTTACACTGTCTATGTGAAATGAGTAGAGGTACAATGTAACCCATTACCAATTCACATAGGGGGGCAGGATCTGAGGATCCCCTTAAACAGTTGTAAACACATACTAGGTGCACCCTAACTCCTACAGCGCCACCTGTGGTTAACTCCCAAACTGCAACTGTCATTTTCACAATAAAGAATGCAATTTAAATGCATTTTTTGCTGTGAAAATTACAATGGTCCCAAAAATGTGTCAAAATTGTCCGAAGTGTCCGCTATAATGTCGCAGTCACGAAAAAAATTGCTGATCGCCGCCATTAGTAGTAAAAAAAAAAAAATTAATAAAAATGCAATAAAACTATCCCCTATTTTGTAAACACTATAAATTTTGCGCAAACCAATCGATAAACGCTTATTGCGATTTTTTTTACTAAAAATAGGTAGAAGAATACGTATCGGCCTAAACTGAGGAAGAAAAATGTTTTTATATATGTTTTTGGGGGATATTTATTACAGCAAAAAGTAAAAAATATTGCATTTTTTTCAAAATTGTCGCTCTATTTTTGTTTATAGCGCAAAAACTAAAAACCGCAGATGTGATCGAATAAAGGGGTCTTCCAGATTCCGATAAGCCCCCCGCCCGCAGACCCCCACAACCACCGGGCAAGGGATGTGGGGGTGAGGCCCTTGTCTCCATCAACATGTCACAGACCCCCAAAGCATCCTCCAATGTGAGGGCATGTGGCCGCTGGTATGGTTCAGGAGGGGGGCGCTCTCTAACCCCCCTCTTTTCCCTGTGGCCCTGCCAAGTTGCGTGCTCGGATAAAGGGTCTGGTGTGATTTTTTGGGGGGAACTCCACGCCATTTTTTTTTTCATTTGGGTGGAGTTCCCCTTAAAATCCAGACCAGACCCTGAAGGGTCCTGGAAGGGATATTTGAGGGGGAATCCCATATAATTTTTTTTTATTTGACGTGGGGTTCCCCTTAATATCCATACAAGACCTGAAGGGCCTGGTAATTGAATTTGAGGGGACCCCCACGCATTTTTTTTTATGAATGACTTTTCTCTGTATTGACGGGAGCCGACAATTCATTATAGCTGGGAGTGATTTTAAATGACTTTTTTTCCTTCAGAAATGACAGGGACAGTTCTAAGCACGGGAAACAAGCGCTACTTCACAGGAATAATATACACACACACACCCCCCCCCCTTTTTTTGCATTGATACATGTCCCTTGGGGCAGGACCCAGGTCCCCAACCACTTTTTAGGACAATAACTTGCATATTGGTCTTTAAAATTAGCACTTTAGATTTCAAATGTTCGAGTCCCATAGACTTTAACGGGGTTCTAAAGTTCACACAAACTTTTGGTCTGTTCGCAGGTTCTGTGCGAACCAAACGGGGGGGGGGGTCTTCGGCTCATCCCTAATTACCGTATTTGCATAAGTACAGTCAAACAAAAGGCCCCGCTCCCCGTATTGCGTAGGCGCGTCACGAGTCACGGCGTTTCCGAAAGAAGCCGAACATGAAGAAGCTCTATACGGCGCCTACGCAGTCAGCTCTACACGACTCCTAGTCGGTGCGCAGGCGTCGTATAGAGCCGACTCACAGCTCTGCATCTTCGGCTTCTTTCGGAAACACTGTGACTCGTAACGCACTTACGCAATACAGGGGCGGGGCCTTATCCGCCGTCAATCATCTGGGCGACCTCCCAGAGGACATTCCTCCTCAGCATAGAAATGCCTACTCCCGCGGGGAGAAGTACCCGGAAGCCATATTGCAAATATAGATTATACGGTATGTACAGCGTAAAAAAAAATGCGGACTGTACATGTTAGAAGGATAAAGAAGTTGGTCTGTTATTTGGGTGAACCTCCGCTTTAAGTTTGTTTATCTAGGTACTGCACTATTGGAGGCTGCTTTTCTCTTTCTGTGAACTGTTTGGACCCACTTTGGAAGGAGAACCAGGTCACTCTTAAAAGAGAAGTATGGGTTTGGGGTTCTTTCCTGATTTATACTTACTTAGGTGGATGCAGCATCGGTCTGATGCTGCATCTGCCCCTGGCGCCTCTGCACTGAGAACCAACTGATCGAACACAGCCGATCGCTAAGTTCTGACAGTTCAACAAGCAAACAGCTGCTGACTGTCAATCAGCAGCTCTTCTCTCTGCTTCTTCTCACTTGAGCGCAGGGCTGTGGAGGGGGCAGGAGCGGCCGGCTCAGACTCTCAGCAGCTCGCTGAGAGGCTGATTTGGGTATCAGTCCAAGCACCTGGTGGATCCAGACTTCCATTGTTGGGATGACGAGGTGCCTGGACTGATTTCTGTGACATCAGCAAAGAGCGGACTTCAGCCCGCTCTCTGCTGAAAACGGGTCACAGGAGTGCAAAACTAATTGCACTCCTGTGATCCATAGGAGAAGTACAGCCATACAAGCTTTGTGGCTCTGAAATGAAGATGAGCATGCACCTGGTGAATGGAGCACAGTTTGTGAAATGGCAGAACACTTTGGGGTTTATTTACTATAAGGCAAATCCACTGTACACTGCAAGTGCACTTGGAAGTGCAGTCGCTGTAGATCTGAG
Source organism: Rana temporaria (assembly GCF_905171775.1). Taxonomy (NCBI): domain Eukaryota; kingdom Metazoa; phylum Chordata; class Amphibia; order Anura; family Ranidae; genus Rana; species Rana temporaria. The sequence continues at coordinate 194,377,126 of NC_053491.1, forward strand.
GGGACATGCAAGAAAAAGAAAAAATAACATTTTTGCTTGCACAAGATTAGATGATAGAAATCAGCAGAGCTTCCCCTCATTTTGATCTTCCCCTCATATCCACAGGGACTGCACTTTCAACTTAGTGCACTTGCAGTGGACTTGTAGTGCTCAGTGGATTTTCCTTTAGTAAATCAACCCTTGTGTGTTGTATTTACGAAGCACTTTATTGACTAAAAACTTTTGATTCTTTGCAAAATCTATAAAAAGAATCACTACCTGAACACAGTTATAAGAGGACCTTTTATTAGTATTTTTGCACATTATAATCATGTACCAATTATCTTCACTGGTTTATTGCTTGCACTAGCAGTTTATCCTTTATGCTATGAAATGTGGTTTCTTTAGTTATTTATTTTTATGGTTATATGTTGTACATTATTGAATTAACTTGGGCAGCACTACCACATATTTAATATTTATTTTCTATGTGATTATTACTATGATTTCACTGTGCAGATATCTGACAGTGAAATGTGTCTAAGATCTGAAATCTGTCCTCAAAAAAACACAAACATGTGATGAAAATGTTCCTAAAGCCTGTGTCTATGCATAATAATGCTCTGGTTTTCGATCCGTATGGTGAATATCTTATCTTGTACTATGTCAGATGAAAGATCTGCTTATGTATGTCAAGCATGCGGTTGATAAGACGCTAGGAAATGGCAAAGGAGTTAGAAAATTCACTGCTACCTTTTTGGAGTTGTCAGTAGATTATTAAAATAAATATTAATACTGATAGTATAGATTATTAAAATAAATAGTAACACTGTGATACTTTAAACCAAATAGTAATGATCTCAGTTATTGGTAAATTGATCAAAATACTTACCATTTAAAAAAAAAATTACAGACAAGACTTTACTGGAAGCTGCTGGTAAAAAGCCAGTTACAGTAATTATATTGCATGCCCCAGCAGCAAAAGCCACATGTTAAAAGGTGTCGCTTGTAGACAGGAAACAGCAATATCAAAAGCATACCACAATAAGACATCAAGTCATTTTGAAGAATACTGAAACATTTATAGCTGCAAGAAAGACAGTGCAATATTTGTAAAATATGCATTTTATTTTATTTCCTATGGTCAAGTCAACAACTTGACCATAGGAAAGTTTTACTCCCTTCATGACAAGGAATTTTTTTTCTATTCAGCGCTACGCTAATTCAACTGTCAATTGCTCGGTCATGCAACACTATACCCAAATGAAATTAAAATAATTTTTTTCACACAAATAGAGCTTTCTTTTAGCAATATTTAATTACCACTGTTTTTTTTTTTCTTGCTATATAAAGAATAAAATACAGAAAAAAAAAATCTTAGTTAAAAAAATTTAAATTTAGCAAACAAATCATCCTTCTTCATAAATTTAGGCCAAAATATAGTCAGCTACATTTCTGCAGGACTCGGCAAAGATCGTACAAGCTCGGCTGGTGATGTCAATCTCAAAGGTTTTAAATGCCCAGACTCATCTGACCTTGCCCCAACAATCAGCACCATGGGTTCTTCTAAGTACTTGTCTGGAAAACTGAAACTGAAAATAGTTTTTGCCATGGCCTTCACAATCTCCTGACCTCAACATAATTGAAAATCTATGGATAGACCTTAAAAGAGCAGTGCGTGACAGTCTAGAAATCTCCAAGAACTGGAAGACTTTTGTAAGGAAGAATGGGCAAAGATACCTCAAACAATAATTGAAAGACTCTTGGCTGACTACAAAAAGTGTTTACAAGCTGTGATACTTGCCAAAGGGGGCAGTACAAGATATTAACTCTGCAGGGTGCCCAGACTTTTGCAGACGCCTTTTTTTGTTTTCTGTAATTTTGAAAGTGTAAATGATGGAAATAAAATCTAACTTTTTTTGACATATTATAAGAATGTCTAATCTGTAATTTGATGCCTTTTGGAGATTTTTCCATCTTTCGTTGGCTTCGTTATGCACATTAATACAAATTTTTACCTGGGGTGCCCAAACTTTCGATCCCCACTGTATATGTTGTGCACTAAAAATACACTAAAATCATTGTTAGCAGATACAAATACAGAACATTTTACAAAATTCCTGCTAAATTAACACCAAATAAAGCAGCTTTACCTGTATTAATTTAATAAATAACAGATATTTGTACATTTTAAATTGCATCTTTTGGTGAAATGGTGGAAATCGCTGGGCAAGCAGACAGAAGCACATCAGGCTGGGCAGCAGACAGGAACACATCAGGCTGGGCAGCAGACAGAAGCACATCGGGCTGGGCAGCAGACAGAAGCACATGGAGCTGGGCAGCAGACAGAAGCACATCGGGCTGGGCAGCAGACAGAAGCACATCAGGCTGGGCAGCAGACTTCTCAGGCCGGGGAACGGGCACCACTACCTCAGGCCAGGAAATGGGCACCACTATCTCAGGCCGGGAAACGAGCACCACAACCTCAGGTGGGGACACAGGCACCGAATCTTCAGGCGGGGACACAGGCACCGGATCTTCAGACTGGGACACTGGATCTTCAGACTGGGACACCGGATCTTCAGACTGGGACACCAGGACTTCAGGCTGGGACACCAGGACTTCAGGCTGGGACACCGGGACTCCAGGCTGGGACACCGGGACTTTAGGCTTGGACACCAAGACTTCAGGCTGGGATACCAGGACTTCAGGCTGGCATACAGGAACTTCAGGCTGGCATACAGAAACTGGGGTATCAGACTGGACAGCAGACTGGTCAGTAGGCACTGGTACATCAGACTGGGGCACAGGAACTTCAGGCGGAAACACTGTCTGGAAAGCAGGCTGAGGTTTGGCAGAATCAGGTGGGTTATCAGGTTCAGCTGGCATGCAAGCAGACTGGAGAAGGTTGTTTGGTGTGGAGGCAGGTTGGGTTACTGGCAGGATCGTTTTGGTTGGAAAAAAAAATTGTCCTTTCTTGGGCTTAGCCACTGAAGCTCTGTAGGTAAGGGGTGCAGTAGACTGGAAAGGAGGATTGGGATATGGCAGAGAAGCCCATGTGTAGTTATGCACTTGGCTTTGTATAATGCGAAAGAAATAGAATGGCACCGCTATGGGGAGGACCTTGAAGAGACAAAGCAGTTTGGGCAATAGTGACATCTTTATAGCCTTTATACAGCCTTACTACAGCCAGGAAAAGCATAGTGACTGTCAAGTGGTCATTAGAGTCATTAAATGGGTCAACATGAGAGTATAAGAGTGATGGACCACTGGTGAGCTTGATTCCAAGATATGGAAGACACAAAGATGGCCACTGGGCCTGTAAATGTAATACTTCAGTGGACGCCAGGGATACATTGAGGGCCATGAACTTCTGTTGGTTAACTTCAAGACAGGATAAAGTTGTGAAGTGATCCAAACAACAACACGAATCAGGTTACGCAGAGTAGTGTAGGGTGAAACATTAAACATTAGGGAATCATCCGTGAAAAGGCAGAGTTTGTGGTGACAGGAAGCCATTTCAATGCTTTTGATATCGGGGTTTGCTTAGATAGCTAGGGCCAAGGGTTCTATAATGAAAGCAAAATTGAATGGAGAGGAGAGAGTTCCTATTAGATCAAGAACCAGAATATTTAACCTAGGCCTGGGGATTATTATAAATGGCTGAGACACAACAGAGAACATTAGGACATAATGAAGATAGGACCAGGAGACGGTGTCAAAAGCCTTTTCGATATCTATGAATAGCAAATGCATGGGGATCTGTCATTTGTGAGCTAGATGTTGTAAAAAGAGTCACTCAACTGACTCTCTCTACATTTTTTTAGGCATTTATACATCTCCTAAAGCCCCTGCCTTGGTACCCCTTAGAGAGTATTGCTGCCTCCTATATAGTCTGGTGTGTGTGACCTATTATATATTATTGTTTGTGCTGCCAATACTTTGTGTCCCATGTGTTTTCATGCATCCCAGATGTCTGTATTTGGCTGAGTGAATATTTATTGCAATTAACTGATAGACAGAATATGTAAGTGGTTCCATCCTGGCTTTACTTCTCCTACGAATCACAGGAGTGCAGTTTGTTCTGCAATCCTGTGACCCGTTTTCGCAGACAGCGTGCTGAAGTCTGCTATCCGTTGACGTCACACTGCCATTCTGGGCTATGGAAAGTGTTCATCCCAGGAGTGCCTTAGGGCAAGCAGCCCCCTGGAGCTCACAGACCTATTCCCACACAGGGAAAGATAATCTCCTCTAGGATCCAGCCTATTTAACGGGAACCCATTCACCATCTGGGCACACCTCCCCAAGGATTGGATAGGCCATACTAAATATTCAGGCCAGGTATTTGAATCCTCCCACTCTAATCTCCAGAAACTTCTCCTAGTGTTAGTGGGAGGTAATCAAACTCCCAGCCTATGGAGCCTTGAGCAGACCAAACTAAACAATTCCAGCTAACATAGCTACAGCAAAATTCCAAATTAAATGTACTTAACAATCTGTGTAGGAGGGCGTTACAGTTGTAAAACCTTGCAAAAACATGATCCGTTAATAATGATCATACAACACTATACCACATACAGACTTATAGTCATGTGAACACGCAACATTGGAAATGGTAATTAAATTAATTTTCAGCCAGCAAATGGAGCTTCTTGTCGCATGCTTTATAGCCTGGCTTCACTTTGTGCCTAATATTGTAAATTACATATGCAACTAGCAGGTGTAGCTCTTAGCTCATTAGACCAGTCATTCACATTCATATTATGCAAAAGAGTCAATGTTTGCCGTGTTGACCCTTCTTTTTTATGACCTCTGCAATTCACCCAGGCATGCTGTCAATCAACTTTGGGGCCACACCCTGACTGATGACAGCCCATTCTTGCTTGGAGTTTATCCTTCATCAGAAAAAATACTTTACCCCAGTCCTCAGCAGTCCAATCCCTGTACCTTTTGCAGAATATCAGTCCCTGATGTTTTTTCCTGGAGAGAAGTGGCTTCTTTGCTGCCCTTCTTGATACCAGGACATCCTCCAAACGTCTTTGCCTCACTGTGCGTGCAGATGAGCTCACACCTGCCTACTGCCATTGCTGAGCAAGCTCTGCACTGGTGGTAACCCAATCCCGCAGCTGAATGAACTGTGGGGCACGGTCCTGGCGCTTGCTGGACTTTCTTGGGCACCTAAAAAGCCTTCCTCACAAATCCAGTAGAAATATTTTTTATGGGATTACGTTCATTTTCATAGCAAAGAGGGTCTTTGTAATTAATTGCAATTCATCTGACCACGTTTCATAACATTCTGGAGTACATGCAAATTCCCATCAGAAAAAATGAGGCAGCAAACATTGTTAAAATGAGTATTTGTGTAATTCTCAAAACCTTTGGCCACGGCTGTATGTGGGTCAAGACCAAGGGCCCTTCCTTTGCATGCCATCCCTGATTGAACTTTCATGAGACCCTGTTATATTTCTGGATTTATTAAATATATAAAACATGTGTTTTATATATATACACACACATACACTATATAATACATTTACACAGACATGCACATATATTCAGGGAGACACTGTATTTGCAATCGCAATTAGCAATGTAAGCAGGGCACCTGAGCAGTCACCTCTAGTGTTCCTTGTGCAACTATTCTCCAGCCAGAATCTTCTTTGCTCCCCAGTTGAAAGACTGCCAGCCTGACAGAAACAATGCAAAATCCACAAACCAAACAGAAATAAGCTGAAATTGGAAAGTAGAATTGATATTGTAGCAGTTCTTACTCAAAGCTTGTACATAACCACCTGTTCTATATCAAACTTACATTTTCAACATATTATTATAACTTTTTTAGACTATGTGCTGATATTTACACTAACCCAAGGAAAGGCAGAGATAAAAAAAAGGGAATAAAGTTTACCTGTCATATACTTTCAGAGAAGAATAGTGGGAAAAAAGGATAGATGGACTTTTCTGGTGCCAAAACACTATTACTTAAAAATATGACATCTACAATTTGTGTGCATTGCCTCCCCTTACTTGTTTCCTGCAGGAGCAAAAGGCCCCCAGTGCTAAACACATGCACCAATTTTTTTTTCAGATGCCTCAACACATTTTTCAGGCAAGCTCGCCGCTCCAGGAGGAGTAGGGGAGACATTTTAAAAATATAAATACAAATACCAAAGGAAAAGGAACTGTTACCAAAATCCTGCAGATGTGGGGGCAGATCATTCCAGTACAGAATTTTTTGCATAAAAGCTCTTACACATTCCCCTGTTTCAATGCCTCACTGGACATTGATGCATAATAAAGCCTCTGCTTTTTTTTTTACTGACATATTTACCCCCGCACCTGCCCCGGGGGGTGACATTGCAGAATTTTGGGTCACGGCTACCCCTTCCCTTTGGTGTGCGGACCCTCAAAATATATGTCTGTAAAAGTTTTCCCACACTGCTCCTGAAGAAGCGGGGTTTCCTGTGAAACACGTTGATGTGTATTTTATGATATTGGATCGCATCCCCCAGCAGTAAAAACGTCATCTGAAGAAACATATTTTGGTGCATGTGTTTAGCACTGGGGGTGATTTGCTTCTGCGTGAAACAGGTAAATGGGGGGCAATGCATATAAATTGTAAATTAAACAATTTTAAGTGTTTTTAACATTTATTATATAATAATTAAGCTGTGAATTTTTTTATTGTAATAGTTTCTTGGCACCAGAAAGGTCCATCTTTCCTTCTCCCCACTGTTTCATAGTTTTCACCAATCCCATGTGCATGCATTTACCATATAATTGACAGTGCTTACAGTGAAACAATGATTTTTTTTTATAAACAGCACACGTGAGATAAGTTCCCTCTAATGATTAGAACCCTATGTCAGGATGGTTGCTGCTTACTGTATAATAAATGGCACTTTCATTCATGCTGGATACTACAAATGGCACCTTTCCTTTGGTGCTGCAAATCACAGTACTGGCAACAGTACAGTGTGGGGGCAATTTCATTTAGCTCCTCTCTTCCTCTCACCTCGTCCATTCTCAAATGCAGGATAGAAAATTACTTGCAGCCTATTGTACCTTATTTATTCACGAGTATATCTTACTACTATATAACACATTTTGGAATTGAGGATGAGGTACGATGGTGAGGTATATTTTAATGGGATGTTGTTATACTTTACCTGGGTATTTTTAATAATTGAAATAAAGTGACCTATAGAGGGATATAGTTATATTTTTTGCCATTTATACATATTTTGGTATGGGTTTACATTTTTAGTATAGATTTCTGGTCTGTCATAGTCTTTGAGTACACATTTTTCTTTTGAGTTGTTTCTAAACTTTGTTAACTGGAGACTCCAGAAAGAGAATGGTGGGTTTGTAGGTCCATTTATTCAGGTTCTGTGTACATTCTTCAAATGCCTGTTCACAGAATACAACGTGTGTTTTTTGAATGAACAATTGGAGAAGAGGGGAGAGTAAATGACAGGATTTATCCTTGTCTATTCATGGGAAAATGTATTGTGCTATAGCTATCAGTCAAAGCTCCTGAAGAAGTAAGCTGTTTGTAGTATTACGTATGAATAAAGCTGTCACCTTTATAGTGAAAATCTTTTAAAATATTGCATGCTCCATGCAGAGGGGGGAGGAAACTTCACCCCAAAAAGACAAAGGAGAGTATAGATAACACAGGCATTATCAATCTTAGTACTCAACAACTTTCAAATGAGGAATTAACACTCCTGAACAAGGGTCTGAAGTTTGTCCCACCTCGAAATTTGGACAAATTTCAGACCTTCATCGATATACAGAAGTATACTCGAAAACTTTACATCAAAAGATACATTTTGAGTAATCCCACTAGGCAACTAAATAGGGAATCCTCTGCCATTATGCATTCCGGGATGGCTAATGCCTCCTTGTTCAACCCTCCGAGCACTCAAGATCCAAATTTAAATGTATTCAGGGACTTACTGCTAAAAGATCAAGACAAACGTAATATCAAACCTGTACAAGCTCAGCATGACCTTAAACTAGGCATGGAATCCCTGTGTAACAGGAAATATATCATTGTACGTCCGGCGGACAAAGGAGGGGCTGTTGTCGTTTTAGACAAGACCTCCTAACTTGCAGAATTGACAAGAAGTTTGTCTGATACTGAGACTTACTCCATCCTCGCCATGGACCCCATAATACAATTTAGAATGATATGATATGGGTATTTTGAACAAAAAGGAAAAAGATCAACTAGTTCCTCTGGCACCAAGATTGCCAGTGATGTATATACTACCCAAGGTAAATAAGACTCTGGTGAACCCCCCTGGAAGACCCATCATCAGTGGTATAGATTCTATAACATCTAGAATTGGCAAGTATGTGGATCATTACTTGCAACCACTGGTGATGGGTACTACCTCTTTCTTGAAGGCTACGAAACATGTGATCAACAGACTCAGTAACATTGAGTGGAAAACATTGTATGTGCTAATCACAGCAGATGTCGCTTCTCTGTATACGAAACATGTGATCAACACACTCAGTAACATTGAGTGGAAAACATTGTATGTGCTGATCACAGCAGATGTGGCTTCTCTGTATACGTCTGCGCTCTGTATATGTCTGTATACGTATACGTCTGCGCTCGTATACAGAGAAGCGACATCTGCTGTGATCAGCACATACAATGTTTTCCACTCAATGTTACTGAGTTTGTTGATCACATGTTTCATAGCCTTCAAGAAAGAGGTAGTATCCATCACCAGTGGTTGCAAGTAATGATCCACATACTTGCCAATTCTAGAGGTTATAGAATCTATGACATGAAGCGGTACAATTTTTTCTTTTTCGTGATTCCAATCTTTCCATAACACACAGTAATTTTGTAAAGGAACTATTGGACTTCGCAATGAAACATAACCACTTCTGGCATAATGGCACTCATTATTTGCAAACAAGGGGCGTTGCCATGGGGGCTAAATTCGCCCCCAGTATGGCTAACCTATTCATGTCAAAGTGGGAGGAGGATGTAGTTTTTTGAGATAGATCATCCAGACTTATCTTATGGAAAAGGTTTATAGATGATATATTGTGCGTCTGGGATGGTGATGTTGAGTCTGCCGACGCTTTTATTTCATTTTTGAACCTAAATGATAGAGGGATCGTGTTGACTCATGAGCGAAGCCCTATTCGTATCCATTTCTTAGATCTCGACATTCGCATTGAAGAGGGTAGAATTGTTACATCTACTTTTTTCAAGCCGACAGACAGGAACGGTTATATACCACTTGACTCATGTCATCACCGTTCCTGGCTGTCAGCAGTCCCTAAAGGTCAATTTCTATGTCTTAGGCGAAATTGTACAAACTTACTGGATTTCCACAGAGAAGCCAAAATCCTTAGCTCTAGGGCCCAGATTCTCAAAGAAGTTACGCCGGCGTATCTCGAGATGCGTGGCGTAAGTGTAAATATGCGCCGTCGTATCTATGCGCCATACCCACAGAACCAGATACGCTCCAAAATAGGCTTCTTCCGACCGGCGTAACTTTTCTATGCCGGCGTAGCGTAGGCGCATATTTACACTGGGAGCATCTTGCGCTCCCATTGATTTCCTATTCAAATATGCAAATGAGGGAGATGCGCCGATTCCCGAACGTACGACCGCCCAAAGCAGGCTACGCGCGGTGCGCGAAAGCTGTACGTCCGGCCTAAACTTGCCCCTCATAAAGCAGGGGCAACTTTGCACCAGACGTGTGCAGGTCAGCTGGAGAGCAGCTTCAGCAGCACCGTTATGGACGAGCTGAACAACCACACTTGCAGGACAAGACATCTGTATGCCAACATGCCAGGGGCATCCATGGTCATAGCACTACTAGTGTGCGCCCAGGCACGTAGGAGGAGGAGGATGTCACAAACCAGCATGAGCAGATGTGTGCACCAGGTTGTCCCCGCAATCCTCAGACGCATGTCCCACCACATCATCAGACCCACCCAGGAGCACCTGCGGAATAAGGCAATGGCGGATTTTGTCAGAATTGCAGGATTCCCACGCACCGTGGGGGCCATTGATTGCACTCATGTGGCACTACAGCCCCCCCGTGACACAGAGCACATATACCGCAATCGGAAGCACTGGCATTCCATCAACATACAGGTGATAGTCGATGCCCAAGGCCTCATATGGCACGTCCGTGCCAAACACCCAGGGTCCAGCCACGACAGCTACATATACCGTCAAAGCACCATCCCAACAGAATTTGAACAGAACGTGTACGGAAACAGCTGGCTGGTTGGTGAGTGACATGGGAGTCACGAGGGCCACATGCACGACTAACATCCTCCTGTCTTTTCCCTTCCAGGTGACTCTGCATATGCACTTGGGCCCCATCTCATGACTCCATTCCGGAATCCCCAAACCACAGGAGAGCAAAACTACAATGCTGCACACATACGTACCCGTGGAGTGGTGGAACACACATTTGTCATCCTGTTTCCAATGCCTGGATAAGTCTGGGGGGACCCTGTTGTATTCCCCAAACTTTGTGTGCCAGATCATCGGGGCATGTTGCATTCTGCACAACTTTGCCGAGAGAAAGGGCCTGGAGATTGACATACGTGATGACCTGACCCCCGAACCAGACAGTCCCCCCTAACCAAGGGTACCCCGTCTGCTGAGGGACCAGCAGTCAGGAGATGCCTCGTGGAACGCATCTTTGCACGTTAAACACACACATTCATCATGGCACAAGGAGAATGCACGCATGCACACCACTGTGGTCCCTAGCACACACCCCACATCCTCATCACATTGGATTAGCCCAAGTCCACCAATCAGGACTTGGGAGCAGCAACGCCACGCCAAGGCTCCAATTATGTCGCTGTACATTCATACCACATTCACACGGCCGAGGGTGACACCCCTTTGCCGGCAGGAGTGTCCCCCCCCCCACATTCACACACCAGTCACACTAATCTGCACCCCTCACCATGTGCATTATTCCCCCAAAAAAAACCTCTTAACCAGAGAAATAAAATAAATAAAACACTCTTAACCAGAGAAATTAAATAAATAAAACACTCTTAACCAGAGCAATAAATAAAAAAAAACACTCTTAACCAGAGAAATAAAATAAAAACTAAACAAAATTAGTTGCCCTGGCTGCTGCCACGCCCACGGCCACTGCTCCGCAATTGCCTGGTTGACGGTGGGGGGGGACATCAGATGGAGGAGCATCCACCATGGCTGGAGGCCTGCCCTCTAACGCCATGGCGATGCAAGTCTGAATGCTGTTGGTCTCTGCCTGCATCTGCTGTGAGCGTAACCCCCTCAGCCTCAATGGCAGCTGTGTGGCCCTGGACAGCCGCCGACAGGGTCCCCACCTCTGCCACGAGGGTAGCCGTGGTGGCCTGGAGATCCCCCAAGCAGGTGATGACAGCTGCTGTATTGCCTGCCACGTCCTGCAGACCATCAGTGATGTGTCCCCTGGAGGCCAGGCTGTCGGCCACTCGCCTCATGTCTTGGGCCATCTCACCCATATGGCGGGTCTGCGTGTCCTGGGCAGTGGTCAGGGTCACTGGCAGGTAGTCCGGAACCCCCCTGGTCTTCATGGTTGCCTTCCTGGGGCCAGGAGAGGCTTCAGGCCTGGCATAGGGGGAGGGACTTGAGGGAGTGGGTGGGTTGGGGATGGATCCAGAGGGACTTGAGGGAGTGGGTGGGTTGGGGATGGTGCCAGAGGGATTTGAGGGAGTGGGTGGGTTGGGGATGGAGCCAGAGGGACTTGAGGATTGGAGGCTTGACGTCCGGGAAGGACCAGCCGAGATGGACGACTCTTCGAGATAGAGGGACACCTCCTCACCCATATGTTCAGCTTCCTGAATGACCTCATCACTGGAGGTCTGGCCACCAATGCCTCTTGGCTTCCCAGGGGGTCAGGGGCAGAATCATCAGGGGATGGTGTGGGACGGGCAGAGGCACCAGATGGCCCCGTTCCCTCCTGGACATCTGCGGATGACACAAAACATTCACATGTTGGTGGACCCACACACTTGTCACATATTCCCTTCCCCCCCTCACATGCTACACACCAGATAGAGTAGAAAAAACACACTAACCTGGCCTCACGGGCGGCTCAACTGAGTCGTAGCCCTGTACTCCCTCCACTTGCTCCCTCTGAAGGCAGCGGGCAACAACCTGCTCGTCAGGAGTCAGACGGACCCTAGAGGGTGGTCCACCACCAGTGCCCCTGGCATGCCTTGCCATAAGGGCCATCTTCTCCTTCACCCTCCTTTGAAGATCATTCATCTTCTTTGTGATGTGTTTGGGCCTCCTCACCTCATTGCCCACGGCATTGACTTGGTCGGTGATCCTCTGAAGGATCTCGTCCCTTCTGCACTTACTGGTGTCCTTGCTATGTGCCCCATGGAGGCGATCATAGTACCTCTCCATGGCAGCAAGGATAATGCCCTTCTCCTCTGGGGAGAAGTTTTTTTTTTCTGGTCCCAGAATGCTGGGCAGACATGTCCACAATCAGAGCGCAAAAGTATATCCACCAATCCACCAAACCAAACCAAACAGGTGTACTTTTGCACTCGACGGGCACATGTCTGGGCGTATTTATGCCCTGGGCGTAAACGGTGGGCCGGCGTAACTTAGGAAATACGCCGGGCGTAGTTGTGAGCATGCGCAGAGGGGCGCGGAACATACGATCACGTGACGGCGCATGCGCCGGTCTTTCGGCCATTCATTTGCATGGGGTCACGGTTCATTTAAATGGATCACGCCCACTTCCTTCCTACTTTGAATTACGCCCTCTTACGCCAACGATTTTACGATACGCCGGCGCAAAAATGCACGCTTCTGATTTGAGAATACGGAGCTTGCCTCTCTAAGTTACGCCAGCGTAAAGCAGTTGAGATGCACTACGCCGGCATAAAGATGTGCCGATCTACGAGAATCTGGGCCTAGGGTTTTTAGCAAAGGGCTATGATGGGGCGAGCCTTGATCTCACCATAAGAGAGGTGGGGACAAGAGATTGCCAAACACTCTTCTCTGAGAGACCACCCGAAAGGGACACCAGTGAGGATTTTGGATTAGCCTTTTTAACCACCTTTTCTAGCCAACATTGGGCCATTAAACGCATCATTAAGAGACACTGTCCGGTAATTAAAAATGACAAAATATTGGGACCACTTTTGTCAGTTAATCCTAGAGTCCTATTTAGGGGTGCTCCAAATTTAAGACACTCGGTTGCACCAAATGTACTGGACCCACTTACACGCCCAGTGTTCTTTGGTGATTTCAAAGGTTTCTACCCCTGTAGGAAGTGTAGGGCCTGTACCATTAATGCCCTTTGGGGTAGAAGATTTACGGACTTTACTTCCACCAAGACAGGTGTTACGTACCCAATAAAATCCTTTACTACTTGCAGCACGAAATGCGCTGTATACCTATTAAGGTGCCCCTGTGGGCTTGAATATGTTGGCCACACTGTCCGTAAGCTCCAGGTTAGATGGGGCGAGCATATCTCTAATATCATAGCCGGTTTTGACAAACACATAGGGCCAGATCCACGTAGAACGACGTAATTTTAAGCAGGCGTATCGTAGTTACGCTACGCCGCTGCTACTTTGATAGGCAAGTGCAGTATTCTCAAAGCAAAGTTGAGGCGGCGTAGCGTAAATAGGCCGGCGTAAGCCCGCCTAATTCAAATATGGAACATGTTGGCGGGTTTTATGTTAATGTATTGTGAACCCACGTAAATGACGCTTTTTACGAACGGCGCATGCGCCGTCCGTGAAAGTATCCCAGTGCGCATGGTCAAAATGAACCCGCAAAAAGCCAATGCTTTCGACGTGAACTTAAATGACGCACAGCCCTATTCGCGAGCGGCTTACGCAAACGACGTAATAGACGGAAAATTCAACGCTGGCCCATCCATACTTAACATTGGCTGCACCTCATATAGCAGAGGTAACTTTACGCCGGAAAAAGCCTAACGTAAACGGTGTATCTGTACTGCGACGGCTGGGCGTACATTTGTGAATTGGCGTATCTAGCTGATTTACATATTCTAGGCGTAAATCAGGGTACACGCCCCTAGCGGCCAGCGTAAATATGCAGTTAAGATACGACGGCGTAGGCGACTTACGCTGGTCGTATCTTAGCAAAATTCTGGCGTATCTGATTCTTTGAATCATGCGCCAAGATACGACGCCTCAGACTCAGAGATACGACGGCGTATCTGGAGATACGCCGTCGTATCTCCTACGTGGATCTGGCCCAATGTGTCTAAACACTATGGGCCAGATTCACGTAGATCAGCGGATCTTTAGATCCGCTCGATCTACCTGATTTAAGATCCGCTCCCGCAAGTTTGGGAGGCAAGTGGGTAATTCACAAACCACTTACCTCCAAACTTGCGGCGGCGGATCGCAAATCCCCCGGCGGAATTCAAATTCCGCGGCTAGGGGGAGTGTACTATTTAAATCAGGCGCGTTCCCGCAACGATTTAAATGAGCATGCGCCGTCCGCGGAATTTCCCGGGGTGCATTGCTCCCACTGACGTCACTAGGACGTGAGCGTAACTTGCGACGAGCGTGTTTCTGAATCGGCGTACGCAAACGACGGAAGAAAATTCAAAATTGACGCGGGAACGAACGGACGGGAACTTAACATTGGCTGCGCCTCATAGAAGCAGGGGTAAGTATACGCCGGGAAAGCCGCTACGGAAACAACGTAAGAACACTGCGTCGGGTCCGCGTACGTTCGTGAATTTGCGTATCTCGCTGATTTACATATTATTCAACGTAAATCAGCGGGAACGCCCCCGGCGCCATTTTCAAATTGAAAATAAGATCCGACAGTGTAACACAGTGTAACACTGTCGGATCTTAGCCATATCTATGCGTACCTGATTCTATGAATCAGACGCATAGATAGGACCAGTTTAAGTCAGAGATACGATGGTGTATCAGGACATACACCATCGTATCTCTTTGTGAATCTGGCCCTATGATTTGAAACACAACAGAGACCCAACAGGAACGGTGTTTATGGCCCTGGAAAAATATATGCCTCATTGGTGCGGAAGTAATGGTAAAAGGACAATTTCTAGAGCTGAAACTAGCTGGATCCACAGACTTGAATGTCATGTCCCGGGAGGCCTTAATGTGGAATGGGACATCAACTGCTTTATTAATAATGGTTTATGTCCCTTCACATAAATAATGGTTCCATGTCCTTTTTTGTATTTATTTTTATTTTATTTATTTTTTTATTTTTATTTTTTATCTTTTTTCCATGATGGTTTTCCTTTGGGGGATATTTCTCTTATGAGAACCCTCTCTGGGAGGCGATAGTCTCTAAATAATTTTTTTAGGATTTTTGCAATATATATTTCTCCTAAAAATGTAGAGCTTGTATTCATTAATTGCTGAACATATTATTTGTAGATCTTTATTCTTTTGGCCCGTAAGGGTTTTAATAGTAATAGTATTATGGAAGGGGCATGGTGTTGTAATCTGCAGTGATGCACACTGCTCTTTTTGTGCCTAGCAGTATTCTGACTATTATCCACAAGCTGTCACTGTGTTTTTCGCACTAATATACATCCTTTTTAAATGACTGTATTATGTTAATCATCCACCAGATGTCACTGATGATCCTGATAATTTTCCGCATTTCTGTGCACATCTGACTTAGCTCTGAGGCGGCCCTGCTGTAGAACCAATGGCCATGCTCCGTTGTAGTTCAGGATGGTATAAGAGGCGCATGTGCTTGCCCCTGATGACGTCAGTGTGACGAACCGATCGCCGGGCAACACGCACACGTTTTTCTCTTCCCCATAGGCAGCCTGACGCCAAAACGGAGCTATTTTGTTTTTATCTCCTTGCAAGGATATTTATCACCTCTCACTGAGTACGAGAGTCTGTATTTTACTGTCACTAATAAATCCTCCTAATTTTTAAACGCCTGCACTATGGAATTTTTTTTTTGTTTCTTTTCCATTGCGGAATATTCCCCCCCACTTTGAGTGTGTATCTCATCACTATCTTATCACTATATACACACACCTGTGGCACTCCTGGAAGGACCTGTGAGCTGTGGTTTGGAGCCATTGAAAGCGTGAGTGACAGAGGATCTTCTCAGCTGCTCTACAGGATAACTTCATCTTACAGCCCTGTTTTGACCCCCCTGAGAAGGGCGGTCACAGGCTTTTTGGTAAGCCTTTAATTTTACTATCAGGTGATGGGCTGATCTCACGTCTCTCTGGAACTATTCAACACACATTGGATGCTCATAACTTCCTTTTGAACTTCTCTTTTGGACTTTTATTTGTTGACCCATTGGACTCATTGGGCCAGATTCAGGTAGGGAGCGTGTATTTGTGTGCGGGCGTAGCGTATCCTATTCACGCTACGCCTCCACAACTTTGACAGGCAAGTGCAGTACTCACAAAGCACTTGCTCCGTAAGTTGCGGCAGCGTAGGGTAAATAGGCCGGCGTAAGCCCACCTAATTCAAATGTGGAAGATGTGGGCGTGTTTTATGTAAATTTATTGTGACCCCACGTAAATGATGCTTTTTCCGAATGGTGCATGCGCCGTCCGTGAAAGTATTCCAGTGCGCATGCTTCAAATGACGCCGCAAAGACTCATTGGTTTTGACGTGAACATAAATTACGCCCAGCCCCATTCACAGACGACTTACGCAAACGACGCAAAAACGTTTGACGCGGTCCCGACGTCCATACTTAACATTGGCTGCGCCTCCTATAGCAGGGGTAACTATACGCCGGAAAAAGCCTAACGAAAACGACGTAAAAAAATGCGCCGGGCAAACATAGGTTTCTGAATCGGCGTATCTACCTAATTTGCATATTCAACGCGTAAATATACGGAAGCGCCACCTAGCGGCCAGCGTAAAATTGCAACTTAGATACGACGGCGTAAGAGACTTACGCCGGTTGGATCTTAGTCAAATCTATGCGTAACTGATTCTAAGAATCAGGCGCATAGATACGACGCCGCACACTCAGAGATACAACGGCGTATCTGGAGATACGCCGGCGTATCTCCTACCTGAATCTGGCCCATTGTGTTTTCACTGATCATTCATCATGTTACATTTAATATATGTAATTTGCATATATCTTAAGATCTTCACTTCATTGTTTTTGATTGCCACCCATTTTTCATAATTTATGTTTATTGATTCATTCACTTTGATTTAATCTCCAGCGCTACACTGTTTGTATATATATATGTTTTTTTTGGACTTGTTATCAAGGTTTTAGTGTTTAGCTGCAGGAGACCCTTAGGGATTATTAATATTATTTTTAGGGATTATTAATATATTTTTCACCTTATTTCACTTATTCTTCACCAAGCGCAAATTTTCCTCCTTCCCTCCTTCCCTCCCTCCTATACACAGTATATAAATAATAAGTCTTGTTTTTTCACAATTTTAATCCAACCTGTCCATAGTGTCATTATGGGTTATTGAACTTTGCTCCTTCCAAGTTTATTAAATAATTAAATTAATGGAGATAACATATGGGCACTACAGACAAGTGATTTTGAACTTTTACAGAAGAGATAATAAAAAATACAGCGATTGTCAGTTTTCTATAATATACATACTCTTCCACTCTAAAGCCACTCTAGAGCTAAGAGATGGGCTAAGAATAACTCACATTTGCAAAGGTATTACTAAAACAGAAACTGTAATCTCCAAACTATGACCACCACATTGCTATACGTTGTGCACATTGTTGATTCACATAGGAAAAACATGTATTTAATATATTGTCTTAAGTTATACTTTCTGAGAAACAAACATATCATTGGTTATCACGTATAGCAAGTATATGAAAAAAGAAACTTACATATTGTTTTCACAGGAATAGTGTGGTTTTGCTATGTTTAAATAACGTTTTCTAAATGTTAAGGTGCACTCCAGTCAAATATGATTAAAAAAATTGCAGAGTCAGAGTCTAGGCACAGAAACTCAAATTTTGTCCATGGTAGTTAGATAGGGTTTGTGACACACAAGTCAAAAATGTAAATGTTACTTACCATGAGAGACCTGATGCTGGGACAATACACACAACCACTCTATTCTGGCAGGAATGGATGAGAGATAGACACTGAGCTCCTGATCCACAGTCCTATGTTGCTCCCTGTATTCTCTCTTGAAGTAGGTTTGGCTCGGAAAGCTCAGTTTGCACAAATACATTGGAGTACCATAACTCCAGCATGAGTTAACGGATGCAATAATAACCTCTAGCATCAGTGTCAGTAAACACAATATTAATCCCCCCCATTGGTGTCAGTGAATTCAATAATAACACCCAGTATTATTGTCACTCAGTGAACGCAATAATAACCCCAGCATAAGTGTCAGTGGACATAATAAAAACCCCCAGCATAGGTGTCAGTGGTTGCAATGAAAACCCTAAGTATTAATGTCAGTGGACGCAATCATAACCCTAGCTTGGGTATCAGTGGAGTCATTAATAAAACCCAGCATTGGTGTCAGTGAACGCAATCATAACCCCCAATATTAGTGTCAGTGGATGCAAAAATAACCCCCACCATAGGTGTCAGTAGACACAATAATACCCACAGCATAGGTGTCAGTGGACACAATAATAACCCCCAGCATTAGTGTCAGTATTTTTAACTCCCCTCCCCCCATATTTGACAGTGGGAGCGAAGTTTAAACTCCCTGCATTGTCAGTCACTCAGTTGCAGTTAGTCAGTCAGTTAATAATTTTAGGTGAGATGACTTGTGTTGTTGTGGTGGTGACCTCACTTGCTGAACAACCAACCGAGGCATCACGCACCACCGCTCCTCCTTCCCACTGCTGCATAGCACACGGCCAGGGCAAATCTTCCTGGGGTGAGATGCACTACCCAGACCTCTGCCTTAGCATCAGGATGTGCAGTCCAAGCCACTTTATCCCTTCACACCTCCAAAAATAGTCCCTGCGTGACATTTCCCACACACTTTCTATTACAGGTAAGTTATCTTTTTTTTAAACTGGCTCGATTCAGCAGAAAAAATAAGTTTCCTCTAACTGCCTGCCTTAGTTGGGACAGTTTTAAATGCTTTTAAATGCCAAGGCACCCTTGAGGACTCTTGACAGCTCCTAATTGAGAAAGGCTGTTGCAGAGCATAGAATCATGTGCAAAAAGATGTGAAGCCCCATTGGAAAATTCTGAGATAAGCTTCCTATATCTGATTGCAGTGGCTTTAATAAAAAGTGAGATTTGGCTAAATTAAGTAGAGTCTCTAGCTTAAAGCACAGTTAAAGAGGGACTTCACTGCCTGCTATTTTTCTGACCTGTTAGGCTAGATTGTCCTCAATTTACACACTTGCTTACTTAGTAAATCCAGCATTGTCCTGCTGCGATCCGCTGCTTGGGTGCCACAGCCCTAATCTTGTTCCACCATATTCTTGGAAGGCAGGGAAGCCTGAACCAGAACAAGCAGCTTGCTCTTGAAGAAACATACCAGCGATACCTACCAGCTGCTGTGTGTCCCTGCTCCTGCAGCTTCATGGGATATGTGGCATGATATCCTGGAAGGCCGAGGGAACAGGGACATGTCATTCTTTCCAACGTGAGAATAGCGGCTGGGGCTAAACAATAAAAAACTAAAAAGTAAACAAAGAAAATTGCCTATTTATTTTGTGGAGGGACGGCAGGGAGCCAAAGTGGATCTGGGAAGTGAAAGTTCAGTTTCATTTGAATTTCTTAAAAATGTTATGAGTTATCCTTTGAAAATGTATCCAGTGGCACCTTAGAATTATATAAATAAAGTGAAGAAAATTCTAGATTTTCCTAGCTTGTGACGGAAAATATTGATTATATGAAGACAGGAGGCGAGTATCTTATGCATGATCTTTCTTTATTCATGCTCACAGCAGAAATCCAACTTTTAGTAAAATCAATAGAAAAACGTTTCTTTAAACTAAAAAACAAGAAACTACACCCCCGGCAGCCCTCTAGCTGGATCTGCCAATCACGGGGCAGGACAGTCAGTATATAAGGGGCTGCTCCCTTAAGAACCTCCTCTTTCTTGAGGCGAACTGTAGAGAAAACTGGCATCAACAACAGTCCGAATCTTTAACCTTGGAATTGGACTTCCGGTACAGGAATCAGTCGACGACAGTCTGATATCCGGATGTCATGGGAGCCCCCATCTCAGGTCTGCGATGGACGAACGGTCCAAATGTTGAACAGGAACCATGATCTCAACAGGAGATCAAACGGAATGTCCGGGAACAATCAGCCACCGATCTGGAGTACGTGTGGTTCAATAGCCTAAAGTAAATGAGAGATAACACCGTGACAGGGATGGGTTGGGAGGGAAGATACTCGCCTCCTGTCTTCATATAATCAATATTTTCCGTCACAAGCTAGGAAAATCTAGAATTATATATCAGACAGGAGGCTCATATCTTATGCAAGTTTAAAGCTGATAACAATGTATACATGAAATTAAAACCGATATACTTCTACAACACTGACATAGATACGTGTTCCTCTGGTCTGAAATAGAAATGACGGAAGGTGGTCGCAGAGGACCAGTCTGCTGCTAACAATAGGTCCGATAGGGAACCTCCCGAGGTGAGGACTTTAGTAGCCATCGCCCCTCTGGAGGAGTGAGCACCAAATAGGGTTGTGTCAATCCCTGCCATATCCATGACAGAACGTACCCATCTGGCTAGTGTAGCCGAGGAAACTGGAAGGTGGGGTTTGACGTAAGAGATAAGAAGTTGCGAGGATTGCACGGAGCGTAACGGGCTCGTCAAGGACTCATAAGACTGTAGGCAGCGAACCACACAAAGGTGTGGGTGCGCAGGGAAGAACGGATAGAACACCGACTGAAGGCCCGTCTTAGTCCTACGCACGACCGAAAACCTAACCCCTTGAGGCGAGAATTGTCGCCTGGACACGTCCAGGGCCCTGACGTCGGACACCCGTTTGATAGAGATCAGGCATAGGAGGACGGTCAATTTAAAAGACAGTAACTTCAAAGACAGAGAGTCCACAGGAGAGTGGTATGCTGAAATCGCAGATCGATATACATTAAGGGAATTATAGGACCTCCCGGATTCATAAGAGTCCGCCAGGTAGTTGACCACTAGGGACACAGGTGCTTGAACGGGATCAACCTGTCGTTGATCACACCAACGAACCCAAAGTCGCCAGGCTGATCGGTATGCCGATCTAGTCCCGGGGGCCCAGGCCAAGGCGAGGAGATTCCTAGCCGCTCCCGAAAGGACGCTGCTTGCAGTGGACACCCCGAGAAGGGTATGGTCCGTGAGTAACGGATGTAGGTCCCCGTTTGGACCGGTGAGAAGTTGAGGGGAGTGCGGGAGAGGCCTGGGGAGATCCACTGTCATCCCCAGGAGGAGTGGAAACCACGGTTGCGTCGGCCACCACGGGGTGATCAGCACGACCGACGCTCTCAGGTTCGTTACATGAAGAAGTACTCTGAGGATCAGTGAGAATGGGGGAAACGCATAGTGCGTCCCTTGGGGCCAGGTCTGGCGGAGGGCGTCTACCGCGTGTGCCTCCGGATCCGGTCTCCAGCTGTAAAAGCGCGGGAGCTGACGGTTGAGACGGGAAGCGAAGAGGTCCAAGGCTAAGGGACCCCATAGGCGAGCGAGGGCTAGGAATACTGAACGATCCAGTCGCCAATCGCTGGAATCGGACAGGTAACGGGAGTTCCAGTCTGCTATCATATTGGAAGCACCCGGAATATATTCTGCGATCGGAACGATGTCGCGTTCCAGGCAGAAATGCCAGAACTCCTTCGCAAGTTCCGCTAGGATCTTGGATTTGGAGCCCCCCAGGCAATTGACGTATTGGACTGCGGTGACGTTGTGGTGACGTTGTCCATATAAGGCCGCCAGGAGTTCCAACGCGTTGATGTGAAGCAGAGATTCTTGTGTGGACCACGTTCCTCCCGTGGAGGATGACCCGCACCGAGCGCCCCAGCCATGTCGGCTGGCATCCGACTCCAGAATGAAGTCTGGATTGGAACTGAAGATGGTCTTGCCGTTCCATTCGACGGCATGACGTAACCACCATCGAAGTTCCACTATGGCTTCCGCGTCCAAATGGACCTCGTCCGCATAGCGGAGTCCCTGGCGGAGGTGAAGGGTCTTGAGCCTCTGCAGGGCTCGATAATGAAGGGGGGCAGGGAAGATGGCTTGGATCGATGCTGACAACAGACCGACGAGGCGGGCCAGTCCGCGTAAAGACACTCTCTGCTTGCTGAGCACGAGACTGGTCAGTAACTTGGCTTTGGGTAGCCGGAGGACCGCTTGGTTGGTGTCTACCAAGAACCCTAAAAACTCCATCTCCTGAGATGGGGTAAGGACCGATTTCTCGTGATTTATGAGAAACCCCAGGTCTTGGAGCAGATTGACTGCCCAGGATGCGTGCAGGTTTGCCTGGTGGGGGGAGCGGGCCATTATAAGCAGGTCGTCTAAGTAGACGATCAACCTCACACCCCTGCTCCGAAGGGATGCTATCACCGGTTTTAGTAATTTGGTGAAGCACCATGGGGCTGAGGAGAGACCAAAAGGGAGGCAAGTGAACTGCCACACCCTGTCCCGCCACAGGAAGCGGAGTAAGTGTTGGGAGGCTGGATGGATGGGAACCGTAAGGTAGGCGTCTTTTAAGTCCACCTTGACCAACCAGTCTTCGGGGCGTAAGAGATCCCGTAATCAGTGTATGCCTTCCATCTTGAAATGTCGATAGACGACATGCTGATTGAGGTTTCTCAAGTTTATGACTGGTCTGAAACCTCCGCCCTTTTTTCTGACCAGAAAAAGGTTGCTGAGGAAACCCGGGGAAAGTGGATCCACTTCTACTACCGCTAGTTTGGACTGGAGATCCAGTAATTCGTTGTCCATCAGAGTGGTGTTTGGGATAGAAAACCGAATGGGGTGAGGGATCCGATCCATCTCTGGCAGGGCATATAGCTCTATCTGATAGCCCGATACAGTGTTGAGTATCCACGCGTCTGCCGTAATCGCAGACCAAGCGTGGATAAAATGCCTCAACCTTCCCCCTACAGGTATGTGGGAAAAATGTAGGAGTGTTGTACTCACCGGAAGCTGGTCTGGAACGGGGGTAACCTCTACCGCCTCGGCCTCTCCACGGGCGTCCTCGGGGAGGGAAGAAGGGCGCCGGTTGTGCCACTGGTATTGAGTAGGGCTGCGGGGCTTGGTATTGCACGGGAGCCCTTTGGTATGGCCTGGCAGAGGAGTAACGGCCGGCAGAGCGGCCTCTATATCTGCCGGCCCTGGAAAAAACTCTACTGTTAGTTTTCTTTAGTGATGTCTGGGCCTTATCCAGGCTGGAATAGAGGCCTACCATTTTATTTATGTCCTTTATGAGTGAGTCTCCGAACAGCATGCCTTCAGCTGACGGACCTGGCTCCGACTCGGCAAGATGGGAAAGCTGGGGGTCGAGTCTCATGAGTATTGAGCGGCGGCGCTCCATGGAACATGTGGTGTTAGCTGAACCCAGGAGGCAAACCGCTCTCTAAGTTGGGACAAATCGACAGGTTGTCCAGAGGCGGAAGCCTGTTCACTTAGATTTAGGATCTTAGTGACGGGGCCAAAAAGGTCTAAGACCCTGTCCTGAATCGTTTTGAAGGATCTCTCTATCCCTTTTTTAGAGTATTTCCCATTCTTCGTGAGATATCTTAGGAGTATGGGGTCTACTTCAGGAGTGCTCACTACTTTCTTGGCTATACAAGGGCAGGGACATTCCGCGCGTAACTTATTTCTGTTGGCCTTGTCAACTGACCTCCGTGCCCAGTATTCAATATATTGAGACACCTCGGGGAGGGGCGTCCAGTCACCGGAGCGGGGGTGACTAATGGCTTCCGGATCAAAAAATGGTTCTCCGTGGGAGTCCAATAGAACCTCACCCTGGGTTACAGGGTTGGAGTCGTGCTTAGACGACAAATGCCCACTGTCCTCATAATCCTCATCATCATCATCTTCTCCAGACTCAGAGGCGTCAGCCGCCTCGGACTCCGCGGACGACTCAGGAGAGGAGTCCACAAATTAGTCCGGTTTTGTCCGCCTGGCGGATCGTTGCCTCTGTGAATTTATCTCCCCGAGGCTCAGGGGTCGTTCAGAGTCTGGGAGAACAGTGGGTCGACAGTCCTGGGATGGTACTGTCTGGGGCATGATTATTACTTCCCCTGCCGGGGAGTCGTGGGCCACATCAACGTGGCGGCGTTTCTGTGTCGCCTTGCCCTTCTTTATGGGCGGTATGCCGGTGTCAGAAGTCCCGGACAGATGGGGTACAGGTGGGGGGGACACCACCGAGGCCATGGCAGCCTGAACTGATTGGTTGATCAGTTCTTGTATCTGCGCTGCAGTCATAAAGATAGATGTGTCCTGTGGAGTGTCAATTAATCCAACAGGTACATTGATAGGGGAGAGGTCTCTATCTTCTGCCATTGCGAACTAACGCTGATACTAGGCAGTCTATGAGCTTTGCAAAATGAGTTATTAGTAATATGATAAGTAATGCACTAGGATGTTAGCAGTACACAGGATATAGGCAGTCCTATGAACTGTGCAATGAGCAGTATGGATAAAGGATGCAATATGTGCTAACTATAGGGAAGCTAGGGATGCAGAAATATCGCGCCTATGTGAGGGAATAAATTCCCCAAGCTGACAATACCGTTAGGGTCCGTGCTCTCTCCTCGCCGCTCACCTACACACTGGTAGAGCGGTGCGGAGAAGCGGAGCACGGGGAAGAGGGAAGAGTCTCGCGAGATTCTATCGCTCACGCGATAGGCTGAGGAGAAATCGCGTCACGCCCCCCTAGCAAGAGCGCGCCGAAAGAGGAACGAGGCGCGAATGCGAGGGAAGGAGGCGCAGTTAAAATGGCGCCGAGATCTCGCGATACCTGAGAGGATATCTGAGGTAAACGAGGAGAAGCTCGGGACCGGTCAGAGCGCCCGGAGGATGCGCGCTGACCGGAGCCCAATCGAAAGTGGGTAAGGAAAACACAACATAGAATAAAACAATTAGGAATAAACTAAAGGGTGGAATTCTGTAATAATGTAAGAGATACAGAAATGAAACACAAAATGGAATACCCAGCACCCCGAGGGAGGGGGGGGGGGCGCAGTAGAGGAGTCCACCCAAAATAAATACAGTGATATAATAGATAATAAAAGGTGATATAATAATCTACTTATCTGAGTTTTATCTGAGTTCTGCCTGTGAGCAGAAAGAAAGAGGAGGTTCTTAAGGGAGCAGCCCCTTATATACTGACTGTCCTGCCCCGTGATTGGCAGATCCAGCTAGAGGGCTGCCGGGGGTGTAGTTTCTTGTTTTTTAGTTTAAAGAAACGTTTTTCTATTGATTTTACTAAAAGTTGGATTTCTGCTGTGAGCATGAATAAAGAAAGATCATGCATAAGATATGAGCCTCCTGTCTGATATATAATCGAGGCTATTGATATAAATCATGTATGTTAAGTCAGTGGTTCAATCCCTAACTGCATATACAAAAAAAATATTCCAATCATAGAAGACTGAAAAACAAGAGGGACTACTAAGAACACACTGACTATGGCGTTAATAAAAAATATATATATTTTATTATACAAAACATGATGAGTGGAATAATATGAAAAAGGGGCTAAAAACAGTTACTGTGAGACCTGGGCCAAACAAGACCTATTACGGGTCAACACAGATACAGTACATACACAGATAAGACAATGGACATAACAAATAACACATAAGGACCGTCCGGACGTCAGATGGCTGAGGGAGGGTGTCTATCTCTTACTAGGGAAATCCAAGTAAATTCAGTACCTGTATAATAAAGAGATAGGCTAGCCTTCCTGGCCTCCTGGGGGCTCGAGCCACTGTAGAAAGGGGAGAGATTAGATAAGAGTGAGGAGAAGGAGAGGAGCACAATTGACTGCAGCCATTTAAGGTAAACCTAATTACGGTATGTTGACAGGGCCGCTTATAGAAATCACGGGGGCCCCGTACAGCCTACCTGACGGGGCCCCCGTGCACAAATTTCCAAACAAAAATCCCCCTCCTAGCACAACCCCTTCTAAATTAGCCCTCTGCCCCCCCCCCCCCCAGTCTTTGCTCCCAGCACATATCCCCCCATTCTTCCTCCTCACACATATCGCCCTCCCCAAATCACCATTACATTTGCCAACACAGCCATGAAGAGATGTGCTGTGTTTTGTTCTCCCCTCCTGTCAGAAGAATGCTGGTCTTTATAGTACATGAGACCGGATCACTCTTACTGTAGATTGCATTGCACTGTACATACACACAGCACCCCTATCTCCTCCAAAGGCTGCTCAGTGCTCACCTCCCAGCAGCAACTAAAGTGGATAGGGGGCGGTGTGTGTACCAGGGGCGGATCCAGAGTCTAGTTTCGGTAGGGGCACTCCCGGAAAATAAGGTGTTGCTTACAGAACTGTATTTAACGTATCATACAGTCTCCTAACCTTGTTTACAACAGTGACACTGTTTTAAAGTGTTACATGCATCTGATCACAATGCCGGTATCATATTTATTCCTACTGAGACACACAACCACTTTATCCCAATATGACATGCTGGTGCAGGTCCCTGAACGCACCCTGCATGCATTCTGGGAACCGCACGCATGACATATTGGGATATAGAGGCTGTGTGTCTCAGTAGGAATAAATGGGATGCCGGCATTGGGATGCATGTAACACTTTAAACATCCCCAAGCCAGTAAAAGACAGCTCTGCGTGCTAGACGCATGTCTGCAGCATGCCCTGTGTGAATAAAGCCTAAAGATGAATTTTTCTGTCATTCTATATAATCATTATTATCATGATAATCACACAATACAGGTGCTGTGGCTCAATGCACCTGTACTGTGTGATGATCATAATGATAATGATTGGTAATTGTAATATGGCACATGGAGGGGGTTAATGTACTCTCTGACCAGTGATAAATAATTAACCCCTTTGTGCTGCATTAGTGGCAATGTTTATGAACCCCTTCATGCTCTAGCATAAAAGGGGTTAATTAACACTGATGGTGCCAATGACTGTCAATAATGCAGCACACAAAGGGGTTAATTGTAAATTATTTAACCCCCCCTCCCCCAAAGCATTAACCAGTCCACTTCACACATCTAAGACAGAGGTGTTAAATACGGCATTGTTATGCAAATGAGCTACGTGTTTACTCACTTGCAGACACTGAGACACTGAGCTCTGGCTACAGGTCCTGACTCTTGCCAGCATCTTTTCTTCAATCCCGCGCTCCCCAGCCTCTGAATGATGATGTCAGACCAGCCGGGACTAGGAAGCTCCTGTCGGGTGGAGATCACTCCGCCTGACAGGGAAGTAAAGCAACACTCGCACCGTTCTGCTGCTACTCTGCAGGTGTGTAGCATCGGTCTTGGTGTCACCGCAATCCCCACCCCTATAGTGACACTACTGGGCCCCTCTAAATAAACTGATGGGGCCCAGGGAATATATCTTAGGCCACCTGGGAGACGGGGGAAGCGGAAAAATAGTCCCTTCAGATGTCATTCTCTGCTCCACCGATCCTCCTGCTGTCCGGGCCCCCTGTGTGCCCAGGCCCCCTACAGGAGGGCTGGTGGTCCCCCCTATCAGCGGCCCTGTATGTTGATGTACGTATAAATGTTCCACTTGCAAAGTAAAGGGTACTTTTCCATAGATCTCTGTGAATGAAAAGAATCATTAGTAGTGTATTGATTCTATCAGCTTGGCGCCTATCTGCAAATTCCACAATGAGCAGCAAATAAACAAAAGATATTTCATAGGAGTCTCATATACAGTACGTTACCACTCCTGGGTCGTTTCAAGCTTTTCACCCGTTGAGATTTGTATTGCTTCCGATGAATGGTATCAGATGAGAGTTCATGACACGTTCAGTGTAGTGTCTGTGATGCACTTCAATAGTTGCGGGTGTACCGTGCATGGAAGTCAACAGTGCGGATAGTTGCTGAAATGCTGCAGGTGGTGTGGATAGGATGGACGGAGCCGCGCCAGCAATGGGTCAAACCACAGGGTTATTGATCCCGAATCAGTGCACGGATAGTTTGCTCTATAGAGGATTGCTCCATTGATTGTCTCTTATCAAAGAACCATCTAGTGGTTCGTCTCCTTGAGGTTCGGCATCACTATGGAGGAATCATACAAACAAGGATGTTTGTGTGACGGCCGGAATAGTCAGGTGTAGCGTCGACTAGTTTCGCAATATGATGCGTTACTTCATCTGGACGTGATGACATAGAGCAGGGATTCCCTCTTTATAGCGTCCTTCCCTGAGTATCGTCATAATTGATTTTCAATTAGAGAAGAGGAAAAAAAATAAAAAATAAAAGTGTATGTTCAGCATAGATGCTTGTTCTTGGGATAGTGACTTTCCCTACTCATCTAGAACCTCTTCCTGCACTGTCCCTGACAAATTGATGATCTGCCCTACTCTAGCCACATGCAAAATGTGCGCCAAACCTGGCAGCGATGGTCTTAAATAGACTCTGCCTAACCCAAGATGGCCACCAAAGTAACATGGGACACCGGCACCCAAACAGATGCTGCCTCTCTGTGACTAAGGAGGTCATAGAGAATCTCGGTCCCCCTCGCCTTCCTCTTCCACTTGGAATGCTGCTGCGGATGAGTGCTATATGAAGTGGAGAAACTAGACTGCACCTGCCTACACACCTTAGGCCCTTTTTTGTTCTAGTGGCTGGCGCCGACTGCAAAGTGGATGATGAGAAAGTAGACCATACTTGGGTGCCACTAATTGGAGAGGGAGCAGGTGTCTAAATCTTGCATTATCCCACAGGTACAGGCCACTGCTATCCCCAGGGCCAGTCCACTGAGCTCCGTAGCGTGGGCCTTTTTAACATACTTACTACCAGAAGCACAATGGGGATCTGCAAGCTCAGCCTGCATTGTATCAGCCATGATGAAAGTAACAGCTGTTTGGGTACCACATGCATAAGAATGCACATCTCTGCACCACACATGTTGGTGGGAGCAGCATATAAATGAGAAAAATCAGCAACCATAGGTTTTGCACTCCTCTTCACTTTCTACATCCCCCCCCCAACATTCTCCTGCTGCATCCTCTACATCTGCAGCCAGTTCTGACAGGGGCAAAAGCCTTACATGGGGGTTTAGATAGTTAGCATATGCCACATCAAGTAGGGAAGAGGACTATGGGGCTATGAGGGACAAGTAAAGGCTTGAACATCTTTAGCATTCTCTTACATTTACATGGCTGTCTTCAGCAGCATTCTTTCCCAGGTAGGGGTCTTTTTTACAGCAGCTGGAGCAGAAGAAATGTCCCCAAACAACCCAATGCTTAGCATCCCAATGCCAGCTCTGAAAAACTGTTGGCTTTGCAGCTGCTCCCAGATCATGAAATCAGCTTTCTTCTATAAATGTATGTCTTGTGCTACACCACAGTGGCAGGTACCCATCTACCATTATTTTCCACAGAATGCCATCCCTGCCCTTAAGCAACATGTGGAATGCAATATTCTGTTCTGCTAGACCATGCCGTCAATGGCAGGGTACAAATTACCACAGACATGTGGTCCGGTAATCAGGGAGAGGGACATAGTTCATTCACAATACACTGAGTTAATCTTCATGTAGCTGGGAAGGATGTGGGACAAAGCACACTGCTGGAGCTGGTGGTAACGCCACATGTCCAATGGTGGCAGCGCAGTCACTCGTCACTGACACTAGTCGCTGGCATGCTGTGGTTGTACATTTCAAAGCCCTGCAACTTCTTCCAC
Source organism: Rana temporaria (assembly GCF_905171775.1). Classification (NCBI taxonomy): domain Eukaryota; kingdom Metazoa; phylum Chordata; class Amphibia; order Anura; family Ranidae; genus Rana; species Rana temporaria. Next base: position 194,406,938 of record NC_053491.1, read on the forward strand.
ATGAGGAAGAAACCACAGGACTTTGAAAATTGTAACCACACCCCTCTGATTATGGTTCCGCCCACAGTGACATCACTTCCTGTCCAGTGGCCCTATGTGTTCCAGCCTGGTTCTTGGCATTACTTGTGCTCGGTGCAATTGACTGTACCCATGTTGTCTTTTTTGCATCACAGGGGGTGCAATTCCTGACACAGCTGCGAAGCAAAGCATCACAACCACTGCAAGTATACACTTCCAGCCACTGCCTCAGCAGCTAAAGGGGGTGGCAGTTGAGGGGTGGTAAAATCTCAGATCAACCTCAAGGTTTTACTATCTCCAACCTCATTTGTGAACGAGCCCTAATAATGTCACAATTCTCTGATCATCACCACATCAGTCAAAGTGTTGCTGTACCAGTGTAGCTAGATTCAATGTGTTCCTGGTTTCCACTGCACCAAAACATTGCAGCAAGAAACAGTTTTCCTGACCACCGCAACACTAGTCCAAGTGTCACCAGACCAGTGTATGCCAGCAACAGTGTTCCTTATCATCGACACACCAGTTGCAGTGTCATCACACCAGTGTAAGCCAGCAATGGTTGTTGCCACACCAGTACTAGTGTCACCAAACCAGTGTAAGTCAGCAGAAGTGTTCCTGGTTGCTACCACACTAGTCCCCAGTGTCAATAGACAGCGTTGTCTCTGCCTGCTACCTGTACTGATCATGGCCTAGACCAATCCTTTGCCTGTTTGCTGACTGTATCTCCTGCCTGTGCCTTAACTGCCCAATCTGCACAGCCGACTAACAATGTTCCTTGGAGACACCAGTTCTAGCCATCCTTTGGGGACAACTGCATTCCTGGATCCACAGGAAATATTTTCTACTTCCTTTCTTTAGCCTCATATACTTCCTGGGCACTGAAGATGGCATTCCTGGGGGCAGCCATGTACCAGTAGGCTAGGCTTGCTTGGCTTATAGGAACAGGAACTTCTATAGGTGATGCTAAGCTATATTCCCTGACCACTTGTATAGAGGCGACCAATTACATTACATTGCTTTTGATACAATTGGTTGATTTGTGTGATACACAACATACAATGTCTGGTACATAATCAGTCTGAACATTGAGAAATTCTCACACATATGGTACCACAATGCTAAAAGGAGTAGCAGAATGTGTTCTGGGTTGTAATTGTAAGTATGCCAGTGCTGTATTTGAGAAATATCTTATTAAATTGACGACATTGTTTAAAAATTTTATTTTTCGCATTGGATGTCTGTAACTGACTTGCCCGATCCCAAGTCCATATACCTCCCACGCCATCCTCTCCTTCCTCCCTACCCTTTGACTTACCTCTAAATTCCTCCTTCCTTTTTCCTCCGTATTAACTTTTTCTCGTCCCTCTCTTTTTTGGGACGGGATAACATTGCTCTGAGTGCGTATTTAATCTGCATCAATAAGGGTTTTAACCGGTCCAGGTTTGACATTGATACTCATATGGATTTCCCTAGACCTCACTTCAAATTTCTAGATTTGGCGCATAGCCACTGTCACTGTTTTCTTTCATTTGGTGGCCTGTATATGATGTTTTCCCTGAGTTACATTGTCAGCCCCTCCATGGGCAATTTATATTTCTTTTTATTTTACTTTTAAAAACTTAAATAAAAATGTTTGTACCGAAAAAAATAATTTTGCTTTTCATTTTGTATTTTTCAAGAACGGGCAAAAAAAAAAGTCTCCAAAAGACTCTAATTGCCGCCTAGAATATACATTGGGGTGTTTGCTTTTCAAAATGTGGTAATTGTATTGGTGTTTCCACTGTCCTGGTGCTCCAGGGCCTCAAGAATTGTGATAGGTAGTCAGGAAAATAGATGTGTACTGTATTTTAGGCCCCTAGAAAGCTTGAAGATGCTCCTTAGATGTTGGGCCCCTCTGTATGGCTAGGCTGTGAAAAAGTCCCACACATGTGGTATCCCCTTACTCAGAAGGCATAGCAGAATGTATTTTGGAGTATGATTTTGTATATGCTGAGTGTGAGACTTGTTAAAATGACAACTTTGTGAGAAAAAAAACATTTTATAAAAATTTAAAATTTTCTAAAACTTGACCAAAAAATCAGACTTTCAAAAAATCACTATGCTCCTAAATACCTTGGACTGTCTAATTTTAAAAAAGGGGTAACGTGGGCCTTTAAGAAATTAGATAGTCCATCAGTACAACAGGATGGATTCATTTTAAAATATATATATATGAGTGAGTGACTAAATAACGTGTAATGGCGCTACAAATGCGAAATAAATCACCTCAAGGTGCTTTGTATCCATTGTCGTCCTGATCCTTCAGAAGAGGTGGGTCTTAAGTTTTTTTCTGAAGGCCCGATGATTTTCTTCCATACAGATGTTAGTTGGTAGAGCGTTCCATAGTCGTGGTCCTTGAACTGCAAATCTTCGTTCTCCTTTAGACTTGTAGCGGGACTTGGATTTGGAGGAGGTTTTGGTTGGTTAATCGAAGAACGCGATTGGGGTTGTAGTATTTTATTTTCTCGCATAAATATTGAGGGGCGTTTCCTTGTGTGCATTTGTGAGTGAGGCAGAGGGTCTTGAAAGTAACCCAATCTTTAACGGCTAGCCAGTAGAGGGTCCTGAGGGACAAGGTGATTGATTCCCTTGTTTTTTTTTCCCATTATCAGTCTGGCTGCCGTGTTCTGTAGACGAGAAATCTGGTATTTAGGTAGTTCGAGGTAGAGGGAGTTTGCATAGTCGAGTCGGGAATTCATAATTGTTCAACTACTACTGCTGTATCCTCTTCCGGGATGAAGGGGGTGAGTCTTCGTAGCAGGCTGAGAAGATGGTGAGATCCGCTGACTACTGATCCTATTTGGGCGTCCATGGTCATGTCTGAGTCAAAGGTGACTCCTAGACTTTTGACTTTGGTGCTTGGGGTGATGGTTTGTCCCAGGATGGGGGGTGGTGTCCATGTCGTCCTAGAGTTTTTCTTTCGGTTTACGTGAAGAAAAAGAAGTTTTGTTTTGGATCCATTAAGTTTGAGGGAACTCTCCGTCATCCAATTGTCTATCAATGTGAGGCATTGTTCTAGTCCGTGATATTGGTCTTTTTTGTTGCTGATGCAAAAGTAAAGTTGAGTGTCATCAGCGTAGGAGTGGTAGAGTAGGTCCTGTTTGCTGATGATTGTGAGGAGGGGCGGATATATATAGATAGATATATCTATCTATTTATATATAGATAGATATATACACACCATAGTTTTTAGACTTTATAACTTTTACACAGACTAAATAATATACACTGATTTATTTATTTATTTTACTAAAGAAATGTAGCAGGATACACTTTGGCCTAAATTTATGAAAAAAGTTTATTTATTTGCAAAAGTTTTTAACAGAAATTAAGATTTTTTTTTTTTCAGTATTTTTTAATTTATATGACAAACGACAAAAAACCCAGTGGTGATTAAATACCACCAACCGAACACTATCTGTCTCAAACATGCAAAAAAAATCATTTGGGTACAGTCTTGCATGACTAAATAGGTGTGACAGTGCTAAAAACTTAAAAACTACCTGGGCAGGCAGGGGATGAAAGTGTCTGGTATTGAGGCGCTTAAATGGGAGAGTTGGAATGCTAGATGAATATTAAAATAAATTAAATTTGCCATGGGAAATTAAAAAAGCCTTGTAGACCTTACTAAGATTAGGGTCAATAAACTCTGTTGAGTCATTTAGGAAGAACATAGGTGCTGGGAACCCAAGTGTGCAGTGATATTGTGAGGTTTCAGTGGAATGAGCCCTTGTAGATTGAAACCTTGGGGTTCCCAAGAATCTAAGCCCCAACCTGCTTCTTCACCAGAACCCTTAATGGTGGAGATGAACTTACAGAAAGCTGAAACTAGGTTGCAGCCCGCAGGTAAGCCCAGCTGAGAATACAGAGACCATTCGAGTACAAATGACAGTAGACAGAAGAGAATCCAAGACACAAGTCGAGGTCAGGGTGGGCAGCAGACAAGCACAAATGGTAGACAAGTCGGGGTCAGTATGCGGAACGTCAGGCACAGAATGCTTGTAATCTTAGGGACCAGAAGCCTTAGGCCCCGTACACACGACCAAACATGTCTGCTGAAACTGGTCTGCGGGCCAGTTTCAGCAGACATGTTCGGTCGTGTGTAGGCCCGGGCGTGCAGGATTCCAGCAAACATTTGCCCGCCGGGCCTTTTCCCAGCGGACAAATATTCCTGGACTTGTTTTAAAACAGTCCGCTGGAGTCCTGCCCGCTCGGACATGTTCGGTCGTCTGTACAGACCTACCGTACATGTCCGAGCGCCCGCCATCCCTCGCATGCGTCGAAATGACTTCGACGCATGCGTGGAAGCATTTAACTGGCAGGCCTGCCCACGTCATTGTCGCGGCGACACCGCGTCATCGTCGCGGCGACACCGCGTCATCGTCGCGGCGACACTGCGGACACGCCCCGCGTATTGTTTACGCGCGGACTGGCAGGCCTGCCCACGTCATTGTCGCGGCGACACCGCGTCATCGTCGCGGCGACACCGCGTCATCGTCGCGGCGACACTGCGGACACGCCCCGCGTATTGTTTACGCGCGGATTTCTGTACGATGGTTAGTACAGCCATCGTACAGAAATCCCCGGGCAGACATGTACGGTGAAAACCGTGAAAACCGTGAAAACGGTCCGGCGGTACACTGACCACTATACTGTCCACTACACTGACCACTACACTACACTGACCACTACACTACACTGTCCACTACACTGATAACTACACTACACTGACCACTATACTATACTGACCCCTACACTACACTGACCACTATACTACACTGTCCACTATACTACACTGACGCCTATACTACACTGATCACTATACTGACCACAATACTGACCACTACACTACACTGACCACAATAGTGTCCACTATACTACACTGACCACTATACTACACTGTCCACTATACTGACCACAATACTGACCACTTTACTACATTGACCACAATACTGACCACTATACTATACTGACCACTATACTACACTACACTGACCACAATACTGACCACTATACTACACTGACCATTATACTGACCACAATACTGACCACTATACTACACTGTCCACTACACTACACTGACCACAATACTGACCACTATACTACACTGACCACAATACTGACCACTATACTACTCTGACCACTATACTGACCACTATACTACACTCCACTGACCACAATACTGACCACTATACTACACTACACTGACCACTATACTACACTACACTGACCACCATACTGTCCACTATACTACACTGACCATTATACTGACCACAATACTGACCACTATACTACACTGTCCACTACACTACACTGACCACAATACTGACCACTATACTACACTGACCACAATATTGACCACTATACTACTCTGACCACTATACTGACCACTATACTACACTCCACTGACCACAATACTGACCACTATACTACACTACACTGACCACCATACTGACCACTATACTACACTGACCACTATACTACACTGACCACTATACTACACTGTCCACTATACTGACCACTACACTACACTGACCACTATACTGACCACAATACTACACTGACCACTATACTGTCCTACCTACAGTCTTCCTATACTGACACTACATATACAGCGCCTCTCTCTCCCCCCAGTCTGTGTCCATCCATTGCTCACCTTCTTGTCCTGCATCAATCCCAACTCCGGAGGAGGAGCAGAAGACAGCGGCCCCGGCGTCTCACACTTTCCAGTGCTCGTCTCCCTTGTGCTCCGGTCGTCATGTTCAGTGTTTCCCGACACCCTGTCATTGGGCTTATGGGGGTCATGTGCAGAGGCAGGACTTCAGGAGCAACTGCGATCACGGACAGGCCAGCCCCATGCCGCACATGGCCCCCATACACCCAATCACAGGGCGCCGGACAATGAACATGGCGGCCGGAGCAGGGGGGACACAGGAAATAAAAATGAAGAGAAGGCAGCCAGTAGTGACACTACTGGCATGAAATTTCGCCCCCCTAAATGTTGCGCCCGGGGCCACGGCACCCCCACACTACGCCACTGCCAGGGAGTAATAGAAGGGCAAAGGATATAAATCCACAGTGAAGCAGGTGATGCCCATAGGTGAACAGAGAAGCCAGCAGTACATGTGAAATGGAATCAGAGATCCAGCAGAACACTGCAGCAAGGAGTTAAAAATTTCACAAACAGAAATTTGCAGGCCAGACCATGACAAATATGATATCACAGTGGTGTTTTTTGTTCAAAATGAAAAGGAAGAAAATACTGGAGTTTCCTTTCAGTGAAAATACTTTTATTGAAAGACATTTATTTTTGGATATTGATATTAATGTAGTGTCAGTTTAGTTTTTTTTGCAGTGGGGAGTGACTGATTTATCTTGTACACTGCACTGCTGACACCCCTGTACAGTGCCCTACTTACTAATGACAAAATTATGTTTTTTGTTTTACATACTGTCACCAGTCAGTGTCCCTGATCACCGCCACACCAGTTATATGATACTCACTGGTGACAGTATGTTAAAAAAAAAAGCATAATTTAGTCATTAGTAAGGAAAAAAAATGTTTTTTTTACTTCAAAAAACACGCCATGCCTCCAACTAAATACCTAAAATAGTATTTGTACTGTCCTGGAGTTTTTGGGCTTTAAGAAATAAGACTGTGTGAAATGTGGACTCCACAATTTTCCTAGAAATGAAATAATAAACACTGATTTGGGTTATTTTCACCAACGAGATGTAGTAGAATACCTACATTTATGAAGAAAGATTATTTACACGGCGTGCTCCTAGCACAGTGACTAGGGTCTCACTGAGATCACCAGGCCCTGTTCTAATGATCAGGACCCAGAATATCCGATTTTAGGTAACCTGATCGCTGTGATAGCCTCTGATCATGGGCGTCCGCTGAACTTTAATCAGGGGGTGGCATCATTTTAAGGTCATCCATGCTCGGTCCCTTTTTGAAATGTCATGAAGGGGAGGGGCTTAGTCATTATCACATAAAGCGCAGGCATGCAAAGGTTTGAGAAACCTGATGCAACTATCAAGCAACTAGCAACTTTAAATAACACCATCATAAAAAATGGTGCGGGTACAGCGTGACTCCCTCTCTGGTTGGTGCGGGTACAGCATGACTTTCTGGTTGGTGCAGGTACAGTGTGGCTTTCTGGTTGGTGCGGGTACAGCGTGGCTCTCTGGTTGGTGCGGGTACAGCGTGGCTCTCTGGTTGGTGCGGGTACAGCGTGGCTCTCTGGTTGGTGCTGGTACAGCATGGTTCTCTGGTTGGTGTGGGTACAGCGTGGCTCTCTGGTTGGTGCGGGTACAGCGTGGCTCTCTGGTTGGTGCGGGTACAGCGTGGCTCTCTGGTTGTGCGGGCACACCGTGGCGCTCTCTCTTTGGCTTCCCCCAGCATGAGCACAGTATTCTCTTTTTTCCTCTTATAACCCCCCCCCAGCAGAGTGATTGCATGCTGGGGGCTTAAGCATGGTGTCTGTGGACACGCTGGGGCCGCCACTCTTAAGGGACTACATTTCCCATGATGCCCCCAGTCCCCAGAATCTTCTGATTGGCCACTGCTCCATTTACCAGAGGACTCGGCAGCGACGCTGTTACAGGGAGAGGAGAGCCGTGGGCTGGCTGTACTGTATATCTCCCCCGATCACCCCCTCCCCCTCTCTGTCATCTGGAGCTAGAAGATTGGCCGTGCCGCTGCCGTGCCGCTGCCTTGCTTCCTGCCCTCTGTTTTTCTTCCCGAGGATCGTGGCACTGGTTTCTAGGGGGGGGCAAGCGCCCTCCCTTGCCCTATGGAGCGGACGCCCATGCCTCTGATGGCTATCACAGTGATCAGTCACTATGAAGCCCGCCAGTGTCCTCTTTTTCTGTAAATGGAAAAGTGTTTGCAGGAAAAAAAATTAATAATAATTAATAATAGTAATACAAAATAAAAAAAACCTAGATCAAGGTTTGATCTAGGTCAATGTCAGAAATTAGTGTTTGGATTAGGGTCAAGGTCAGGATCAAAGGCCAGGGTCAGTATTTTTTTAACAGGATTTTTTTTTATTAGTACACACAATCGGATTTTCCGTCGGAAAAACCTTGGTTGTTTTTTCTGACGGAATTCTGCTCAACCTTGGCATTCATACACACGGTCACACAAAAGTTCTCTGAACTTTTGACTGTCAAGAACGCGGTGACATACAACACTACAACGAGCCAAGAAATTGAAGTTCAATGCTTCCGAGCATGCGTCAAATTGCTTCCGAGCATGCGTCTGAATTTTGCGCGTCGGAATTGCTACACACAATCGGAATTTCCGATTGGAATTTTTTCCATCACAAAATTTGAGAACCAGCTCTCAAACTTTTGTTGGCGGAAATTTCAGCCTTTCGTATGTTCGAATTGATATGAATGTACGAATACTAACAAATTCGTACGAAAATCCATTTGTTGCGAACGGGAACGCACATGTCTAGTCAATTCAGCCCAATGTGAATGTAGGCTAAATAGCTCCTAATCTCAGCTTGTTACAGTACCTGTATAGAAGACACCTGGGAGCCAGAAATCTTGCTGATTGGTAGGGGATCAAATACTTTTTTCACTCATTAAAATGCAAATCAATTTCTACCTTTTTTGAAATGCGCTTTTCTGGATATTTTTGTAGTGATTCTGTCTCTCACTGTTAAATTTATCCTAACATTAAAATTATAGACTGATCATTTCTTTGTCATTGGGCAAACAAACAAAATCAGTAGGGGATCAAATACTTTTTTCCCTCACTGTACACTGTGCAGGAATTGCTTGTTCATTCATCACACACAACAGCTGAAGCAAATAGAAAGACTTTTAAATAAAGCCAAATACTTCCCTCTCTCCCTCTCTACTGATCCTAGACAGATCAAAAAGTCCTAAATAGAGCTACAGAGTGAGAAAGGTGCATAACAAAGACAAGTGGCCAAGATGTAAACCACAATAAAAGTTCCTCCAAAGAAAAGTAGGTGACATTGTAGAAATTATTTTTTTCTAACATGGAATGCATGTACCTCCATGCACACGCAAACAGCATCAACCAGCAGCAAAATGGCTGGATTTAAACCCTGTATAAATCAATGGGTGGTGCTGGCAATGTTCCCATGTAACCGCTCCTATCAGCCATATGCCTTTTTAATTAGAGAATTAGACAGAATTGAAAAAGCTTCTGCCGTGTTTTTTCTTACAAAACTTATAACGCTCTGCCAAACTTATTTCATAGGTGCAATTTTTATTACATTTTCATTTGTAGAATAATGATTTTATATAAATAAATTTATTAATATATACATGAAATATAAAAATATAAATATCTGTAAACTTAAAAACAACAAAAACTAAATAAATAACATATCCCAAAAACAGATGTAGCTCCACATCTCAATTCATAGTAGAACTAATTCTGAAAATAAGATAAGCATAAAACACTTATAATATACACTGTAATGATACAGCATAAAACACTTTTAATATACACTGTCATGGTTTTTGCTTTTCATAGAAATCCTCCACAAATTTTAACCACATAGCTATCAAAGATAAAAATAAATACATTTTAGTATGCAGACTTTGCATTGAAATAAACATTTCTGGTCTTTAGGTTTCAGTATAGCTCATCTAGCTTAACATGTTAAATATTAACCCTCACTGTTCCTGTAAGAAAGTAGCAAATATTACCAAAATCAGTGGTATATTTACAATTCAGCAGCTAATATATACAACATTCACCCACAATAGCATTCTGTCACAAATATACAATAGTAATACTACTAACCAAAACATTTAAGACAACCCATGACCCTTCAGGGCAGTGGTGTATTTAAGTTTTGTGCTGCCCTAGGCCTGACTAAACTTGTGCAACCCCTAATTTAAATATGATCCACCCCTTCCTGTCAAGGTCACACCCCTTCCTGTTTAAGACCTGCCCTGAAATTTTCCAGTGGGGACACTAGATCTGAGGGCCTTGGGGGGAAGGGATTTCCTTAATCTGCAGAGATTTTCTCTCACTTCCTGATTGGCTATGGAGCATGAAATGAAGGGTAATTAACGGATGGGGAAAAAAGTGTTGCCTTTAGTTCTACTTTAAGCACAAATTTCTGCTAAATTTATGGAGGACTAAGAGGATATAACCATGCCAGTGGTGCAGCAGAAAACATATAGCACAGTGATGAAGGTATGTGGTCCAGGCATTGAGCAAAGGAATGATTGGGGGCAGGAACAAATTTGTACTGTCCTGGCATTCTAAAGCCTCAATAATTGAGATGAGAGGCAGCCAGTACATGAAGATTGCTCAATTTTCAAATATACATACCGTAGTTTGTAGACTTTAAAGTACCGTATTTATCGGCGTATACCGCGCACTATTTTGCCCTGAAAATCAGGGCAAAATCGTGGGTGCGCGATATACGCCGATACCCGCTTTCCCGCCACGAGTTTGAATACTGCGCCCGCATATAGCGAGCGCAGTACACTCGTGAATCTTCGGGCAGTCTCGGCGCCTCTCGTACTGACGTCCTGACGTCCTGAGCGTACAGGACGTCAGTGCGAGAGGCGCCCGAGCCTGCCCGAAGATTCACGAGTGTACTGCGCTCGCTATATGCGGGCGCAGTATTCAAAGTCGTGGTGGGAAACGAGCGGGAGGACGCCGCAGAAGGACGCCGGACCCGCCGAAGATGGACACCGGACCCGCCGAAGATGGACACCGGACCCGCCGAAGATGGACGCCCGACCCGCCGAAGACGGACGCCGGACCCGCCGAAGAGGACACCCGAAGCCGCAGAAGGACGCCGGACCCGACGAGGCCGCAGATGGACGCCGCGCAAGACACCAAAACTGTAAGTACAAAAAAACAAAAAATCTTTTTTTCCCACAGGATTGGGGGCCACTTTGGGGGTGCGCGGTATACGCCAGAGCGCGTTATACCGCGATAAATACGGTAGATGTAAACCTGAAAAAATTAATTTTAATTAAGGCTTGAACCTTGTACAGTATAGGATTTCATGTCATCTGTGCCCAATCAATCCTCGTATCTTTTCTCAGTGAGATAAATACAGACAGACAGAGAAATAGGAGTCTGTTTCTCCTTGCTGTGGGTGACAGGTGATTTAAATATCTCATGCACGAGCCTGAGAGAGACATTCTGTGTACTTCAGATCCCCTTCTCCTTTCTTCTCCAGCTCTCCCAGGATTGGCTGTTCCACACCTCAGCATGATTGGGCATGCTGAAGTCATGTGGTGACCTTTCTGGGTTTTGACTGGATGTTAGTGATCATAGTAGACGTTCAGTGTAAGAAATACACAGGAGAAAATGCATTTTGACAAGGGGAGTGTAGTGCTGTGCGGGTGTCTGCTGACATCACCACTCCATCCACCGAACTCTGGACAACAGACCCACCCACAGGATCTGCAGTTTTTCAGGTCTCATAACAGATACAGGGGAGACATTGGACAGGTAAGGATACATGCAGGAGGCATGTATATCCTTATAGATAACCATTATGGCAGTAGCTTAGAAAGGATGAGAGTGGGTTTACATCCACTTTAACTTTTACACACTGATTTTTATTTTACCAAAGAAATGTAGCAGAATATATTTTGGCCCAATGTTAAAAATATGTATCATTTATTTAAAAAGTTTTATAACAGAAACTAAGAATTGTTTTTTTTTTCAAATGTTTGATTTGTTTCCCTTTTTATAGCAAAAACCCAGAGGTGATTAACTGCTTGCCGACCAGCGCACGATTATATACGTCGACAGCATGGTACGGACAGGCAGAAGGACGTATATATACGTCCCCTTTAAGAAACCCGCCGGAAGCTCCGTGACTTTGACCGTGGGTCCCGCGGACTTGATGTCCCCGGGCACACCCACGATCGTACCACGGTGAGAAAAAAGGGGGAAATGCTTATGTAAACAAGCATTTCCCCAGTCTTCCTATTGACAGGACAGCGTATACAGCTTCCTGTAATCGGATACTGTCATCACTGTCGTGTCACTGATAGCCCAGCCCCCCTACAGTTAGAACACATCCCTAGGCACGCTTAACCCCTTCAGCACCACCTAGTGGTTAATCCCTTCACTATCAGTGTAATTTTTACAGTAATCAGTGCATTTTTAGTCAGTGCACTGATCGCTGTAAAAATGACAATGGTCCCAAAATGGTGTCAAAAGTGTCCGATGTGTCCGCCATAATGTCACAGTCACGATAAAAATCGCTGATTGCTGCCATTACTACTAAAAAAATAATTATTAATAAAAATGCCATAAAACTCCCTATCCAGAAGTGTCAAATTTTGCCCATTTTCAGATCTATGTGAACAATTTCATCTCCCAAGCTCAGAATTTGCCAATTATACTCAAATTGAAGGATTCTACCAAGAATTTTTCTCTCTAACATTACATACCCCCTATTCTCAATTTGAACGTATCTGCATATCATCACCAAGAGATAGGGGCTTGATATCTCGTATTTACCGTTGTTTGAATGCATTTTCTCTCTCAAAAAAGTACAAACCAATGCTACAGTGTGAGATCGACCTGGACCATACATTTACACCTCTAAAATGGACCACTGTCATGGACCTTGAGATATTAAAGTGTTTCTACTTGACATCTGTTACACAGGAGAGGACACCTGCTTTTAAGATGCTAAGTAAGCTGAATTGTGAAAGACATTTCCATTATGTGATAACCCTGGTTTAAAGCCTTTTGATTAGCAGGTGTGGGTATCTTCTGTTAGTAGAGACAGACCGTCTGTCTAAAGATGTGGAATGACATACCATGTTCTATTGTGTGATGCCAATACTGTGTTGTAACTGATTAAGTCAAAAGGGTCTCTGCCCTGTCTTAAGGCTAACTCACTCTCCAGACGGTCCCATTGTTCTGTGGCTGGCTATTGTGTACATTGATTACCCCCTGGGGCTTCTGTCTCAATACACATAAGCCTTTTTATCCAAGCTATTGGGCCAATCCCTGTTGACTATTTCAAGTCCTCATTTGCATAGTCAAGGAGGACCTGAGTGAGAACTGCATATACTTTACAATTAACCAATAGGAAAGCGGTTGTTGGGAATGGGATGTTCCAAATTCTGTATAAAAGTGTGCTGTGTACTTGAAAATAAAGAGTCCTGCTTGAACATACATACAGCCTGCCTGGTGTGTGTTCTTAATGGGTCCGAATGGCACATAGCTGTAGTTCGGATCCCGGAACCTTGGATGACTGGACCATCAGACGTTGCAATCTGCAAGCTGACTCACTGGTAGCAGAGGAGTGTCGGGAGAGCAGAACCGGGCGAGCAAAGGATCTCGTCACAACCACTATGATACAAAACCTACTAAAATGTACCCGCTCTACCGCGGCAGGAGAATCGGCTTTAAAAATTCACACCAGATGTTATCTAACCCCACTTGCTTTAGGGGTTGTCCTGATCTAGGCACCATTTTACATACCTTCTGGAACTGCAAATTTTCAGACCCTATATGGTCACACGCAGCGGCCAAGATTGAACTTATCACTGGAAAGCAAATCCCCCTTAATCCTCTGGTATGTTTATTGTTCGCATCTATACCTAATTTTCCTATTCAACATATTAGACTGATTCACACTCTCTTCAATTCCATCCACTGGATGATAGCGTTTAATTGCCACTCTTCAAATGTCCCTTGGTCCCAGGTTTTGAATAGGATGGAACAAATTAAACTATCAGAGCTAATCCATCATACTCTCTTTGGCACAATGCACATTTTAAAAAAATGGTCCCCATGGAATACACTCTAAAAAGTAATTCGAGAGACCTGTTACCACCACTTAATTAAATGCATATTTCCAAGGTAAAAATTCAAATTTATTGTTTTAAATAAACTTTTTACGTTGAAAACCTATTTTAATAAGTTCTGTTGATATTATAATGTTGGAAATTACAGCAACCTAATTTTGTGTGTTGTGTACAGTCCCATTTCTGCATTCATTGATGTAAAAGGAAATTTAAGTTGTGGTAACTTAATAAAATGGACTTGGTAACTCAATTTTGTTATATCTTGAGTTATTGCAAGTCTCCTCCCCCACCAACATAACGCAGAAAAAGCTGAGACATGTTGGAAGGAAGACCTGCTGCTGCACAGAAATATGAAAGACATTTTTAAAGGTGAAAATAATTTGCTTTACAAAGAAATTTGGAACTATTACTGTTTGTAATCCCTTATAGCCTATAGCTCGAGAACTAGGTGTTAAAAGGCAACACCAACTAACAAACTTTGTCCTAATATAGTGCTGGTTGTTTTTAGCCTTGTGAACATCATTGCCTCATGTCAGTGGGTAGCATTTATAGTGCGCCATTTGTAAAATCTGCTAAGCTTGAAAAAGTTTTTGGTTTTTTTTGTGCCAGGGGAGTCAGTGTATTATAGATTTTAGCTTCTATGGCAAACTATATTCAAGACTTCATGGTTTGTTTAAAATATTTACTAAAGGCAAATCCACTTTGCACTGAAGGTGCACTTGGAAGTGCAGTCACTGTAGATCTGAGGGGGACATGCAAGGAAAATAAAAACAGCATTTTCGCTTGCACATGATTGGATGATAAAATCAGCAGAGCTTCCCCTCATTTCAGATCTTTCAGATTTGCCTTTAGTAAATAAACCCCAATAGTCTGATTGTTTATTGTCTTCTTTCCTTGGAGACGGAGGGACTGTTTTCCTCTCTCCCCTCCAACCTATGGCCACTATTGTGGTATTCCTATTTGTCTGTTTTTCTTCTTTTTTTTCTTTTTTTTGGATGCTCTTTCCCCCTTATCAGCTCCCTCTTCCCTCTTCCTACTTGCCCTAAGGCCGCTTTCACACTGAGGCGCCGTCAGTAGTAAAGCGCCGCTATTTTTAGCGGTGCTATTCGGCCGCTAGCGGTGTTTTTTAACAACCACTAGCGGGCAAAAAAGGGTTAAAACCGCCGGCAAAGTGCCGCTGGTGCTGCCCAATAATTTCAATGGGCAGGGGTGCTGTAGGAGCGGTGTATCCATGAGAATTTTCCACACCATGTTTAAAATGCACTGCAGCTGTGTTCTGCAGTGAGTGTCAATTTTAAGCTAATGACACCCCAAATGCAGATCACAAACGCAGTGTGTTTGCTTGCACTGGATCACGTGGTACAGAAGTACCATGTGATCCGGTTGCAATGAGTTTCCAATTGTAGATACACTGGCCCAGATTCACAAAGGAGATACACGGAGTATCTCAGATACTCCGCCGTATCTCTCAGAGTATCTATGCGACTGATTCAAAGAATCAGTTACGCATAGATATCCCTAAGATCCGACAGGTGTAATTGTTTTACACTGTCGGATCTTAGGATGCAATACCGCGGCCGCCGCTGGGGGGAGTTTGCGTCGTAAACCAGCGTCGGGTATGCAAATTAGGAGTTACGGCGATCCACAACGGTTTTTCGTGTTCGCTACGTCGCCGCTAGTCTAGTTTCCTGTCATAAAGTTAGTCGTCGTTTTTGGTGCCTTAACTTTACACAGCACACGTATGTGCTGTATAAAGTATGGCCAACGTTCCCGCGTCGAAATTAAAAAATTCACGTAGTTTGCATAAGACGTCCGGGAATACGGAAGTACGCTACGCACGTCGCCGATCGAAAAAATTACGTCACTTCACGCAAAGCACGGCGGGAAATTCAAAAGGGAGCATGCGCAGTAGGTCTGGTGCGGGAGCGCGCCTAATTTAAATGGCACACGCCCCTTTGAATTACGCGGGCTTACGCCGGAGGCCGCCGGCGTAGGTTTTCATTGCAAGTGCTTTGTGAATCAGGCACTTGCGATGAAAACTTGCGGCGGTGTAACGTATCTACGATACGTTACGCCGCCGCAGTTCTACGTGAATCTGGCTCACTACTTTTAGTGCAGTGCAAATTCAGCCCATCCAAAATGAATGAGCTGAAATCGCACTACACAGAACTGCATGTGAATCGCATGTGAACATACAGTGCATTCCTGTGCAATTTCCGGTGTGAGACGGTCCTAAGTTTATATTTGGCACTGTGGTTTTAGATATATTAGGATATATTATACATGGTACAAATCTTTATGTTTGAAACTTATTTTCTATTTTTGTTAACTTTACTATTTATGTTAAAAAACTCAACTGTTTTGTGTAATAAACTTAAGGCCCCTTTCACACTGGGGCGGTAAGTGCGTCCGCGGTAAAGTGCCGCTCCAATGTAAAAGCCCTTGGCCTTTCACACTGGAGAGAAAGCTTTAGGGTCACTGGAGACACAGTTTAGGGTCGGTTTGCAGGCGCTATTTTAAGCGCAATAGCGCCTTCAAACCACTCCAGTGTGAAAGGGGTTTAATTGTTTAACAATTGTGTTGTTGAATGAATTCATTTGTGAAAGCTAGTATAAAAACAAAGCTAAACACGAATAGAGAAAATAACTTTGGACCAACTTGAGTTTAGCTGTTTATTAACCTAAAGAAAGTGTGCTCATAATTGTAGAAATTAAGTACATGTGACTTAAAAAAATGATTGTAGAAACTGGAAAAACTAATTGGAGCAACTTAATATTGTTGACTACTCAACTTAAAAACATGTGTTTATAATGCCAGTAATTAAGTGGATGGTAAATAAAAATGCATTTATATCTAGCAGAAAAGCTAATTACCTCAACACAATGTAGGTTGTTGCTTCCACTTAATTTTACCTGACATTGTCATAACTTAAAAAGCTTGATGCAAACTGTTGCGTTATTTTTTTTTGTTGAGCCAAGACATTATTTTTTAGAGTGTATACTGCAACCTTGAATATCGTTAGAATTAGTCCACTAATGATTATTAACATATCAGTAGTCTATAATGTATCCGGTACAGGCAAGAGATGGGAAGGAGATAGGTAGAGGAATAAAGGAAATAGAAAGAAAAAAATAAGTCACCCTGTTTGTATAACATTTTCATGGTTGCCTTTTTTTTTTTTTTTTATGGTTGCTGCAGTGTATCACCATGTTCAACTTTATATGTTTCATTTATCTCATGTTGAGTACATACCTGTTAAGTATCGAATGTACCTTTGCTTCTGTTTTAACTTTGAATCAAACTATAACCTTTTGATATAATAAAATCGAACAAAAAAAAAAAATGCCAATAAACTATCCCCTATTTTGTAGACGATACAACTTTTGCGTAAACCAATCGATAAACGCTTATTGCGTTATTTTTTTACCATAAATATGTAGAAGAATACATATCGGCCTAATTGAAAATGGGAGAGTATAGCCTCTTTTAAAATAATGGTATGAATGGTAAGATGTGCCAGCATCCCATTTAATATGTAGACAGTGAGATCAAGTTACAGGGATACTGATGGCTGCTTGAGGCCAACGGCATCCAAATTCAAAATTCAAGGGGAATAGGGGGGAGCAAAAGGGATTTTGGTTGGGACTTTCACGGCACTGATAAGACACAAGATAATAAAAAATAACAATATTTATTTAACATAAAACAGATACAATATAAAAACATTTAGGGACAGGCCCCACATTGCACATCAGAAAACAGAACCAACTGTGTCTTAGTGAGAGGAGCCAGTGACCTCGACCAGTTTTGCGGTGGTACCGCTTCTTCAGGAGGGTCTATATTGGTCACAATGATCAAACACAGGGCCTGGTGATTGCCTTCTTTGGCGCATGGAAGGGGATATTAACAGAACGGATTCATAAAAATAGTAAAACTACTCTTAAAGACTGGGGCACATAATGGCGGAAGGATTCAGCCAGGAAGGTAGTGGAAACGTTCCAGGTGTAAAACAACAATCTGGCAATAAGTTTGGCAAAGTCAGATAGAAACGCTGTGTGTCCCCAGGGAGAGCGTCCGTGCTGTCAGACAGCACGGACGCTCTCCCTGGGGACACACAGCGTTTCTATCTGACCTTGCCAGACTTATTGCTAGATTTAAAATACACAATAATAAAAATACTCAATTCCTTTAAAAAGTTACTTGGAGGTGGCCTAAACCTGCACATAAAGTAAAGCAACTGTATGGTGTTCTAAAGTAGAAGTGACATTTACAAAGAAAAAACAGTACTGTTTAAATTACCACTAAATTACATGTATTGGTCGCTTTGTTCTGTGTGTAAACAAAGCAGCTGGGACACCACTCAACATCCATACCAGATTTATCCTAGCTCAGGGTCTGGTATGTATTTTAAGGAAGATCCCATTAAAAATTCTTACCAGACCCTTATCCTTGGTCTGGTATGGATGTGAAAGGGGACCCCACACAAAATGCAAAAAAAAAAAAAAGAAGAAAGTGTGGTATCCCCCCCAAAATCCATAAGAAACCTTTATTCAATTGTGCTGTCAGGAAAGAAGTGGCAGGAGTGTGTGTCATGTTTTCAGTTTTTTTTGCACAGCATCATTATCTATGTAGGATAGTAATGGCGAACCTTGGCACCCCAGATGTTTTGGAACTAGATTCCCCATGATGCTTATGCCCTCTGCAGTGTAGTTAAGCATCATGGGAAATGTAGTTCCAAAACATCTGGAGTGCCAAGGTTCGCCATCATTAATGTAGGATAATGCCACGCACACACGACCGTTTTTCATGTCATTAAAAAAACGAATTTTTTCTCGACGCGATTCTGGTCAAGCCTGCCTTGCATACACACGATTGAGCAAAAAAAGCTTGAGCAAAGCGTGGTGACGTACAACATGTACGACAGCACTATAAAGGGGAAGTTTCATTCGAATGACGCCATCCTTTGGGCTGATTATGCAAATTTCCCTTCTCATACCTTGCTTCTGGGCATGCACGTTTTTTTGCCCGCCGTTAAAGTCTACAAATGACCGTTTTTCATGACGAGAAAAATGGCGACGTGAAAAACGACGAGAAAAAATAGAGCAGGTTCTAAATTTTTAATGCCCATTTTCTCGTTGAGAAAAATGCTCTGGAGTCGACACACGATCGTTTTTACGCGTTTTTACGTGTGTACGCGGCATCAGGGTCTGGCATGCATTTTAAAAGGAACCCCATGTCATCCTTTTTTTATCACAGCATTATTGGTTGTAATGGTGCACCAGATACACTGGCAGGAATACCACCATTAAATGTGTGACTTTCTGCAACAACTGGATGTTCATTTTGGCGGGCAGGCAAACAGCCTATTTCGTTTTCCCCTTCAGTGAACAATGAACAGCCAGAGTTTGACTGGAAACCTGTGTCACCACAAATTTGAACGCCATCTCTACTGAGTACTGCATATGGACTGCTGCCATTGTCACTACAAGAAAAACAGAAATGGAAGCTGTGCACACCTAGTGCATTACCAGAGATAATATAATAATAAAAAAAAATTGTGTAAAAGTGGATACTCACAAAATGCAACTGACAAAAGGCCATAAACACAGGGTACAGCTAATGCATTTCGGGGGCGCACCCCCTTCCTCAGAGCTAGGTTAGCTCTGTTTATGGCCTTTTGTCAGTTGCATTTTGTGAGTACCCACTTTTATACAAAAAAAATATTATTATTAAATTATCTCTTGTAATGCACTAGGTGTGCGCGCCTTCCATTTCTGTTTTTCTTGTAGTTCCTTTCGAATTACCCCATCTGAGGAAGGCAGCATCCACCTAGCTTTGGGATACCATATATACCTTTTACACCACCATTTTATCTGATATCTGTTACGTCACACCTTGGAAGACCTATTAGCGCTGGAAGTGACTGTGTTTTTGTATTGCTGCCATTGTCAGCCAAGTATCTCTGTTCTGAGAAACAATGGAACAAAATCTTTGAGAAATGGAGGTAAGTGTCATATACATAAAATACTGTCCTCTAAAACCATACTTCTATTTTATCGATTTGCTTGAAGCTGCACAACATATGAAATATATTTTGAACTATTCCAGTAATTGTCAAAATGTTTCTTTATAAACATACTCCTGTGAGTGACCTTTTCATTAAGCTCATCTCCATTGTATACATTACTGTCTACATTATTTTGTTGCTCTTTTCCACGTGAAATTGTGGTTATGTGATACCTGGATGAATGAGTCTCACTTTGAAATAAATGTTTTATCTATTTAACCACTTCCCTACTGGCGCATTGTAAAATGACGCCGGCAGGGACCCTCTCTCGATCCGGGTGGACGTCATATGACGTCCTGTGTTCCTGGCGATCTAGGGTGCCTATCAGCGGTGAGGAGACCAATGTGTGTTCCCAGTACAGAGGAACACACATCAGTCTCCTACCCTTGAGAGTCCCCTACTAGTGTTGCTCACGAATATTCGCATTGCGAATATTCGACTCGAATATAGCATATTCGAGAAATCGCGCTATATTTCGAAATTCGCGGTGAATATTCGCAATTCCGAATATTCGATTTTTTACTATTTTTTTTTTTAATCAGATCACATCCTAGATATCTCCATCGACGTCTAAAAGCATTGCTGGTATCATTAGAGACCCTGGGCCGAGTAGCTGAAGCGTTCATTGAATTTTCCAGAAAGATCGCAATGCGATTATTCGGCAAACGCAATATCGCGCGATTACTTTCCTCGCCCCGATCTTCCGCATCAGAGCGATTTTTACAGTTTCATTTTTAAAACAGATCACATCCTAGTGATCTCCATAGACGTCTGAAAGCATTGCTGGTATGATTAGAGCCATTGGGCCGAGTAGCTGAAGCGATCATTTTATATTGCCGAATATTCGCAATGCGAATATTCGGCAATAGGAATATTGCGCGATTATTTGCTCCGCCCTTTTGCATCAGAGCCAATCAGAGTTCTCCTTCCACACTCGTCACAGGTTAGCAACCAATAGGAACCTGCCTGCATGGACATTATATAAGCTCACTCCCAGCACCATTTCATTGCAGATTCAGAAGCTGGCTATAGAGTGTGGAGGCTGTTTCTGTGTTCCTGGTTTCCTGTGTCTTTGTTCTTGATTGATTTAGATCATCACCAGCATTGCTATTTAGTGATTCCAGTGGATCTTTTCCAGTATATCAACTGCTTTTTTCAAAGCAATAGACCCAAGAGCTTTTTTCAAAGCTACGTTTTGTGCTGTTTTGTGCTGTTTTTTTCATTTGTGTTTGATCCTGCAATCCTCCCTGTTCAGTTATATTTGCAAGAGATTTCAGAACACATTTTGCTGAGCTTTATAAAAGAGCTTTTCTAAAAGCTAAGTTTTGTTCATCTTGTGTTACTGTTAGATCTTGCAGGTTCGCTGTTCAGTGATATTTGATAGGCATCTCAGTTCAAATTTTGTTTAGTTTTCCCTAAAGAGCTTTTATAAAAGCTAAGTTTTGTGTTCAGTTTAGTTAAATTTTGTGTAGTAAGTGTACACACTGTTAGTGTACATTTATTTCATCTAGCTTAGCTTAGTGTGTGTTTAGTGTCTGTGTTTTGTGTTTAAAAAAAAAAAAAAAAAGTTAGTGTTTGTTTAGTGCTTTTTTTTTTTTCTTTAATTTTGTAGTCCTTGTCTGGTGTACTACTTTTCTTATAGTTTAGTAGCTGTCTGTGTACGTCTTTGTCTGCGTGCCTGTCTTGTAAAAAAAACACAAAAACACATTTTGTTCACATTTTCCCCCCCCAATAAAGTTTACCCCCCCCACACACATATCAGCAATAATGAGCGGCATCCGTGGCCGTGGCAGCAGGGGTAGGGGAGTTACTCCCAGTGCTGGATCGCTGCCAGCACGGGGTACCTCTCGTGCCCCTACTAGTGGTAGAGGATCGGGTGCAAGGGGAGTACGCCTGATCCGGGAGTTCTTCCCATCGGGCAGCCGCCCGATATTGCCATCTCAGGCTCAAGTAGTGGTGGACTACATGGGGCACAGCAGTGCCACTGAGTCGTCGGTCCCGACTCACAGTAGTACCACCATTACACCGTTGCCTGTACTACCCCCCCCCAGCCCCCAAGAGTCCAGCATCTTACTGTTCGACAGCGACAGTGATAGGGATCTCTTGGGGGAGGCCATGCATCAGGCAGACCTCCAGCTCTGTCCTGATGGTCAGGACCTTTTTGAAGGGATGGATGAGGAGGATGGGATACCTGCTGGCAGTATCCCAGAGACATCCCTTCAAACTGGTGCTGCTGTTTTGGTGCAGGAAACAGCAGCACCTAGTCAGACCCAGGCGTGGGTGAGGGGACAGCGGAGCCAGGCTAGAGGCTCCATGTCACGTGGTTCCCTCAGACCAACACATCTCAGCCCTTGGTCTGACATCTCTGGGGGCGAAGAGGGTGACCCATCATGGTTGCCATCTGACGCGTCGGCTCACTACGTCAGTGACGACGGGGAAGGTAGGCACCCTGGTGAAACGGTGCGCCAGGTCACCACCAGGGAGACCATCGTCAGGGTCTCCACTGGTGATGGCAGCAGGAGGTGTCAGGAGGAGGAGCAGCAGCAGCAGCAGCAGCAGCAGGCAGCTCCACCTGTGCGCACCGAATCCCAGCAGGTGCAAGTAAGCGTCACCCCATCTGACAGGAGGGCGGTGCTGAAGTCACCTGTCTGGAATTTCTTTACCCTGGTGGCAGACAACCCTACCGTGGCCATCTGCCGGATTTGTAAAGTGAGGGTGAAGAGAGGGAAGTGTTTGGCTCGGGTGGGTACCACAGCCCTGAACCAGCACCTGAGGATAAACCACTGGGCGTTGTATGACGAGATGAAGCGTGGTGGTGGTAGCAGCGCCACCACCACAAGTGAGCAGGGTACAGCAGCCCCTGCCACATCTTCATCTGTTTCCAGCAGGTCATGCCCCCCCGCTCCCTCTAGTAGAGGTACTGGTACCGGCAGCCAGACCTCTACTTCCACAGCACCCTCCACGTCTGTGTCCCGCACTGCCGTCCGGCGCCAGGCGTCGATTTCAGACGCCTTTGACCGCACCACTCCCTTCCCCCCTGGAGACCGACGTGTGCGTTCCCTCAATGGGCTCCTGGCAAGGGTTATTGCCCAACATCTGCTGCCCTTCAACATAGTTGACAGCAACCCCTTCAGGCAGATGTTGGAGCAGGCCCAACCCCAATGGCGTGTCCCCAGCCGCCATTTCTTTGCCAGGACTGGTGTCCCTGCCCTACACCAGCACATTGTGCAGAATGTAACCCTGTCGCTGGATCACGCTGTCAGCGACAGGGTTCATCTGACAATGGATGGCTGGACCAGCAGGCATGGGCAGGGACGCTACATCAGCTTCACGGCCCATTGGGTTTCCCTCCGAGGCGTCGGTGAGGGATCGTCGGCAACCGATCTTGTGGTGCCGCCCCGGGGTGTCCAGGGGAGAACTGCTGGTCTCCCTCAAGCCACTGTCTCCGCAGCTGCTGAGCCTCCCAGCAAGCGCCCCCGTAGCTACTCAAGTGTGGGGCACGTGCGCTGTCAGGCCGTGCTCCAGCTTGTTAGTTTAGGGGACCGGAGACACACTGCAGAGCACTTCAAGCTCAGGTCCAGAAGTGGCTGACACCCCGAAGGCTCCAGCCAGGTATGGTTGTCTGCGATAACGGCAGCAACCTACTCGCCGCCCTCCATGCTGGCAGTCTGACGCACGTGCCCTGTCTGGCACATGTCCTCAACCTGGTGGTGCAGAAGTTCCTGCGCACTTATCCAGGGTTGAGTGACATTGTGGCAAAGGCGCGTAGGATTGCCAGCCACTTCAGGCGCTCCCCAACCGCTACCGCGTCCCTGTCCAAATTGCAGCGGAAGTACAATCTGCCCCTTCACAGGCTGATTGTGGACAGTGTGACGCGGTGGAACTCCACCCTCCACATGCTGAAGAGGTTGTGGGAGCAGCAAAGGGCGGTGAGGGAGTACCTGATGGAACTAGGCACTGAGAGGGCTTCACCACAACTCCCTTTCATCGCCTGTGCGCAGTGGGGGCAGATAAACCAGGTCTGCCAAGTGTTGTCCTCCTTCGAGCAGGCGACCAAGATGGTCAGCAGTGAGCAAATTGGCCTCAATAGCGTGCTGCCAATACTGTTCATGCTGGAGAGGACACTAGATCGCCTGCTCGAGGCTGGGGAGAGTGCCTTGGTGGAGCAGGAGGAGTCAGCAATGCTCCACCGAGACCAGGGCCAGGACCAGGAGGAGGAGGAGGAGGAGGAGGATGATGATGAAGAGGAGGAGGAGGTGGTTGCTGGTGTCGTCCCGGAGTCAGGGCCTGGTCAGGAGGGAGAGCCGGTGTTGGGGGCACCGATAGTCCGGGGGTTGGGCATGTCTGAGTTTGACCAGCAGCGCCTCAGGGATGAAGAGTCGCACCTCATTCACCTGGCCAGCATTGAGGAGTCACAGCGGGCTGTGCTCTTCCCCATGGCTGCCCACATGCTGAGATGCCTCAGGAGGGACCCCCGGGTTAAGACCATCAAGACGAGGGATGATTTCTGGATGGCCACCCTTTTGGATCCCAGGTGCAAGGGGAAACTGGAGCAGTTCATCCCAGCCAGCCGGAGGCAGCACCGGATGGAGGAACTGCAGGCAGCCATTGTCAGACGGTTGGAGCAGGCAACTCCCCGGCCTCCAGTTGTCCCCCCTCATCTCACCCAGCAGGTGGCTGCACCCAGCTGCAGCCGAGCAGGGGACCTAATGGAAGAGATGAGGATGTTCTTCCAAACCGAGCGACCCAGTACCACCACCAGCAGCAGCAGCAGCAGTCACCACCAGCGGCTGGCCCACATGGTGGCAGACTACATGGCGTCCGTCGGTGCTTCTGACAGTATGAGCACCGACGACCCCATGGAGTACTGGGTTGCCAGATTGGACACCTGCCGCGAGCTCGCTCAGTATGCGCTGGAGTTATTGTCTTGCCCCCCCTCCAGCGTACTATCTGAGCGGACATTCAGCGCGGCAGGTGGGGTGGTCACGGACAAGAGGACCCGTCTGTCCACAGACTCCGTGGACAGACTCACATTCATAAAGATGAATGAGTCCTGGATCGGCGGTGACTTTCTGGCACCCGTCGTCGGTTCAGGGCGCTGAAGGGTCCCTTGCCATGCATTCCCTGATGAAGCCCCGGACCTGATGTATTTACAGTGCTGAATATAACTATTTCAACATCAGAGAAAATCAATGTTAATATTTGGTACAGTAGGCTTTCTTTGCAATTACAGCGGTCAAACATTTCTTGTAGTTTTACACCAACTTTGCACACACTGGAGGAGGGATTTTGGCCCACTCCTCCACACAGATCTTCTCTACATCAGTCATGTTTCTGGGCTATCGCTGAGAAACACGGAGTTTGAGCTCCCTCCAAAGATTCTCTATTGGGTTTAGGTCTGGAGACTGGCTAGGCCACGCCAGAACCTTGATATGCTCCTTACAGAGCCAATCCTTGGTTATCCTGGCTGTGTGCTTTGGGTCATTCTCATGTTGGAAGACCCAGCCTCGACCCATCTTCAAAGCTCTAACTCAGGGAAGGAGGTTGTTGCCCAAAATCTTGCAATACATGGCCCCGGTCATCCTCTCCTTAATACAGTACAGTCACCCTGTCCCATGTGCAGAAAAACACCACCAAAGCATGATGCTACCACCCCCATGCTTCACATTAGGGATGGCGTTCTTGGCATGGTACTCATCATTATTCTTCCTCCGAACACGGTTAGTGAAATTATGATCAAAAAATTATATTATAGTCTCATCTGACCACATGATTTTCTCCCATGACTCCTTTGGATCAGTCAAGACAATTATGTCAGCAGTTATTTCACACCCTATATACTCTTATTAAGACTGCTGTACATCATGGCAACTCCTGCCCATGTGATATGACTCTGTATCAACTACTACTGTTAATACTACTACTGCTGCTTCAGCTGCTGCTGCCGCCCAGTCAATACACCTATGTCAGCAGTTGTTTAACACTCTATATACTCTTATTCCTACTGCTGTTCATCATGGCACCTCCTGCCCATGTGATATGACTCTGTATCAACTACTACTGTTAATACTACTACTGCTGCTTCTGCTGCTGCTGCTGCCGCCCAGTCAATACACCTATGTCAGCAGTTATTTCACACTCTATATACTCTTATTAAGACTGCTGTACATCATGGCAACTCCTGCCCATGTGATATGACTCTGTATCAACTACTACTGTTAATACTACTACTGCTGCTTCTGCTGCTGCTGCCGCCCAGTCAATACACCTATGTCAGCAGTTATTTCACACTCTATATACTCTTATTAAGACTGCTGTACATCATGGCAACTCCTGCCCATGTGATATGACTCTGTATCAACTACTACTGTTAATACTACTACTGCTGCTTCTGCTGCTGCTGCCGCCCAGTCAATACACCTATGTCAGCAGTTATTTCACACTCTATATACTCTTATTAAGACTGCTGTACATCATGGCAACTCCTGCCCATGTGATATGACTCTGTATCAACTACTACTGTTAATACTACTACTGCTGCTTCTGCTGTTGCTGCTGCCGCCCAGTCAATACACCTATGTCAGCAGTTGTTTCACACTCTATATACTCTTATTCCTACTGCTGTTCATCATGGCAACTCCTGCCCAAGTGATATGACTCTGTATCAACTACTACTGCTAATACTACTACTGCTGCTGCTGCTGCTGCTGCTGCTGCTGCTCAGTCAAGACAACTATGTCAAAAGTAATTTCCCACTCTATATACTCCTATTACCACTGCTGTTCATCATGGCACCTCCTGCCCAAGTGATATGACTCTGTATCTACTACTACTACTACTACTGCTGCTGCTGCTCAGTCAAGACACCTATGTAAAAAGTTAATTCCCACTCTATATATACTCCTATTACCACTGCTGTTCACTGATACCACTGATAGTTAATTTATCCCTTAACTACCCCCATTTGTGAGGGTCGGGGTTTTCCTTTAAAGTCCCATGCAAATCAATGGAAAATGTATGTTCCCACATAACTTCTGTACGCCTGGAGATATTTCAATAATACCCGCTATACATATTACTTATATGCCAAATAAAAATATATAACAGTTAAATTAACCCTTACCAACACCCTTATATAAAAGATGGGTATATTTATATTACTATGATTTTCCTCCCCAAAAGGTTAAGATAGGAAGACCGGGCAACGCCGGGTATTCAGCTAGTAATAGTATAAAATGTTTTCGGTTATTATTAAGCTAGATGTGTTGATGTTGATGTTGATGTTGATGTGTTAGATGTGAAGTTAGATGTGTTTAAAAAACTAACAATTTCAATAAGAAATGAAACCTTTGCAAAATATAACATTTTTTATTAAAAAAAAAAAAAAAAAAATTAGGACATTAACTTCTGAAGCTCTGTCACCTCATCCATGTTTTTCGCCAGTTGTTGCACCAGTTGTTGATTTTGGCGCATCAAAAACAGTATCTGCTGCTCATTTGCCATTACTCTCTTCGTCAGGTTTTTCATGGCAGCTTGTTTCACCTCTAGCTTTTTTAGAACTGTTAGGATATAAGAAAAAAACATTTGGATTTCAAAGACCGTTACGAAAGATTATTTTCAGCCATAAAAATAATAAAGTCTGACTTAAGAGACTCTATGAAAGAGGATCTGGCAGAGGCAATTCTCTTCCTTAGAACTCTACATTGCATTTATTTGCATTTGCTAAGCCTAGAACTACATTTCAAGATTAATATAAACCATTTCTAGGTTTTTCATATTTTTTTTTTGGGTTCATTATAGATAAGCTTTGTTTTGGTTCTAAAACAGCCAAATAATGTGGTCTGTATTTTTGAACTGTTAAAGATCATGTTCCTGATGTTTAAGCCTGCTGCTACTATCCAGTCACTTGATTGTTTTCATTGTGTTTGTCTTTTGCTTAAACTGTGCAATACAGTAGACTGTTGGCTTCCCAGCCAGTAGTCCTGTGGTAGTTTGCGTTTCTTTCCCTCAAGGAATCTATAAAATACATTCGCATATTAATACAGAGGAGTCGGAGTCGGGGAGTCGGGGAGTCGGGGAGTCGGAGTCTGAAGTACATAAAACTGAGGAGTCGGAGTCGAAAAATTTATCTACCGACTCCACAGCCCTGCTTTAAATGCTGTCCATTTTTAGAGCTACATTTTATTGTTGAAATTTTATTAATATATGTGCACATATTTACCCTCCTGATTGACGGTATAATTAACCGTCTCATCCTGCTCCTCTTCCTCGTCACCCACTACTCCACCAGAAGTTTCGGGGGGGGGTGCAGCTCCTCCTCTTGCTCCTCCACAGGAACTGGGGGTGGTGATGTGGATGGCCCTGGCTGCTCCTCCTCATCCCTCTCCTCCTCTTCCACATCCTCCTCCTGCTCCTCCTCTGCGGCCTGTCGCCTTGTGCGCTTGGGGCGCACAGTTGGTAGCGGAGCTCCTATAATAACACAATGTTCATATATTATAAAAATGTTTTCTAATGACGTATGCAAATTCTGTGTACTCTACTGTATTGTATATGAATACAAATTAATTTATATAGACAGTTAACCAATGGGACAATGTTATATTAAAGGGTCTTGTGGGCACTACAGGGGACTGAGCGTGAGCTGGGCTGCCACCATGGTAAAATGAGCTGTTTTTGTCTCCTTTGTTTTGTTCAGACGATCTCATGTTAAAAAAAAGTACTTGATGGAGTACACAGGATTACTATAACAACCCCACGCCTAACACAGGAATTTAGTGGGAATCTATATATATAAAACTCAACGTGTGTGTGCATGTATGTATGTATGTTCCACCATCACGTCCAAACGGCTAAAGATATTTACATGAAACTTGGCACACAGGTTACTTATATGTCAGCCACAAATATAGGATTGGTGGTTTAACCCATACCCACCCCCATTTGCCTTGGTCAGGGTTTTTCTTTAAAGTCCCATTCAACTCTATGGGAAATACATGTTATTTCATAACAGCTGTAGATATTTCGATAACACTTGGTCACATGTTATCTATACGTCCACTTAAAGTATAGGATCGTTAATTTATCCCTTAACTAACCCCATTGGTGAGGGTCGGGCTTTTTGTTTAAAGTCCCATGCAAAGCAATGGGAAAAGTATGTTCCCACATAACTTCTGTGTTCCTGTCTGCTGTCCCATGTTTTTTTCCAACAGTACTATGAATACCTTGGCTGGTGGTGATATATGTTACAACAACATGGCGTCTTGGTTAACAACATCTGACCTTACATTAATTACATATGACCTTACATAACTGTCCCCAAGGGACCCGGGCTGGCTCAACGCGATTGCCACTGCGCTGACAAGCCATTCACCTCTGCAACTAGGGGTTCGGATCCCGCTCTCGGCTACATGTGAATTGAGTTTGGTGGTCTCAGCTCGGCCCCCGGTGGGTGTGCTATGCGAGGTAAGCCTGCGCTTAGTATGCCCACCTCCCTCCCACAAAAACCACCACACTTACACACGCACTCGCAATTGGGTTAACATGCACGCACTCTGACCATGCGGTCTCTAAAAAGAGAGGCGAAGGACTAACGGGGCTGGTTGAGCGGGCAAATCCTCTCACTCCCTTATAGGGAGTCCCTCTGCCCCGTGGGGCTTCGAAGCGGAGCAGGTAGGACGGTCTGTGTGGGAGGACCCCCTCACACCCGCCATTGCCACCCGGGGCATGGAGAAAGGTGGCAGATTACCTCTGGGGGAGGCCTGCCTACTCCCAACTCCTGCAGTCCGGCTCCTCTCTCGAGTACACGCACAAAATACACTTTAGGGAAAAAAAACATAACTGTGACCAATAACTTACCAGGATGATATTTATTCCGGATACGCCTGACCCGGTTCATCTGGCGCCTCTTCAGGTCGGACCACTTTTTGAGGATCGCCATGCGAGTGTGTTCTTCGCCTAGTTCCTCAATCAGGGAGCTTATAACTCCCTGTTTTTCTTGCTGCCTCCGCAGCTCATCGTATCCTGTTTCCAGGAACTTCTGCAAGATGAAGAACAAAGTATATTGTAATACTTTTGTTGACAGCCTTATGGATATATGACATAAATGTATGCTATTCAACAATTGGAAGCATTCTCGCCTTATTAATCAATGACAGGGGTAACATGACAGATTTTATATACTGCCATTTCGGTCGCCACCTTTTTTACATAAATATAGCAGCCATTATCATTTGCATAATTATGAATATATACTAACTTTTAAACTAGACTAAAATGCAGTTGAAGATAATGAAATAACAGTGGTCAAAATACTTACACAAATCAGCAACTTTTCCTCAGATACAGTGAAATTACTTCCAACCATCTTGCTCTGCGATTGCGTTGCGATCATAAAGTTGGAAACTGGCAAGGGTCCAGGAAATGGTCGCGTGTTGTTCGCGTGTTGATTGCGCTGCTTGGACCGAGATGGGTCCATATGGCTTCGGCTGTATGGACCACAGTAACTCTTTTCCCTGTCAGGAGCCTAACGCCCCGGGGGGTCAGAGACGGGACCTTTTCGGAGGACCACTGACGTATGCAACCGTCGCAGTTTTTTGTGATGTCACTCTTTAGGTGTGTGCAAATTTTTCCTTGCACCGGGTGGAGTTTTTGGGTTGTGTTTTGCACGCCACAGGCTTTTCAACAGAAAATAACCAGCTGGAGGCAGAATGGTTGCAAAACACTACGGGTTTGTTACCTAACTCTGGGTTTCAAGACCAGTCCACCTCCAGCTGTTGCAAAACTACTACTCCCATCAGCCACGGTCTGTCAGTGCATGCTAAGAATTTTACTTTTGCTGCATCTAGGGTGCCACAGTTTAGAGACCCGTGCATAAAGGCCTGAAAAATGTGGGCCTGCAGAACTTACAATACTAGAAGTGCCAGCATTCCCAGGCATGCTGGAAGTTGTAGTTCTGCAACATCTAAAGGGCAATATGTATTCGAACGTCCTTGGGCCTTGAGGACACTGAAGTCAGGACGTTCGCATACGTCCTATGTCCAATAAAATGTTAAATTCATTATGCTAAATAACAAGGAAAAGTGCCTAAATACACATTTGCCAACCAGGGTGTCTGCAGCTGTCCAGGCATGCTGGGACTTGTAGTTTTGTAAAAGCAGGAGACACATTTTTTGTGAAATACTAATATCTGATCATATATACTAACTTTTAAACTAGACTAAAATGCAGTTGAAGATGATGAAATAACAGTGGTCAAAATACTTACACAAATCAGCAACTTTTCCTCAGACTTAGTGAAATTGCTTCCAACCATGTTGCTGTGTGATTGCGCTGCGATCATAAGTTGGAAACTGGCAAGGCTCCAGGAAATGGTCGCGTGTTGTTCGCGCAATTGCGCATGCGCGATCGAAAAATCGCAATCGCAATATGTATTTTGGTTAAAATATCATACATATTCGATTTCAGAGTGCTGCTACAGCAGTTTTCGAAATATCTGCAATAAATTTCGCATTCGCATGTTGCGATATTTCGATAAAATATCAGGAATATTCTGAGCCAATCAGAGCGCTCCTCCAGCATATCTCGAAATTGCGCAATAAATATCGCATTCGCATGTTGCGATATTTCGATAAAATATCACGAATATTCTGAGCCAATCAGAGCGCTCCTCCAGCATATCTCGAAATTGCGCAATAAATATCGCATTCGCATGTTGCGATATTTCGATAAAATATCACGAATATTCTGAGCCAATCAGAGCGCTCCTCCAGCATATCTCGAAATTCCGCAATAAATATCGCATTCGCATGTTGCGATATTTCGATAAAATATCACGAATATTCTAAGCCAATCAGAGCGCTCCTCCAGCATATCTCGAAATTCCGCAATAAATATCGCATTCGCATGTTGCGATATTTCGATAAAATATCACGAATATTCTAAGCCAATCAGAGCGCTCCTACCGCAGTTATTAAAAAAATCGCAATTATTTTCGCATTCGCAATAGCGAAAAATCGCATTCAATTAATTTCGATAAAATATCACGAATATTCGAATTTAGCGAATATATCTCGAATATTCGAATATATATTCGAGATATATCGCGAAATCGAATATGGCATATTCTGCTCAACACTATCCCCTACAGTTAGAACACACCTAAGGGAACATATTAACCCCTTCAGCGCCCCCTAGTGGTTAACCCCTTCCCTGCCAGTCACATTTAAACAGTAATCAATGCATATTTTAAAAAAATTGATGCTAATCTTTTGTTTATAGCGCAAAAAATAAAAAACGCAGAGATGATCAAATACCACCAAACGAAAGCTCTATTTGTGGGGGGGAAAAAAACATAAAGATTTAGTTTGGGTACAGTGTTGCATGACCGCGCAATTGTCATTCAAAGTGCAACAGCGCTGAAAACTAAAAATTGGTCTGGGCAGGAAGGGGGTGAAAATGCCCTGTATGGAAGGGGTTAAAAACAGAAATACGTGATTGTGTATTTTCTGCATACATTTCTAAAATATATTTCTGTTTCAATAATTTTATTGCATTTTCAAGGAAATACAGATCAACAGTATCACTCATACAGGGGCTGTACCAAGCTCTCAAGAACATACAGAGCAGTATAGGAAATAAAGTGGTATCCAGGGGTATGGGAAACTAGTGAGGGTAGTTAAAAACAATGCAAAACTCTCATTACATCCATGAAGTAAATATATATATAGTAAATGAATAGAAGGAAAGTGGAAAAAGAAAAAAAGTTTTAATGCCCCCAATGGGCCTGAAACAAGAGACAAAACAAAACAATTATTGTCAACTGAGGCTAGATAGGCTCAGGGTAGAAAGCGCATATGAAAGCCAGGGTTCCCCGAGTTAGAGGACTTTTCGGTGAAGATTCGGTGATGTCACGGACACTGGCGGGGCTTGCCGTGTCCATCTGAAGGGCTCCTTTGCTGTGCCTTCATATCTGCATGCCAGCGGGACCTTACTATCTGCCGCACGCAAGGGCTGTTACACTTCCCTCTATCACTTCCCTCTATCAACCTGGGATTCTACAGCCATCCACTGGGAGTTGTGATAGTTCCCTTCAGTGGACATCTACATGCCGACGGACTGATGTTTTTTTTTTTTTTTTTTTTTTTTTTTTTTTTTTTTTTTTTTTTTTAAAGTGTATTTTGTGCGTGTACTCGAGAGAGGAGCCGGACTGCAGGAGTTGGGAGTAGGCAGGCCTCCCCCAGAGGCAATCTGCCACCTTTCTCCATGCCCCGGGTGGCAATGGCGGGTGTGTGAGGGGGTCCTCCCACACAGCCCGCCCTACCTGCTCCGCTTTGAAGCCCAACGGGGCAGAGGGACTCCCTATAAGGGAGTGAGAGGATTAGCCCGCTCAACCAGCCCCATTAGTCCTTCGCCTCTCTTTAGAGACCGCGTGGTCAATGTGCGTGTGTTAACCCAATTTAGAGTGCGTGTGTAGGTGTGGTGGTTTTTGTGAGAGGGGGGTGGGCGTACTAAGCACAGGCTTACCTTGCATAGCACACCCACCGGGAGTCGGGCTGAGACCACCAAACTCAATTCACATGAAGCCGAGACCGGGATCCGAACCCCTAGCTGCAGAGGTGAATGGCTTGTCAGCGCAGTGCCAATCGCGTTGAGCCACCGCAGCTCCCTCGGACTGATGTTAACCCCTCCTCATCTGGAATTAGCAGTGGTATCGTTGTACACATTTTTAAACCAGTATCACACTTAGCTACACGTACATGTTTTATGACTGCTTTTGCTACCGTTTGGTATTACTCGCACCATTTTTACAGTTTATGTAGCTACATCGATTTTATCTCCAGTGCATTCTTTATTTTGTTACCTACTTGAAGGCTATAAAAGTTTTAATGCTATTCACATTGAGCGCTGCCTGTGTGTGTTTTTTGTATCCTGCTATCCAATTTTCCAGTGGTTGGTAGCTGCACTGGGAATCAGCCTGCAAAGAGATCAGCTAAAAGTAGTTGGATCTGTATGTGCGTTATAATTAATAGAAATTAGTCAATTAATCGATTAAAAAAATCGATTAATCAAATATGAAAATTGTAATCAGTAATAGCCCTAATAGCAAGTACTGTATATTGAAAAGCGATGGTTTAGATCTACACTCCCTTTCCACAGAAGATAATGAGTGACTTATTGAGTTAAATAGTTCAAGACTTTAGATCTATTATTGGGGCAATTAAATCCTTGAATGTTCTTTGATAAAATAATTAAGGGTTTTGGAGTCATGATGGGCCACACATGGTGGAGCGCAAGAAAGCATACTGTATCTTCAGATGCTCTAGCTCATTGAGGGCGGGGGATGTTCCATGACCCAGGGTGAAAGAATAGGAGAAAGAGAGAGCCCAGAGGATATGGAAAACAAAGTTGGTTTGCAATTGCACAATGCAAGAAAACCATCCCCAACGGGGTTGAGAATGCCTCAGTGTGAGGAGCTGCAGAATAGCCTTTAAAGTCTTTATTGAAAACTATTGCCTCTATTATCATACTATTCACGCAATCATCATACTGTATATTTAGTACCCAAGGTGCCTATTCACTGTTTAAAAAAGTTTAAAATGCATTTTAAAATACGCTTTTGACTCTAAACAGTGGTATCATATTCTGCAGACATTATCCTCTTGTTAAACAATTCAATGCACTGGTCTTAATATCGTTATATCATTTCTAGTTTACTATATATATTATATAATATATTGCATACTATATATATACAGTGTATATATATATATATATATATATATATAAGCAAAGAAGTGGAGGAGAACTGCACCCGGTGTACAACAAGTACCAGCAAACAGGTCTTCCCACCAACCATATATATATGAAAAAAGTTCAAGAGTTGCTGCACTTAAAATCGTTTCTTTATTTTCTTTATTTTTATTTTATTTTTCAAATATCCGTTTCGGGCTTACATGCTTACCTTGTAAGCATGTAAGTCCGAAACGGATATTTGAAAAATAAAGAAACGATTTTAAGTGCAGCAACACTTGAACTTTTTTCATATATATATATATATATATATATATATATATATATATATATATATATATATATATATATATATATATGTATATATATATCACTTATTTCAGTATGTGATGACACTGCTTGACTCATGAAGGAGAGGAAAACATCATCATAATATCAACATCATAATCAACATTATAAGGCCTCATGCACACTTTTTTCAATAGCGTTTTTAAGCGTTTATTAGCGTTTTTTGCGTTTTTCCGCATTTGGGTTTTTTAGCGTTTTTTTGTTGAAGAACAAAACATTTTTTTTCTTTTTTTTATATGTAATTATACGCAGGTTTACCCCTTTCTGCTTATTATGTACATAAAAATAGCTCAGATGAAATACTGTCTTTGGTCACAAGAACAAGATCAGTTAAGCCCCTTTTACATGGGTGGCTGTCCTGCTATTGGTAAAAAGCATGATTCGTTATTTTGAAATTTCAAGACTCCAAGCACAGCGATCACTTGCGGTTGTACATTGTGATAAACATCGATTACTTGCACTTACATGTGGCTGCGTTTGGTTGCGGTGGTACATTTCCATACCAACTATGGGCCAGATTCACAGAGACTTACAACGGTCGTATCTCCAGATACGCCGTCGTAAGTCCGATTGGGCGCCGTCGTATCTATGCGCCTGATTCTTAGAATCAGTTACGCATAGATTTCCCTAAGATCCGACCGGCGTAAGTCTCTTACACCGTCGTTATTGTCTCTTACACCGTCGTTATAAGTCTCTTACACCGTCGTTATAAGTCTCTTACACCGTCGTATCTTAGGCTGCATATTTACGCTGGCCGCTAGGTGGTGCTTCCGTCGATTTCAGCGTGGAATATGCAAATTAGATAGATACGCCGATTCACAAACGTACATCCGCCCGGCGCATTTTTTTATGTCGTTTACGTTAGGCTTTTTCCGGCATAAAGTTACCCCTGGGTCTATGAGGCGCAGCCAATGTTAAGTATGGCCGTCGTTCCCGCGACGAAATTTTTATTTTTTACGTCGTTTGCGTAAGTCGTTCGCGAATAGGGCTGGACGTAATTTACGTTCACGTCGAAAGCATGATGATTTGCTGACGTCATTTGGAGCATGCGCACTGGGAAATGTCCACGTACAACGCATGCGCCGTTCATTAAAAACGTCAAAAACGTGGGGTCACTACTATTTTACATAGTACACGCCCCCAGCCAGCCTATTTTGAATTAGGAGGGCTTACGCCGGCCCAGTTACACTGCGCCGCCGTAAGTTTAAGCGCAAGTACTATGTGAATACACAACTTGCTGCTCAAACTTACGGCGGCGTAGTGTATCTGAGATACGCTACGCCTGCCTAAAGATAGGAGATTATACCTGAATCTGGCCCTATGTTTTTTAGTGCATTTGTGATCTTACTGTGTCTTTGTTCAGTGCCTGTTTATTTGTTTAGTGAGAGGACTTCAACCTTTGCTGAAGTGTGATCAATGAATATGGATTGTGGAAGCAATCTAATTGCAATGCTCATTGGCAGATTTATCTGATTCAGAGGAGGAGACCTTGTCTATACTGAGTACATCCCTTGACCTCACAGCATCCATCTATTGATTACTTTTCCAGCATGTTTAAAGGAATGTGTACTTACCTAGACATGTTCTACCATTTTACCAGGATGTTGGTGGCAACCTTTCATCTGTTACCATCATGTCCATAAATATTGGGACATCGACACAATTCTAATCTTTTTGGCTCTACACACCACCACAATTAGGTGAACAGTGTAGGAATTACAACAGTTTGTATATGTGCCTCCCACTTTTTAAGGGACCAAAAGTAAAGGGACAGATTAACAATCATGAATCAAACTTTCACTTTTTAATACTTGGTTGCAAATCCTTTACAGTCAATTACAGCCTGAAGTCTGGAATGCATAGACATCACCAGACGCTGGGTTTCACCTTTGGTGATGTTCTGCCAGGCCTCTACTGCAACTATCTTCAGTTCCACTTCAGAATTCATCCTGCTGCTTTTGTCAGAAGTCACATCATCAATAAATACAAGAGAACCAGTTCCGTTGGCAGCTATACATGCCCACGCCATGACACTACCACCACCATGCTTCACTGATGAGGTGGTATGCTTTGGATCATGAGCAGTTCCTTTCCTTCTCCATACTCTTCTCTTCCCATCACTCTGGTACAAGTTGATCTTGGTCTCATCTCTCCATAGGATGTTGTTCCAGAACTGTGAAGGCTTTTTTAGATGTTGTTTGGCAAACTCTAATCTGGCCGTCCTGTTTTTGAGGCTCACCAATGGTTTACATCTTGTGGTGAACCCTCTTGATTCACTCTGGTGAAGTCTTCTCTTGATTGTTGACTTTGACATACATACACCTACCTCCTGGAGAGTGTTGTTGATCTGGCCAACTGTTGTGAAGGGTGTTTTCTTCACCAGGGAAATAATTCTTCGGTCATCCACCACAGTTGTTTTCCGTGGTCATCCGGGTCTTTTGGTGTTGCTGAGCTCACCGATGCGTTCTTTCTTTTTAAGGATGTTCCAAACAGTAGATTTGGCCACACCTAATGTTGTTGCTATCTCTCTGGTGTTTTTTTTCCCCCTCAGCCTAATGATGGCTTGCTTCACTGATAGTGACAGCTGTTTGGATCTCATATTGAGAGTTGACAGAAACAGATTCCAAATGCAAATAGCACACTTGACCTTTTATCTGCTCCTTGTAAATGGGATAATGAGGGAAAAACACACACCTGGCCATTGAACAGCTGAGCAGCAAATTGTCCCATTACTTTTGGTCCCTTAAAAAGTGGGAGGCACATATACAAACTGTTGTAATTCCTACACCGTTCACCTGATTTGGATGTAAATACCCTCAAATTAAAGCTGAAGTACATAGTTAAAGTACATAGTTTGTTTAATTTCAAATCCATTGTGGTGGTGTATAGAGCCAAAAAGACCAGAATTGTGTCCTCAACTTTCTGCCTTTAGGCGATCCCTGATCCACCTAAAAACTGTACTTCTGTGACCTTCATCAACCCCGCCCCACACAACTATTACAGGAACACACCCACTGTTATTGCTATTGTAAACACCATATCCTTTACTGCATCAAAGACTTTGTGTAGCACCTCAACAGACTTTTCAGGGCAATGACACGTGCCTAATTCGATTACCCTGATTACCTGTTGCAGCAATAATAAACACTGAAAACATAAAGGCCCCGTACATACGGTCGGACAAAACCAATGAGAATGGACCGAGGTTCAGTTTCATCGGTCCAAACCGACGGTGTGTATAGCCCATCGGTCTGTTTTCCTTCGGTCCAAAATTTTAAAACATGCTTCAAAACCAAACCGATGGACCGCTGCCCGATCGGACCAAACCGATGGTTAGTACAGAAAAGCATCGGTTCAAAACCCGCGCATGCTCAGAATCAAGTCGACGCATGCTTGGAAGCATTGAATTTCGTTTTATTCAGCACGTTGTGTGTTTTGACGTCACCGCGTTCTGACCCGATCGGTTTTTGGAACGATGGTGTGTACGCATCATCAGACCATCAGGCCACTTCAGCGGTGAACCGATGAAAACGGTCCGTCTGGACCATTCTCATCGGTTTTGTCCGATCGTGTGTACGGGGCCTAAGGCTCGGTTCACAATACTGCGACCTGAAACTCGAACGACTTATGGTGCGACTTTGCCAGGCAACTTCCTGGTGATTTGCTGGCACCTTGAGTACTACTTTGATACGACTTTGAAGTGACTTCATCTTGTGCAGGTATGCAGAGATAACAGCATACAGGAAGATGCCATGCACTGCCTTGGTAATCTTACTGTAATGTCGGATTCACATCACATCAATATAGATGAAGATCTAAACTTAGGCCCTGTACACACGATCAGTCCAAACTGATGAAAACGGACTGAAGGTCCGTTTCATCGGTTAACCGATGAAGCTGACTGATGGTCTGATGTGCCTACACACCATCAGTTCAAAAACCGATCGAGTCCAACGCGGTGACTTAACACAACGATGTGCAGAGAAAAATTAAGTTCAATGCTTCCAAGCATGCGTTGACTTGATTCTGAGTTTGGAACCGATGCTTTTGCGTACTAACCATCGGTTTTGACCTATCGGTCAGGCGTCCATCCGTCCAATTTTAAAGCAAGTTCCCTGTTTTTGGACCGAAGGACAACTGACCGATGGGGCCCACACACGGTCGGTTTGGACCGATGAAACTGAACTTCAGTCCGTTTTCATCGGTTTGGACTGATCGTGCGTACAGGGCCTTAGAGGCAAATTCCATTAGAGTCTATGGACACAAGTTAAATAGAAGGAGTAGAGGATTTTTATTTCCAATGTCGGAGCAACTTCAGCAGTGCTAATTAAGACAGCTCTTATTGACTAACATGGCATTTCACATGCCATGTGACTTGAGGTTGCACAAGTCGAATCCCAAGTCACAGCAGTGTGAACCAAGGTCACTAGGATACGAATAACATTGATTAAACTGATTGCATTTAAACAGAAGAATTGTTCCTTATGCCGCGTACACACCATCACTTTATGTGATGAAAAAAAACGTTTTAAATCATGAAATAAAACAACGTTTTTGAAACTTTATTTACTCTTTTCCATTGAAGCTAGCTTCATAACTTGCTTCTGAGCATGCGCGGGTTTAAAAACGTCGTTTTAAACATCGTTTTGCCCACACACTATCATTTTAATTGACACAAAAAATTACGTTTTGAAAAACGACACAAAAAATTGAAGCATGCTTCAATTTTTTTTTGTCGTTTTTCACAAGACATAAAACGACGTTTTCCCCCACACACGGTCATTTTAATTGATGTTTTTCAAAACGTTGTTTTTTTTCATCACATAAAGTGATGGTGTGTACGCGGCATTACAGACTTCAGTAACTACAGGCCAATGCAACATTGTCTAAACAGCCTTTCTGGTTCCCAGATAAGTAACTACTGTCGCTAATGATCTTTTTAGCTATCTGTAAAGGAGGCATTTTCCAACCATTGACCAGTACTGTAGAGCAGCCCTGGGGGTTCAAATATACAAAGTATGCCACATGTCTTAGGCCCCTTTTACACGGGTGGATCAGTAATGATCCGCCTCCCTATGCTCCGTTTGCTCAGCAGGGATCGCTCTGTTGATCCCCGCTGAGCTGGCGGATGACAGGGTGGTCCCTGCACACTGTGCAGGGACCGCCCTGTCTTTTCTCCGTTCTCCTCTGTGGGGGGATCGGATGAACACGGACCGTATGTCCGTGTTCATCCGATCTGCAGACGGAAGGAAAAATAGGGTTTTCTTCCGTCTGCAAAATCGGATCTTTGCGGAGGCGGACGAGATCGGGTGTCAGTGGATGTTCATCTGCTGACATCCGCGATCTCATAGGGACCAATGTATGTTCCTTTTTTATCTGCAAATGGATGAATGAAAAAGCGGACATACGGTCCGCAGGTGTGAAAGGGGCCTTATTCTATCTACAACTTCCTTTTTTTGCTAATGTACCATGAACTATAGATATGGTAATTATAAGTAGGGGTTCCCTGAGACCTGAAAGTTATTTCAAGGGTTGCTTTGTGTTAAAATGATTGAGAAAGGCTGGTCTAGAATAACACTTTCAAAGTTACTAAGTTGCTGTAAAGGTTACATTTATGTCACATGCTATTATTGTAACATAGACAATAAATACTCCACAAAGGAATGTACCATCCCTTCCTTTTGTAATTGAATATTTTCCCACTATGTGACTCTATACAAATATGTTCTGTATACATTGACACAGCAATTCATTCAGAAAGATCAGTAGAACAAAAGCCTATAACAAAGATGAAAAAAAGAATTAAGAGAAATGCATTGTCAGGTGAAAAGGGTTTACTTCTTAGGCAAAGGGAGAGGCCTCAAAAGCATGTCTCAGGTAAAATGATAGATTAAATCAATTTTCAACCCTGATAGAGTGGGAGTAATGAGGTTTTTCTTTTAAAAAGGAAGATTAATATTTTTGTATCTGTGATGGAAAATGATTATACATATGCTTTGAATTTTTTGATGCGAAGACAGCAGCGTAGTGCACTATAGCTGTGCTACAATGTGAAAAGTTTATAAAATTCCCTGTGCTCCACTGCAGATAGGGTCCAGAACAGTGGTGGTGCGTCCAAAAGGGGCCCCCTCTCTCCTGCCACCGCTCACCATAGATAGATACATGCATTGCATGAATCTATTTATGGTCGCCGCTGCCACCCCCTATTCAGGTGTCCAGACCCTTTTCAGGCGCCAGGCACCTGAATTGGAAGAACCTGATTAGAGCCATAGGCTCTAATAGGCGTCCAAAAAGGTGAACAGCGGGCAACATGCTGGGCGCTCGCAGTTCACTCAGCATTGTGTTAGGAAAGCAAATTAATATTAGTTTTCTTAACACTGAACCGCCTCTCAGCCAATCAGG
Organism: Rana temporaria; assembly: GCF_905171775.1. Taxonomy (NCBI): domain Eukaryota; kingdom Metazoa; phylum Chordata; class Amphibia; order Anura; family Ranidae; genus Rana; species Rana temporaria. The sequence continues at coordinate 194,448,360 of NC_053491.1, forward strand.
TGCTCGGGTCTGTTACCTGTCACCTGACTGGCTGAAACGGTGCTGTGATTGGACGCCTAATAGAGAGGATGGCAGAAGACATCGAGGAGCGTGCAGGATACCACCACCGTGACCCGATGCCCCACCAAGACAGGTAAGTGCCGGGTGGGCGGGGGATGCACACTGGCAGCATTTGATGTGCACACTAGTGGCAATTGATGGGCACACTGGCAGCAATTGATGGGCACAGTAGTGGCAATTGTTGGGCACAGTGTCAGCAATTGATGGGCACAGTGTCAGAAATTGATGGGCACAGTAGCAGCAATTGATGGGCACAGTGGCAGCATTTGATAGGCACAGTGGTAGCAATTGATGGGCACACTGGCAGCAATTAATGGGCACACTGGCAGTAAGCAATTGATGGGCACACTGGCAGCAATTGATGGGCACACTGGCAGCAATTGATGGGCACAGTAGCTGCATCTTATGGCACAGTGGCAGCGATTTATGGGTACAGTGGCTGCATTTGATGGGCAGAGTGGCTGCGTTTGATGACACAGTGGCGACAATTGATGGCACAGTGGCTGCGTTTGATGGGCACAGTGGCAGCAATTGATGGGCACAGTGGCAGCAATTGATAGGCACAGTGGTAGCAATTGATGGGCGCACTGGCAGCAATTGATGGGCACACTGGCAGTAAGCAATTGATGGGCACACTGGCAGCAATTGATGGGTACAGAAGCTGCATTTTATGGCACAGTGGCAGCGATTTATGGGTACAGTGGCTGCATTTGATGGGCAGAGTGGCTGCGTTTGATGGCACAGTGGCGACAATTGATGGCACAGTGGCTGCGTTTGATGGGCACAGTGGCTGCGCTTGATGGGCACAGTGGCTGTGCTTGATGGGCACAGTGGCTGCATTTGATGACACAGTGTCGGCAAATGATGGGCAAAGCAGCTGTGTCTGATGGGCCCAGTGGCCGCCACTTGTCCAGAAAGGTGCTGGGATTGTACTGTTTGAAGTCTGTAATATGTACCTGCTCTATCTTACTTCTCTACCCATAATGCCAGACAAGTTCCAGCTTTCGAAGAAGGTTTGACTTTCTTATGCCCCGTACACACCATCACTTTATGTGATGAAAAAAAACGACACTTTTTGTGAAGTAAAAAATTACGTTTTTGAAACTTCAATTTTCAAAGACGAAGTTGCCTACACACCATCGTTTTCTCACAATGTTCTAGCAAAGCGAGGTTACGTTCCACCACGTTTTACCATTGAAGTAGCTTCTGGGCATGCGTGGATGAAAAAACGTCTTACAAAACGACGTTTTTTGCTACACACGGTCAATTTCTGTGAAGTAAAAAGTGCACTTTTGAAAAACGACACATAAAATTGAAGCATGCTTCAATTTTTTTTGGTCGTTTTTTACAAGACATAAAACGACGTTTTCCCCCACACACAGTCAATTAAAGTGACGTTTTTAAAAACGTCATTTTTTTTCATCACATAAAGTGATGGTGTGTACGCGGCATTAGAAATATCTGCCTTTAGCATCAGGCTTTGAGTTAGTGGAGACAGCAAGAACACTGCAGTGGGTGTATTTTGGAAATTTTTTGTCAGGCAGCAATTTTCATCTAACTAGATTATGAAAACAGGGAGTAGGGTTGACAACAACATTGCTTAATTTAAAAACATAATTACTCTGCAGATTATATTTTTTTAAGGTGCTTTTTTAATGCCTATTGCCTAAGGCAGGGCATACATGATGCAAATTTCTTTCCTGCAACCACAGTGTTGATGGGTATCTTCAAATTGTGTTCTCCAGGCGGTGCGGGCAGACGTTGGAAGCCGTCCCTGTCGGGAGAAGACAGTGATTATCGCTATCGGCTATAGCAGCCATTAGCGATAACCGCAAGAGAGCCCATTAATGGTTCAAACAGGAACCGTCTGAGATTCGAACCATGTATGGCCTACCTAAGGCCGCGTACACAGGGTCAGTCAAAACCGATGGAAACGGACTGAAGGACCTTTTCATCGGTCCAAACCGACCGTGTGTGGGCCCCATCGGTCAGTTATCCTTCGGTCCAAAAATGTAGAACTTGCTTTAAAATTCAACCAATGGACGCCTAACCGATCGGTCAAAACCGATGGTTAGTATGCAAACCATCGGTTAAAAACCCGCGCATGCTCAGAATCAAGTCGACGCATGCTTGGAAGCATTGAACTTCGTTTTTTTCAGCACGTCTTTGTGTTTTACGTCACCGCATTCTGACCGGAACGGTTAGTTAACCTATGGTGTGTAGGCACATCAGACCATCAGTCAGCTCCATCGGTTAACCGATGAGAACGGTCCTTCGAAAATATGGAGATCGGGACCGTGCGTGGTCCACTTACTCCATCAGAGAGGGCCCGTCGACGCTCTTTGAATCTCTGTCTCTACTGTGCCTCGCCGGACCATACAGTATCTTCCTGTTCTCCTGTAACAAAAAAAAATGGATGAAGGTATAAGCCACTGCCAGTTCACCTATGCAAACTGACACAGTCTATTTCTGAACAAACCCCTTACCTTTTTCTACCTCTCATTCTACAGTGGGAACACGTCAGGATTTCTGTTAAAGCTATGTTGGATACAGGCGCTTGTGGTAATTTTATTGATTTGGCCCTTGTCACCTCAAAGAAAATTCCACAAATGAAGAAATCAACACCTTATCTGTGAGTTTTATTGATGGAACAATCTCTGCATCAGGTCATATTTTTCATCAAACCCAACCTCTATTGATGTCTTGTGGTGAAAACCACCGGGAATTTTTGTCGTTAGACATAATCCCATCTCCTCTTTTTCCAGTAGTACTTGGTCTACCATGGCTTAAGCTACAAATGCCTACTGTTCTCTGGGCACAAGGAACTGTAGATCTGCATTCGCCCTACTGTAAACATACTTGTTATCAAGTCCCTCCTCTGTTTTACCTCGCTCTCCAGGTGATACCATTTCAGTACCAGGAATTCAGTGATATGTTCAGTGAGAAGAATGCGGAGACATTGCCCCCACATAGGATATATGATTGTCCCATTGAACGATTGCCAGGTAGTCCTATACCTACGGGCAGGATTTATTCACTTTCTCATCCTGAACTTCAACATTTAAAAAAATACTTGCAGGACAATCTCAAAAAAGGTTTTATTAAACCCTCTACTTCTCCCGCCAGCGCAACTTTAGAAGTTTGTACATGCAAAAGACCAAACACCCAAACACAAGCAAAGTAACTCTAGGGAGCCACCAATCAGTAAAAAATGACTGCTTTCCAGCTTGCCCCGATCCCCCATAACAGTGGATCAATGTATGCCTGTAATCGGTCAGCCCTCTCCAAGAAGCATGGAGTGTTTATTATTTCTATATATCGCGTGCACCTGTGGACGGTGCATTGGTTGAGAGTCAGGCCCCGTACACACGGTCGGACCGAACCGATGAGAATGAACCAAAGTTCAGTTTCATCGGGCCAAACCGAACGTGTGTATAGGCCATCGGTCTGTTTTCCTTTGGTCCAAAATTTTAAAACATGCTTCAAAACCGAACTGATGGACCGCTGCCTGATCGGACCAAACCAATGGTTAGTACAGAAAAGCATCGGTTCAAAACCCGCGCATGCTCAGAATCAAGTCAACGCATGCTTGGAAGCATTGAACTTCATTTTATTCAGCACGTTGTGTGTTTGACGTCACCGTGTTCTGACCCAATCGGTTTTTGGAACGATGGTGTGTACGCACATCAGACCATCAGGCCACTTCAGCGGTGAACTGATGAAAACGGTCCGACGGACCAGTCACATCGGTTTGGTCCGACCGTGTGTACAAGGCCTCACTGTTCAAAGATCGTATTTACGTTTGCTGACCGATTACAGGCATACATTAATCCTCTGTTATGGGAGATCGTAGCAAGCTGGTAAGCAGTCATTTCTGCTGATTGGTGGTGGATTCTACAGGATTTCTTTTTGGATACGATATCTCACAATATATGGACTTCCTTCACAGAGCACTGGTGTTCAGTTTATTAATTTAAGCTCATATGCACTAGTAATTTTATGGACATTAATTTCCTTTGGTTTCACGTATCAACACTTTGAATGTTTTTTGTCTATATATTTTTTATTCATTTTTTTAAGTTTATGGATTTATGCATGGGTCATCTATTAATTACATTTTTGGTGATCTTATTTGTTATTTTGGTTTAATTCTAATTTGAATGATCACGAGGTTAGCGCGGTTTATTTTTCTTCTTTATCACATGTTTAAACTGAGAAAATGTACAATTTTAAGAAAAAAAATCAGGTAGTTTTGGAATTTATGGCATCAACACATCTCAAAAAAAGTGGGACAGGGCAAGAAAAGGCTGGCAAAGTATGTGGTACTAAGGGCCCTTTCACACGGAGCGGATCAGTAATGATCCGCTCCATGTGTCCGCAAAGCTCAGCGGGGATCCCCTGTAAAATCCCCGCTGAGCTGGCAGCTGACAGGGCGGTCCCCGCACACTGTGTAGGGACCACCCTGTGTTTCCTTCGCTCTCCCCTATGGGGGATCGGACGAACATGGACCGTATGTCCGTGTTCATCCGGTCCGATCCAGGAAACGGAAGAAAAATAGGATTTCTTCCGTCCGCAAATGCGGATCTTTGCGGAGGCGGACAAATTACGGGTGTCAGCGGATGTTCATCCGCTGACACCCGTAATCACATAGGGACCCATGTATGTCCCGTTTTCATCCGCAACGGACGGATGAAAATGCGGACATACGGTCTGTACATGTGAAAGAGCCCTAACAATGAAAAGCTGGAAGAACATTTTGCAACTAATTAGGTTCATTGGAAACAGGTCAGTAACATGATTGAGTATAAAAAGAGCATCTCTGAGACAGTCAGAGTGTCTCAGAAGTAAAGATGGGCAGAGGTTCACCTCTATGCCTATTTACATATTGTGCAGAGCAAAAACTTGAAAATACGTTTGGCGTGAATGCACATGCACAAAAATGTGAGAAAATACATTTTTAAAAAATCTGAAAATGTAGATGCTCAAACAGGAGTATCATGTGTAAGAGACCTAAGAAGAGGCAACCAGAAAAATAAGTCATGATGATATAGACATCAGTGACACTATGGGGGTTATTTACTAAAGGCAAATCCACTTTGCACTACACGTGCAAAGTGCACTTGAAATTGCACTGAAAGTACACTTGGAGGTATAGTCGCTGTAGATCTGAGGGGGACATGCAAGGAAAATAAAAAAACTGAATTTCAGCTTGCACATGATTAGATAATAAAATCAGTGCAAAGTGGATTTGCCTTTAGTAAATACCTCTAGTGTTGCTGGAGCACACACCGAATGGTTTAAAAGATTTGTCAAAGGAAGCACAGCAGCAGGTGGAAGAGGAGGACGCATCAGGCATAGGAGGATCACAGGGAAAAGGAGAGTTGCAATTGCTGGTTTTGGAGAGGAGGAGGACATGGTGTAGGCTTCTAGGGGTACAGTTCCACCCCCTAAATGAAGCTCTGGGAATTGTATGTGGAGACATACCTGACTCATTTTTTTTCTACTTCTGGAAGTTTGTGGTGGATGGTGGATTCATGTCTGTGTAAGAACCCCAGGATCCAGAGCTCATTCTGTCATCAGAGAGAGCAAAAAATGAAACATCTGGAGGACATGCTGTGGAAAAATCTTTTAACATCTTTTCTTTTTTTACTTGGATCCTCCTGCCGTTAAAAGGAAGAGCAGCTACGGCTGCCCAAGCGAACCCGCTTAATGTTTCTACAGCTGTTCCTCAGTTATAAAAATTGATATTTCTTTCTTGCATGGTAAATACAAACATTGTTCATTAATGGTGCTATAAAACAACAACATTTAATAAACATACAAAACAAAGCCGCGCCAGAGACTCTTAATTAGTAAATTACATTCAAGATATGATGTTAAGTCAAGTCCATAAAGTGCAATTGTCAGCATATAGCTCCAAATAATAATAAAGTTCATGCAGGTACAGAATCCTCGATGCATACACCACCCAAAGTGACAGGTATTTCAACACTGAAGTTATAAGGCCGCTTACCAGAGGGCAAGCTTGATATGCAGTCGGCTATAGCCCAGCCGCGTCCTTTATGAACTCACAGGAATACAGGGGGAGACAGGTTCCCGAGGAAAACTCCAGGCACGATCTTAAGCTCATCCGCATATAAGGATGGAAAGAAGATGCACCATAGCGTAATTTCGTATAAAAGTTATTTATTAAAAGCGTAAGCGTACTTACAAACATCGATAAAAAAACAGCATGTAAAACGAAAGTGCCGGCCGGCAACTGTTGGAGCCCTTCCTCCTAAGCGTGGTGACGTCACTGGACGTCCTCCCAGACGCGTTTCGTCATCAATTAGACGTCCTCAATGGGAACAACATTTAATAGTTCTACATGCTTATTCTCAGTGAGAAAAGGCTAAATCAGGCTAAATCACTAAAGAATACTTATGGATACAGTCTCTTTAAAATTATGTGGCCACACAGTGATTTTGTGATTATAAACTGCCTTGTCTCTCCCTCTGAAATTGCAGTCTATCAAAACAGTTTGAAAACTGTGCAGAAAATCTGTGCACTTTCTTTGTCTTCTCTCCCAATAAAAACACAATATAATTTTTAGTTTTCAGATGCAGTCTGCTTGCCCTGTAAAAAATGATAACGTTCTGAGCAACAAACTTGTACATTTGTTTTTTGTGTCAGAAAAAATACAACGTAAACTAATATTTCTGGATAAAATCTGAGAGCGCATTTCTAATCACTAAGTAAATTATACATTTACAGCTAAAACTAAAAAAAAGCATATTATGATTTGACATATATTATAGCAGCCTTGCAAAAGACAACTTCACAATTGTTCGGAGTGACACGTTTATTGCTGCAGAGTTTTTTTTTTAACAATCAAAGGTGAATTAAACTCTAAAGTTTTTTTTAAGTTAATTGAGCAATAATGTATTCCATGTTTTTTATCAGGAAATTCTAAGGACGTGACCACGCAGCTCTGTCGTCAATCACGGTATGTGTCATCCTGGGTCTCATCGTGGCCAGCTATTCTCAGGAAGCAGTGAGAAGATGCACGCTGTATTGAACAGTCAATTCATTACACTGTTTTTATTTATTCATCCTGTAAGCATTTATTGTTTGTGGGGGTTGGTTTCTAATAAATGACAGTATTACACTATGCAGCGCATTCCTTTGTTTCTTTCATGATGCACTTGCTGAGCCGTTTCATGTATGAACTCTTATGATCCAAGAACAGGATTTTTTTCCCTATATTGTGAGGAGATACCAAGCGTATCTGATCCTTAATTGTGGTGAGCTCATTACCAAAGGGTTTTTTTTGTTCACAAGGTGTATCGGTGACTGTATTCAGGAACAGAAAGATTTAATCTATGGTTCTGATGGGATACGGCACACTATACATATTTAAAGACTTTTCTATGGACTTTAATTTTACTCACTTTAGGTGTGTGTGATTTTTGCTGTTCATTGAATGCCATTTATCGCACTGAATTCACTTAGATGTTCTGGAAGCGCTGTTAATGCCTGGATTTTTTTATCTATGCATGTTTTTAATTTTTTCTCATTTTCTCATTCTCTAATTTTCTAATTTTTATAATATTATAATAGCTGCTATAGTGCATGATCTTTATATCTTTATATCCTTTGAGCGCTGGGATCAGTAATACTTTGTGCGACTGATACTTTGTATAATCCATATTACAGGTGTAAATTAACAGACTGGCCATGTCAGAGTGTTGAGTTTAGTCTCACTGAATTAATTTGGAATGATTTTAAGAATCAAAAAATTTAAAAAAAGATATATAAAGAACCAGAACTGATCTGTATATAGCAAATAATACAGTGCATATAAGGTGTTTATAAAAGATATGATGGATATGATATGATGGACTACTGAAAATTATTTGTGGTTGTCCACTACACACAAATCTTCCAGTCATAGGCATATCTCACTTCAATGCTCATACCTACTGGAAAAAAAGAATAGAGAAATCAGAAGTAATGTCAGATGTCATCAAAACAATCTGATTGGATGCCTTTGTACTGCACAGGCTGGACTTGTAGAACACTCATGGATCACAATCGCTAAAAATAAAAAAATTACAGAGCAAATCCATGCAGCAATATTGATGGACAATAGTAGACATAAAAGTTGAGTAAAAATAAAAATTTGCTTTTCAAAGAATTCCCACTCATGTGCAAAGAAAATTGAAAAACCAGGGGGTTTGCTCACACGTGATTGAATAATTAAGGTCAGCTCAACTTCCTCCACAGGTGCAATCCAGGATCAGCAGATTGCAGACAAACTTAGGAAAGGTAACTATAAATGAAGTGGTATGGATTGGTAGAGTACAGCAATGTCTATGTTTGCTATAAAAAAAATTTTTTTGACTGAAGTGTACATTTCAATCATATGCAGTAGTAAATATGGACCCGAGGTGAGGCTAATGCATTTTATATTTTTATTATTATTATTATACGTGATTTATATACCGCCAACAGTTTGCGCAGCTCTTAACAACATCAGGGAAGACAGTACAGTCACAATACAATTCAATACAGGGAGGATCAGAGGGCCCTGCTCGTTAGAGCTTATTACAGCTTGGGCTTCTTCAAATACATTGAAAGGCATGCATTATACAGGGTGGGCCATTTATATGGATACACCTTAATAAAATGGGAATAGTTGATATTAACTTCCTGTTTGTGGCACATTAGTATATGTGAGGGGGGAAACTTTTCAAGATGGGTGGTGACCAATTGCGGCCATTTTGAAGTTGGCCATTTTGAATCCAACTTTTTTTTTCAATAGGAAGAGGGTCATGTGACACATCAAACCTATGGGGAATTTCACAAGAAAAACAATAGTGTGCTTGGTATTAACGTAACTTTATTCTGTCATGAGTTATTTACAAGTTTCTGACCACTTATAAAATGTGTTCAATGTGCTCTCCAGTGACATGCGGCGAGTGCTACGCTGTGGGCTCTTGCTGAATGAAGCTAGGACAGCCACTGATGTTTCTTCATTAGACCCCTTTCACACTGGATACGCCTATAGCAGAGCGTTAAAATCGCGGTAAAACACCACTATTTTACCGCGATTTTAACGCTTCGCTATAGGCGTATCCAGTCTGGTAAGGGGATATCATTTTTAAGCGTAGGGAAGCTTTTCATCTGGGAGCCCTGGAAGCAGTGTTTGGCAAGGATTGTAAAATTCGGATTAGAGGATTGTAAAAGCCGGTTTTTAACTCCCGGTGGGAAGTCCGGGTAATTCTGGAGAGGGGTAAGCGGACTCAATGCACTTGAGAGTTCCGGATTTTTAGTCAGCTCATGGAAAATGGCGAGGGAGGTATTTATCAGATGTTGTTTCAGATCTAGAGGAAGTTTCTTCCCAGAGATCCAAGGCGAATATCTCAGGGGTATCGGGCACAAATCGTCTTCCAACAAGATCCAATCCTTAAGGTCAGAGTGGCAGTGCCAGTCAATAATTCTGGTAATGTGTGCCGCCTGATAATATTTCCTAAAGTCAGGAAGACCCATCCCCCCTTGGTCTTTGGGTCTTGTCAGAAGGGAAAATTTAATGCGTGGGCGTTTATGGGCCCAAACAAAGCTCATTTGGGTAGATTGTAAGGATTTAAAAAAACGTGAGGGAATTTTTTTCGGTAAAGCTCTGAGCAAATACAGAATTCTGGGCAAGATAGTCATCTTACAAATGGCTGCCCTGCCGAACCACGAGAAGTTTCTTGGGTGCCAGGAGGACAAGTCCGTCTGTATGGCCTTAAGAAGGGGAATGAAGTTTTTTTCAAAAATCTGTGAAACATGAGAGGTAAGCCATATGCCAAGATACTTGAGCGCAGAGGTTTCCCACTTAAAAGGGCAGTTGCTACGTAGGTCCGAAAGGGCAGAGTCAGTAACGGTTATGTTCGGATTTGCTATAGTTAATTTTTAGGTTGGACACATAACCAAATATAGAGAATTCCTTCATCAGATTTGGAATGGAGATGTGTGGCTTAGTCAGCAAGAACAAAAGATCATCTGTGTATGCAGCTACCTTATACTCCTTGGGCCAGATTCTCTAAAGAGATACGCCGGCGTATCGCCTGATACGCCGTCGTATCTCTGAGTCCGCCCGTCGTATCTATGCGCCTGATTCATAGAATCAGTTACGCATAGATACGCATAGATAACCATTAGATCCGACAGGCGTAAGGCTATTACGCTGTCGGATCTTAAATGCATTTTTTTTTCACCGCTAGGTGTCACCAACGTCGTTTTCCCGATCGAGTATGCAAATTAGCAAAATACGCAAATTCCCGAACGTACGCCCGACCGATGCAGTGAAGTTACAATGTTTAAGTACGATTTGCGATGCGTAAAGTTGCCCCTGGGTATATGAGGCGCAGTCAATGTTAAGTATGGTCGTCGTTCCCGCGTCGAAATTTGAAAATTTACGTTGTTTGTGTAAGTCGTCCGTGAATGGCGCTGGACGCCATTTACATTAACGTCGAAACCAATGACGTCCTTGTGACGTAATTTACCGCAATGCACGTCGGGAAATTTTAGGGACGGCGCATGCGCAGTACGTTCAGCGCGGGAACGCGCCTAATTTAAATGATCCACGCCCCCTAGCCGGATCATTTGAATTAGGCGGGCTTGCGCCGGAGGATTTACGTTTCGCCGCCGCAACTTTATAGGCAAGTGCTTTGTGAATCAAGCACTTGCCCGTAAAACTTGCGGTGGCGTAACGTAAATGAGATATGTTACGCCGCCGCAAAGATGCGGCGATCTACCTGAATCTGGCCCCTTGTTTGCTATGTGGAAACCCTGGACGTCCTGATTAGAGATCAGAGTCCTAATAAATGGTTCCAACTTAAGGATGAATAGGATTGGTGAAAGGGGGCATCCCTGTCTAGTGCCATTAGTATTAAACACCTTATCCGAGAGGGAGTTGTTTATTTTTAATTTGGCTGATGGGTTCCTGTAAAGTGCTGAGATCCACGAGAGCATGTGTTCCCCCATACCAACGAATCTGCCGGTTTCCATCCGAAAATCCCAAGCTACTCAATCAAAGGCCTTCTCAGCGTCCGTAGACAGGAGAAGGCCCTCGATCTTTCGCTTCCTAACCGCATAAATCAGGTTGAGTGACTTTATGACGTTATCTCTTGCCTCTGTACCCGACATAAAGCCCGCCTGCTCTGGGCCTATCAGCGTATGCAGGAGGGACTTGAGCAGGGCTGGACTGGGACAAAAATTTGGCCCTGGACTTCATCCAGACTGGCCCACTTTGACAGCTTTCTCCCACAGCGGCCGGACAACTCCCGCACCCCCCCCCCCGGCCACCCAAGCCCCCTCGCCCCCTTCACTAGCCACTAGCCGTTTTACTTTATTAGAGTAGAACGGCTGGTACTGGCACTCTTATAGGCAGTACCAGTGGGGAAGCTAGACATTATTTCTCCCGGGGCAAAGAATCAGTTTGGTGCCCCCCCCTTATGGGACAAGATTAGGCAGAATTGAGAAACTCCCAGGCCGCTGTCACTGAAGCCGGCCCACTGAGCCATCGGCCCACCGGGAAACTCCCTGTAGTCCCAATGGCCAGTCCATCCCTGGACTTGAGTCTGTTGGCCATAATTTTAGCCATAAGTTTAACATCTAGGTTGAGCAGGGATATTGGCCGGTAGCTGGTGCATTGGGTGGGGTCCTTATCTGGCTTGGGTATAACTGCAATATGAGCCGATAAAAATGTGGGGGGAACGTCTCTAGGTGAGGAAAAAGAGTTAAAGGCTGTCGTGAGGGGGGCAGTTAGGATTTCTGCAAATGTTTTGTAATAAATGGAGGAATAACCATCAGGCCCCAGACTTTTCCCTGTTTTCAAATCTCTAATGGCTAATTGAACTTCTGAGGTGTTGATTGGTTGGTCTAAAAGTACGCTGTCAGCCTCTGAAAGCTTTGGGAGTCTGGAGGAAGTCAAGTAATCAAGTATAACCTGTTTCCTACTTCCGTCAAGGTCTGGTGGTTTGTGTTGTGCCGGTAAATTGTAGAGTCTAGTATAGTATTCGTGGAAGTGTTGGGCGATCAAATCGTCCGTCACGTCAAGTCTTCCCTGTTTATTTGTAATTCCAGAGATATTATTTTTGTATCAGGGGCCTTTCAGGCTTCTGGCCAAGAACTTGCCTGTCTTGTCGCTGTGCTCATAATACATTTTTTTTTCTAAAGAAGAGGAACCGTTTAGCCGTTGCGTCGAGTGTTTGTTGTAGTGTCTTCCTAGCTTCAAGTAATTCAGTCGCTGTTTCTGTCGTCAGGGATTGTTTATAAAGGGCTTCTAGCTTCGCTATCCTATCAGTCAATTTTAAGATGTCTCTATCCCTGTCCCTCTTACGCTGGGCTCCCATTTTGATCAATTCACCTCTAAGAGTGCATTTGTGGGCTTCCCACACCATTAAAGGGTCCACGTCAGGTGATGTTTTGTGAACAAAAAATTCTTTCAAAAGCGAGGTGATTTTTGGGAGAAGGATCGGATCTGTCAACAAAGAGGAATTCAATCGCCATATGGGAGGCTTACCCCCAGGCCTTGTACACATGACCGGATCTGTCCGATGAAAACGGTCCGACATGTCCGCTGGGATCATTTGGTCTGATGGCTGTACACACCATCAGACCAAATTTCCCGCGAACAGGATACGCGGTGACGTGGCCGCGAAAAATGACGCGGCGACGTGCGCGACCCTGGAAGGTCAATGCTTCCACGCATGCGTCGAATCACTTCGACGCATGCGAGGGCTTTCGGCCGAGCGGACATGTCCGGTGAGTCGTACAGACGACCGAACATGTCCGAGGGACAGGCTTTCAGCGGACATGTTTCTTAGCATGCTAAGAAACATTTGTCCGCTGGAAACCTGTCCGCTAGGCCGGGAATCCGGTCCGGTCGGCCGTACAGACGACCGAACATGTCCGCGGAAACTGGTCCACAGACCAGTTTTAGCAGACATGTTCGGTCGTGTGTACGAGGCCCCAGGGGCCACAGTGGTTAGTGTCAAAGAAGTAGGGGCGTGGTCCGAAATGGACTGGATCCCTATATGAGCTCCTACGGGAAATAAATATGTAGTCAATCCTGGAATACTTGGCATGGGGAGCCGAGTAGAAAGTAAAATCTTTATCCTCTGGGTAGAGGAACCGCCAAGAGTCTACTAAATGTAATGAACTCAATAGCATTTTAAGGCTCTTCAGTATCCTATAAGTTATGTGTGTTTTACCTGTTGAGGTATCCGTCAGGGGGTTCAAGGGAAGGTTAAAATCGGCACCTAACACAATGCAGCCGGAACTGAAACCCTCCAGCTCCTTGATCAGGTTTCTGCAAAATGGTAGGTGGGATGTGTTGGGGAAGTATACATTAGCGATTGTAATGGGGCTGTCCTTGTATTTTCCCTTTTTGCAGTTTATTTAATGTGTGTTGTTTTCTTATGGCAATTTTCAGTTTTCAATGTTACTGCTGGTCTGAGAAGTTGTGTTCTTATAAGCATCTATTTCCTTTCACAGTTTCACTCCTACCAGTTGTTTTAGCCACAGAATGCTTCTTCAGTCTATAAAGTATTTCCATCACCTCCCACTAAACTAAGAATATTTTGTGCCCTTTTAAACTACTATCTTTTTGACAAACATACTCACCACAATAACAGCATTGGTATTTAATGCAGAAATTCTTCCAAAACCTTCCATGCCCTGTTAAAAAAAAAAAAGACAAGTTTATACTTACAGTATAAAAGTACAGAAATGCAAAATATATATTTAAAATGTATTTAAAATGTACTGTAATGTACTTATTCAAATGTACTTATTCAAGCCTACTTAAAGCTTTGTTTTTTCTCATTCTCATGGTCCTTTTTTGTCTGTCTCTCTCGCTCTCTTGCGTGCCCGTTCTCTCTCTCGCATTTTCTCCCTCTATCGCTCCCTCTCATTTTTCTCTCTGGCTCTCTCTCTCTCTCAATTTCCTTCTCTTTTTTTACTCTATCTCCCCCATGTGGTGGCTAAAGCTGAACTCCAGGTACATATAAGAGACACAAAGTAATGCACTTCTATATATATTAATGTATGCTTAATTGTATTTTTTAAACCATAAGCAGTGTAACAGAGACAAAATGTTACCCCAGCTCCACTGCCAATATAGAAGTCCACAAACTGTGATCCGGTGCTCTAGCCAGGACGTTCAGGTCCCACAAATACAGTACTTGAATCAAAAAGCGCTGGCAACTCGGATGCTCTTGAATAAAAGTACTTTATTTGTTACATGGGTACACGGGTACACGGGTACAGGCTATACGATGACACGTTTCGGCTAAGAAGCCTTCATCAAAGCAAATTCTTTTTACACAATGTGGAGGATAACCCCCTTAGGCTCCACACAGGGGCGGACTGACAACTCATGGGGCCCCCGGGCAATAGAAGATTATGGGGCCCCTGGGCTTACAGATGGTCACCACACTAGGAGGCAGTGCAGAGGCGGGGCAGCTAAAATCTCGGGATTTTCACATCAAAAGCATGTCGGTTTCAGACATATCAGGGACAGGTGTAAAAAAACACAAATTTTTATATACTGTCCCTGGTTTTATTGAGCCTGACAACCCTGATGGGGCCCCCTAGTGGCATGGGGCCCTCGGGCAGTGCCCAAGTGCCTCAATGGTCAGTCCGCCCCTGGCTCCACTGTGAGTATAACATGCATGCTTTACTGCATATACACACTGATTTTACTGTTGTGGGTTTAGTAACACTTTAACAGAATAAGTAAACATGTGAATGATCAGTTATAGAATAACTAACTTTAAGTTTACTAAGCAGGTGCAAATTTTAAAGCAATAATGTGAAACAGATTTAAGTTGGCAAAAACATGTATACACTGCAAAATAATGAAAGATGGATGATAGCAAAGAACATATAGTACATATAATGCAGAATCTGATTATGAAATCTGCACAGATATTGACTCTTCACAGCAATATCTCTGTGACTCAACTAGAGTAACATGGCTGCAAAGCTTAAAAAGCATCTCCCAGAGTGAAGTATAGCGTACAAAGGACCACTTTACTGGAACTGCAGTATTCCAGTAGCAAACAGGGATGGTTTTCCCACAGTAGCTAGGCCTTCTGGAGACACTGCAGGCTATTGTACTCTGCCCCTGCTGCTCAGATGTCAGTTCTGACAGTGGAGGGCCTCTCACCGGCTTGTAGATCACCTGCCTCAGCTTTATCACGTGTAGCCTTTCTGAGCTGCTGAGAGAAAAAAGATGAGGTTGTGCATATCTAAGAGTTGTGGGAAATAGAATTAAAGGAGCCTATTCTGTCCTGTGTGTAACTCGACATGCAGCTAAACCCCCCTATTCTGCAATAAACTAGACTGAGTGTAATCTTGAAGCTTTATTAACAAAACAGGGTGGCGTGAAACTATTAAGAGAAAAAGATAAGAAATACATATAATCAGTATATAAAATATACAGAAAATACAATGAACAGTTAAGCTGTGAATGGAAGTAATTATCATCAGTGATGCTGCCATTAGCAGATGCAACAGAATGCACATTTTAGTCCACACATGCTCTGATAGCTGGTTTCTTCTATTTCAGTCCCTAAGACAGAGTCTGAGCTCCCAGGATGCAACTGTTTTTCTTTTCATAGACTGGAGGATAATGGGAACTTTTGTTAAAGCTGAACAGTTTCTAAATTCTGCAAAAACAGTAAATTTACCACTGGCTCCATCTTGTGGTCAAATCTGATATTGCGGGAAAAACAACATAATGTATATCTTGCTGGAGGCAGAACAAAGTCTGTGCCTGCCATGTAGAGTTTTTTTCCCATGTGGAGATGTGCTTTTTCCCAATTTTGCCTCCTTTTTTTTATTTTTTTCCCGCTGCAGGATTCCACCCTCTGAGTCTATTATGCCAAAGGGTTAGTACAGAGAGGATGATGTTAGCGCAGCTTATTGAGCACAAACACCATCCCATGGAAAGCCACCAGACCGAGCCGTATCAACCACAGAGAGAAGTTTGTAATGTAAGCACAATCTCTTTTCTTAGCCAGGATTTAAATCCTATAAACTCAACTCATTTAGAGGCATGTGTCACGTACCTGGTGGCTGAGCCGGATATGCAGGGAGCGGCTACTCTTACTCCTCTGATCCCGGAACCCCTGGTAGAGCAGA
This sequence comes from Rana temporaria, assembly GCF_905171775.1. NCBI lineage: Eukaryota > Metazoa > Chordata > Amphibia > Anura > Ranidae > Rana > Rana temporaria. Next base: position 194,464,596 of record NC_053491.1, read on the forward strand.
CAAGGAGTTCGAGAGTGCAGAGTCGCACAAGCGCCTGATGTAACGCTGGTGCTGGAGCTGAGCAAGACTTCCGCGGTCTCCGGGGATGCATCAGAGGGGCAGGTGCAGACTGAACGGCTGACAGACTGGAGGCAGAGGTACTGGAAGCAGGAAGCTGCAGCAGCGGGGAAGGTGTACCGTAGTACAGACACAAGCAAGTCCAAATAGGCCGGGTCATACACAGGCTGGCGGATCAGGTACAGGTATGGTAGACAGAGGCAAAGTCGTGGTTCAGGCCAGGTCAGCAACAGAGGGGCAGCAGGCGGATCAGAGGGAGAGGCAGAAGAGTAGTCACAACAAGCCGAAGTCAGGGCAGACAGAAGCCTGGAGCAATCAGGAACAAGCTCGGTCTCAGGAACAGGATCAGTAGCAGTTAACGGGTAACAGGTGGGTCTCACGGAAAGCTGTAGACCGAACAGCAATAGGCCCCAGTGTCAGCTCCTTTAAATGTCCAAATTTGGCGGCGAAATGGCGTCTGCACATGCCCGCGCGCCGCTGCCGCTCGTGCACGTGCCCGTGCGCGGCAAAATGCCGCGATTTCACGCGCCCGTGCATGCCGATGTGCCGTTAACGCAATTGCGCACGCCCGTGCGCGCCGATGCGCGGTTACCGCCATCTAGTGGACAAGGTTGTTCATGACAGCATGTATGAACATTAGATATATCATACAAATTTTTTGATTGTTCTATAGGTAATATCTATCTTGAAAAGTTTCACAATATTTTGAATAATACTCCTCTCTGTGGTTGATCCGGCTCGCTCTGGTGGCTTTCCATGGTATGGATTTTGTGCTCAATAAGCTGCTCTAACATCATCATTTACAGAACTATACGAGTTGTGATATTATTCTTAGGGTTGTCCCGATACCACTTTTTTAGGACCAAGTACAAGTACCGATATTTTTTATCAAGTACTCGCCGATACCGATTACCGATACTTTTTTTAAATCACATGTGACAGTGGCACATGAGTGGCTCTGCAGCCTCAGCTTTACTGAAAATGAGAGAAGACAGCAGCTTCTTTTCATTCATAAACTGAAACGTTGTAAACATAATAAGACCTAGCATGATTTTGGAGGTTGGCTGCAATATAAGCCCTACCCCAAAAATAAGCCCTGGTGAAAGCCCTTGTAAAAACATGTAATCTGTTTTGTAAAAAATTCTATAATGTGCCATGTGTATCCGTGTGTAACTCTTTTGTGGAAAATACCTTATTTGTTTGTTTACAAACCTTTTTATTTGGTACAAAATGGTGGTACAAAAAACAAAATGGCATACAAAAAAAGAGTACACATAAGAAAATGTCCAGGAGTAAAAAAATAGACAATAGTAAACTATACAAATCGTATGTAACATTAATAAAACATAGTTCTAAAGAGTAGAGAATTAAGATGAGGGTCAAAAAGTAGATATAAAACCATAAGTGTTATTAGGATAAACAGATCAGCAAAAGACAGAGATCTTCTCCTCTTCTCCTGGCTTCTCATAGGAGAGGTCCAAGAACAGAACCTTGGGGCGCCCCAACAGAGAAATGAAGAGGAGAGCAGGAGGTAGAATTGTAAGTAACGCTAAAGGTGCAGTTGGATAAGTAGGAAGAGAACCAGCAAAGAGTACAGTCATGGAGACCAAAGGCATGGAGTTTTTTGAGGAGGAGGGGGTGGTCAACCGTATCAAATGTCCAGGAGTAGAAGTACAGAATAGTGTCTATAGGTTTTGGTTGTTATTAGATCGTTTGTTAGTTTCAGGAGAGCCGTTTCTGTGGAGAGTTGAGGATGGAATCCAGATTGAAAGGGATCAAGAATACTATTATTAGCAAGGTTGTAGCTCAGTCAGTTGTAGACTAGACATTCAAGGAGTTTGGATAAAAAGGGAAGCAAGGAGATGGGGCGTAGGTTGTTAAGATTTAATGGGTCCAGTGAGGGCTTTTTAAGTATGTTTTAGAGAGTTGGGGAAGATGCTGGAAGAGAGGGAGAGATTGAAGATTTGGGTTAGAGAGTGTAGAATATGGTGAACGGGACATTTCGAGCGAACAGGATCCAGAGGGCAGGTGGTTAGATGGATGTTGGCAAGTAGTATAGCAACCTTGTCTCTAGTGGTGGGGTTAAAAGAGGGAAGTAATGATTGTACCCGTGCATTAAATTTTACAGAAAATTACAGCATGGAAGATTGAAATCAATTTTTTTTTATAACATTAAATTATATTATGGCTGTATAGCAATTGTAGCAATACTTTAATGTATATGATGTGTTTTTATTTGCCATATTTTTCTAGGAAAGTGGAGTTATCATTTAAGCTTCCCACAGTCAAAAATCAAAGCCAACTGCATAATACATTTACACAGATAATAATATTGCTTATATTCTTAAAACTGATATATGATACAGTATATACTGTAGAAGAGAGGAAAATATGTACAATGAAATTACCAAAGGAATTTTTTGATGTACTAAGCCAGTTGCTTATGTCTATATTCAACCAGGCAGGCAATTGTTAATGTAGTTTAGTCACCATACCACAAAATACTCCAAACTTTTTTTTATATCTGTTTGAATATCGTTTTTTTCAAAGCTGAAGAAGAAACTATGAAGGTCAATTCATACATGGATTTCCATGGCTGGAAACGTGCAACCAATCTCAGCTTTGAATTCCATACTGAAACTAAACAGATACTCACACAAATGTATATAACAGCAGCAGCTAGTGCAGTATTTTAACAGGCATTCATTTTTCCTACTTGTTTCAAGACAAGTTAGCCCCCCCCCCACACTGTTACTGTGAATCGTGTTAAAGTCCATAGTCTGTCTTTCTTCAGAAAAAGTTCGGTTGAGCTCTCTGTCTTTCCACAGACCTTTAAAGAGACAATGGGGGTTATTTACGAAAGGCAAATCCACTTGAAGTGCACTTTCAGTGCACTTGAGATTGCACTGAAAGTGCAGTCGCTGTAAATCTGAGGGGTAGATCTGAAATGAGGGGAAGCTCTGCTAATATTATTTTCCAATCATGTGCAAGCTAAAATGCTGTTTTTTATTTCCCTTGCATGTCCCCCTCGGATCTACAGCGACCGCACTTCCAAGTGCACTTTCAGTGCAATTTCAAGTGCACTTTGCACTTGTAGTTTGCACTTGTAGTGCAAAGTGATTTGTCTTTCGTAAATAACCCCCAATGTCATTAAAGTTACTTACTGCACCACTAGGGCTCATATACATCATATTGCATTGTGGCAAGCTGCGTTACCATAGCCCATCCATGGGCCCCAGTAGAGCAACGCAATTCACATTATCCATTTGCAGTATGCTGCTGTGTGCTGTAGCATGATTTTATAAAAAAAGAATAGCTATGTACATACTCAACTGAGTGCAAAGTGCTGTCCTTGGTGCCTCTGTTGTATCCAGTCTTTTGCTCTCTTGCTGATGCAACACTAGAATCTTAGCCGTTTTGAATTTGCAGCAATGTGAACCTAGCCTAACTTTGAACCATCCATTGATAGCACTCCCTCCACTCCCCTGAAACCACAGAAAATAGGTAAGTATATGCATCTTTGTTTCTGCTAATTTGTTAGCATAGGTGTTAGAAGAGGGGTAGGAACAGTTTTAACATTATTTAGTGAATTCAACTTTAAGGACAGGTAAGCTGCAATATATAAAATTTTTATTTTTGAGTTTCGATAGGTTTCAGGTTAGCCAATAAAGTGTATCACTTCAAATCCAAACTTTCCGCATTAATCAATAGCTAACTATGATGCCCCGTACATACGATTGGAAATTCCGACAGCAAAAGTCCGATGTGAGCTTTTGAACGGAAGCTTCGACCGTGTGTATGCTTCATCGGACTTTTTCTGTCGGAATTTCCGCCAGCAAAAGATTGAGAGCTGGTTCTCAGATTTTCAGATGGAAAAAATCTGATCGCTTTAGCTAACTATACAAAATATAACTACTGCAGATATTGCTTTCTAAATTATACATTTATCTTAAAATATAAATAAAGGCCAAATCTTTTTAGTTTTAGATGGAATGGAGTAGGATTAAAACATCTGTCAGTATTTTTTTTTCGCCCTCTCTATTTGCCATGTTTACAGTTATCATCGGAAGTGAAATGGAAATTCTCAAATTTTGTGCTGTCCCTAGAACATTAATTGAGGCTGGAAATTCCAATGGTGGCACTAGTTCTGGTGACCCCGGTAACAACCAGAGATTCCCTATTTTGAGGGATTTCCTCTAGATTCCTGTTTTGGTTATTTGACAAGAAGTGATTAGAAATCTCCATAGTGGGTCACAGATGGGGAACAAAAACTTCCAGGGGTTATAACCCTCCATTATTCTATAAAAAAAAAAAAGTTTTGCCTTTAGTTCTGCTTTAACATTTTTTTAACCTATGTGTATCAGTGTTGCTTGGACCTAGAAGAACAGAGTAAACACCTGAAAGATGATCTTAAAAAATGAATTGCTAGCACAAATAAAAAAAGGATTGTGGAAAATACTCAACTCTGACAGAAAGAGATTACTATATAAGTAAATAGTTAAAAAAAATCCATCTGTGAGAGGTAAGGCTGCACTCAAAATCGGTGACTGGTTCTTTTTAAAGTGATTTATTTGGCTAAAGAAGAAAATAAGACTCCTGGTAAAAAATAAAGGGGTTGATTTACTGAAACTGGAGAGTTCAAAATATGGTGCAGCTGTGCATAGAAACTAATCAGCTTCAAGCATTTTTGCCAAAGCTTAATTAAACAAACTAAAGCTAGAAGCTGATTGGTTACCATGAAGAGCTGCACCAGATTTTGCACTCTCCAGTTTTAGTAAACGACCCCAAAGAGTTCATTAAACACAAAGGCCCAGATTCACGAAGCACTTACGCCGACGTATAACAAGTTACGTTACGCCGACGTAAGTGTAAATGTGCGCCAGACCCACAAACTAATAAGCGCCTAAAAACAGGCTACACCCCGCCAACGTATCTTGCTTACGCCGGCGTAGGGTAGGCATACATCTAGGCTGGGAGCATGGTGCCGCTCCCATTGATTAGCCATTCAAACATGCAAATGAGGGAAATACGGCGATTCACGAACGTGCGTGTGCCCGGCGCATGCTACGCGAGATGCACGTAAGTTGTACGTCCGGCGTAAAGTTATTCCCCATAAAGGAGGTGCAACCCAGCAACAGACATGCTCAGGTCTGCACCAGGGAACACGAGCCGGCGTATTGTGCGTTGGACATGTGTCTGGTTGGGCGTATGTTATGTTCACGGCGTACGCAGTGATCCGGCGTAGCTTAGGCAGTTATGCCAGCATGGTTATGAGCAGCCACAGGGGGGTGCGTCCACATCACGGCGCATGCGCAGTTCGTGATACGTACCTGTCTGGCGCTCGGCCCATCATTTGCTTGGGGTCACGCCCACTTCTACCTACGCGGACGTACACTTTTAAAATCCACACCACGCTGGCGCAGCGTTGGGAGCACTGGCTTGCTGAATGCAATGCTTGCCTCTCTGCGCTGCGTTGGCGTAGCGTACAGTGTTTGCTCTACGGCGGCGTAATGTGCGCCTTGCTTTCTATCTGGTTTAAATCTGGGCCAAACTGTCTAGCTGTAGCCCTCTTATTTCATCCACCATATTCATCAGTATCCTCCACCTGCAGAGAGTCCATAAATTCACAGTAAATTATTGCAATAGTATAAAAAAGGTGTGTGCTATTTCCTCAATACAGTAGTAGTAGTTTGTAGCACTATATGTAGTTTGACATGCAGCTAAACCATCATATCTTCCAATAAATGATAATTTATACTGAAATGTTAAAAATGTATTGAAGTAAAAACATGGTGTAAATGGGAAAGAATAAAAGAATGTGGTACAAATAAATCATGCTCCTTTGAATTCCAGCTCTGACAGACCCGTTTTTCCTCCTGCACTCCACTATTGGACCATTAATTTTGGGACAGTGTTGGAATAGCCTCAATAACCAGTGGTGACATTTAAGAGCAGCAGGCCAAAGCTGGCTATATCAAATGGACATTGCTATTTTGCATATGAGAGTTCTCTTTTGCCAAACCTGATAGAAACATAGAAAAGTGATGGCACAAAAAGACTGAGTAGTCCATTTTTTTTGTTTGTTTGTTTTACGTATTTTTTTTATTGTTTTTTTTTTTTTTATTAGCTTTGTTGTCTGACTATAGATCTTTGTTTATCCCAAGCATGTTTGAAGCCATTTATTGTTGACTGTCTCACTACCTCAGCTGGTAGTTACAGTCTTTGGTATTCAGTTTCAGTGAGGAAACTTGTCAACTTGTCATCAACTTGCATTAAACTACACAGTCTTTTACCATAAATCAAACATGTGATGTTGTACTTTATTCTATGGGGCACAGATCCACGCTTTTGTGTGTTCATGTGGGCAAAACAACAACCCAGCTGTAACACTGAGTCAGTACACATCGTCTGTGATTTACATAGAAAATAAAATAGTGTGCTCATGATTTATGTTGTCATAACAGTTATTTATATTTAAAAGACTTGTATGGTTGACTTGTACAGTATATCAGAATTGGCACACCTTTTTAAATAGTTCTGCTGCAACCTTTATGATTTGTGAAAGAAATGGCATCTAGAATTCTTGGGGTGTGGCCTGAGAGTCATTGTCAGTAGAATCCTTAGATACCAGTGTAATACTGTAGGTGGGTCAAGAAATACAGATAAAACTTTAAGAATCCTCAATGTAATTTTCATAGCTTAGTCAGCCTTTAAATATTCAGAAATTTTTTGTTACGTCTTTTTTCAGATTTAAAAAAATGCAGTTCTTCATCTTTCTGCTTTGGATTTGGAGGACAAAGATTTTATATTTTTTTTTGCATAACATCAAACAGCTTTTTCTGGCCCTTCCCTAACACAAGAGTGAGTTCCCGCCACACATATAATCATTTCTCTGGAACTCAGAACCAGTTTAAGATATCAGATGTATGCAGTCATGTTGACATTCTTTTAGATTTACTCAGCTTAATTTGATCTTTATTGGTGCTGGACTATTTCCCACCCTAGACAAGACCAGCTACTTGCACATCCCCCCTCCCCCATGATGAGGGAGGTGAGGGGTAGGTGAGGCAGTATGGGGCTAGGTGAAGCAGTTGGGTGTAGTTAGGCAGTATAGGGGGTAGGTAAGGCAGTATGGGGTTTAGGTAAGACAGTATGGGGGAATAGGTGAGGCAGTATGAGGGGTAGGTGAGGCAGTAATGGGGGGTTGGTGAGGCATGATGAGGGGTAGCTGAGGCAGTTTGAGGGGTAGATGAAGCAGTATGGGGTGGTTGGTGAGGCAGTATGGGAAGGGAGTGAGGCAGTATGAGTAGTGGGTGAGGCAGTATTAGAAATAGGTGAGGCAGTATAAAGGGTAGGCGAGGCAGTAAGGGGGTGGGCGAGGCAGTATGAGGGGTAGGTAAGGCAGTATTAGGGGTGGTTGAGGCAGTATGGGGGTTAGGTGAGGTGGTGGGGGTGAGATGGGAAAACCTTTTACAGTTACCAGCAGCAGGATATTCAGCTCACCTAAGTTCCTCAGTGCCTCTGGCCAGCCTGGAACACCCTGTGTTCCAGTTTTCTGGCTGCAGTGATTTCACTCCCAAGCCAGGTAGGTATGATGGAGGAAGTTCCGTCCTTGCCCTCCTCCTTCTCTGAATGGTGGGGTCTGGGAGAGGGGCAAGCACGTGATTGGTTGCTAGGACTACCAATGTTAGACCCCCCTTAACCCTCACTTATCTACAACCCTGCGGTGGATAGTAGGGAAACCAGCAGCAGTGGCTGAACTCTAGGTGGTAGTGCACCTTGGGGGGCTAGCTAGCTTGCTTAGTGGTAGCACTGGCCCTGGTCACATTCAATAAAGCATTGCAAAGAAGGGTGATAATGTGCAAAACATACAGAACCACGGCAAACAATCAAGTCTTGTTTCAAAAAAGAGTCAGATCATCAAAACTCCCATGACAGCTCCTGAGTAGCACTGGGGTTATAGAGTAAGGTAATTATTTTATTTTTTTAAATAACAAACATGTCTATACTTACCTGCTCTGTGCAATGGATTTGCACAGAATGGCTGTAAACCTCCTCTTTTCGGGTCCCCCGCTGGCACTGCTGGTTCCTCCTCCCTATTCAGTACCCCCATGGAAAGCCACTTCACAGATTGATACAGACAGCTGCACTTGGCTCCCATGTCACTGGCTTTGACTGACAGCACTGGGAGCCAAGGGGGATGCTGACACCTAAACATTTTTTACCCTAAAGTGATTGTAAAGTCTTGTTTTTTTTCCATAAAAATAACAAACCGAGTCACAGCTCAGTGTGTCCATTCAGACACAGAGCAGCGACCTGGCCCCGCGCTCTCTTCTGGTTGGCTAACTGACTGACAGCAGCGGGAGCCAATAGCGCTGCTGCTGTGTCTCAGCCAATCAGGAGGGAGAGTCCCGGATGTCTGAGACACTCGTGGACATCGCTGGACAGAGATGGGGCTCAGATAAGTATTATGGGGGTTCTGAGGGGGGGGGGGGGGCTGCTACATGCAGAAGGCTTTTTATCCTAATGCATAAAATGCATTAGAATAAAAAACCTTCTGACTTTTTCAACCCCATAAATGCTTTACAACCACTTTAAGTTGAATTTTATACACACACATGAACAGTGGCGGCTGGTGCTCAAAATTTTTGGGGGGGCGCAAAGGAAAAAAAAATTGCAGTCTCACTGTGCCCAAACGCAGCCACTGTTACATGCCATCAAATGCAGCCACTGTGCCATCAATTCGCACCACTGTGCTATGCCATTAAACGCAGTCACTGTGCCATGCCATCAAATGCAGTCACTGTGCCATCAATTCGCACCACTGTGCCATCAATTCGCACCACTGTGCCATGCCATTAAACGCAGTCACTGTGCCATCCATTGTCACCACTGTGCCATGCCATTAAACACAGCCACTGCGCCATACATTGTCACCACTGTGCCATGCCATTAAACGCAGCCACTGTGCCATCCATTGTCACCACTGTGCCATCCATTGTCACCACTGTGCCATGCCATTAAACGCAGCCACTGTGCCATACATTGTCACCACTGTGCCATGCCATTAAACACAGTCACTGTGCCATCCATTGTCACCACTGTGCCATGCCATTAAACGCAGCCCCTGTGCCATACATTGTCACCACTGTGCTATGCCATTAAACGCAGCCCCTGTGCCATACATTGTCACCACTGTGCCATGCCATTAAACGCAGCCACTGTGCCATCCATTGTCACCACTGTGCCATCCATTGTCACCACTGTGCCATGCCATTAAACGCAGCCACTGTGCCATCCATTGTCACCACTGTGCCATGCCATTAAACGCAGCCACTGTGCCCTTTAATGGTCGCCGCTGTGCCAATTGTCCCCACTGTGCCCTGTAAATTGCGTTCTCCCCCCCCTCCCGCCCGGCACTTACCTTTACTGGAGTCAGGCATCTACGTCCCACGATGTCTTCTCCCGCCCTCGATGACTGACAGGCGTCTCAGCCAATCAGGTTACAGGTAGCCAGAACCGGCCAACGTGATTGGCTGAGACGCCTGTCATCTTATTCAAGGGGCGTACAGTCTGTGCGCTCCGAGAATAAGCTTCCGGGACCCGAGGGCTGTATTGGGAAAGCCTATCAGAGCCGTTGGCTTTGATAGACATTTCCCTACAGCCAACCAGCTGGCGTTATTCAGATGGCCGGACATTGAGCGCCGACCATCTGAATAACAGCGGCAGCGGCGAAAATAAAATAGATTCGTGCAATGCATGAATCTATGTTATTTCACTCAGTGGCGGTGAGAGCCAGAGGGGGTGGCGCTCCAGCGCCCTCTATGGACGAACCGCCACTGCACATGAATGAGTCAGAGAAGTGACTCTTTGCTTACTGGATGACTTTTTCAGTTAAGCTGACCAACCCTAAAGACAGGAAGCTTTGTTTTTTTTTTCATCTTTTTAAATAGCCTCCCCCCCCCCCCCCCCCATGCAATTTTGCTCTCCACCTGCCCGGAGACATACAATAAATAGCAGCTAGACTCAAAACCAGTTGACTAAATCAGATCAGGCAGTGATTGCGATTGGTTACCAGAGGTTACAGTGTATTATTACCGTTTACTGACTGGTTGCTAGAGGTTACAGCACACATTACGGCTCACTGGTTAGCTACTAGAGGTTACAGCACATGATTTTTGCTTGTTGATTGGTTGCTAGAGGTTACTGCACATCATTACTGCTCACTGATTGGTTGCTAGAGGTTACAGCACATCATCTCCTCACTGCCAGCACACCATGGACTGGGGTGGTGAGGGGACCCATCAATAGACACAAAACTCCTAGGGATCTCCTAGAACTCTTGGGATCTACGGCAGTGCTGGGGGGTAGGGGTGTGATCAATTGCAATGCTGATTTTTTTTTTTAGCAACTACCAATATAAAGAGGCGTTTCAACACTGGCCACCAATGTAATAGGGATATACACTGACCACTAATGTAATAAAAGCATTCACAGTAACGACCAATGTAAGGAGGGATTTACACTTACCACTAATGTAAGGGGGACTTTCACACTGGACACTAGTGTGAATGAAAGGATTCTACACCAAGCCCCAATATAATGAGAAGATTTACACTGACCACCAATGTGACTAAGACATTTAGCCTGCATTCACATTTGTGTGTGTCGGGAATGCATGCAAAATCACTTTCCCGACACCACAGAAACGTGCTGCCGTTTAGCAGATACAGAGCAGTACCATTAATTGTTAATGATACCCTCACGCATCTGCTGACATGTGGTGTGGCACCGTGGTGTGATTTTGAGAAAGTTTTAGGGACTTTCTTCCGCATTCCTAGCCCATAAAGCAGCCCATTGAAATAAACATGCTACATGCTGCAGAGAAACTCTGCCACACTGTCTGACCTTGATAAGTTTCTTATAATTCTGTGGAGAATGATGATGCTTAAAGCTCCATTGATTGCCACAAATTTCCCATATAATATGGCATGTGCAAGATTACATTTAAACTGCTACGAAAAGAATAATAGAGCCAGTAATTTAAGCTTTCTTGTATTTTAACACTTTAGGATTCATTAGTCTATGTTCAGTTCGCACCAGAACCTACGAACAGACCAAAAGTTTGTGTTAACTTTAGAACCCTGTTAAAGTCTATGGGACTCGAACATTTGAAATCTAAAGTGCTAATTTTGAAGGCCAATATGCAAGTTATTGTCATAAAAAGTGTTTGGGGACCTGGGTCCTGCCCCAGGGGAAATGTATCAATGCAAAAAAAGTTTTAAAAATGGCCGTTTTTTCGAGAGCAGTGATTTTAATAATGCTTAAAGTGAAACAATAAAAGTGAAATATTCCTTTAAACTCCATACTGGGGGGGGGGGTGTATAGTATTCCTGTGAAGTAGTGCTTGTTTCCCGTGCTTAGAACTGTCCCTGCACAAAGTGTAATTTCTGAAGGAAAAAATGTAATTTAAAATCATTCGTGGCTATAATGAATTGTCAGGTCCCGGCAATACAGAGAAAAGTCATTCATAAAAAAAAAAGCGTGGGGGTCCCCCCAAATTTAATTACCAGGCCCTTGGATTTCAAGGGGAACTCCACCCCAAATGTGAAAAAAATGGCGTGGAGTTCCCCCCAAAAATCCACACCAGACCCTTGATCTGAGCACGCAACATGGCAGGCCGCAGGAAAAAGGGGGAATATTAAAAATAATCAATTTCATGCATCAGAAATGTCTTAAACTTTGCTCTGTTCTTAAAATAAAAGCATCTAGGTTTCCCCTCCACATCCATACCAGACCCTTATCCTAAAGGAGTGTCTGGTATGGATTGTAAGTGGGGATGCCATGAAAAAAATGGTGTGGGTTCCCCCCAAGTATCCATACCAGCTGCTTATTCTTGATACGGGTCCGGATTTTAAGGGGGATCCCATTAAAAAAAAGGGGGCTTCCCAAAAATCCATGCCAGACCATTATCTGAACATGTAGCATGGGCTAGGGAAGGAGGGCAGCATGCACTCCCCTTCTTGAATCATACCAGGCCACAAGCCCTCAATTGCAAGGGGGGATGCCTGGGAAAGCACCTAGTCCTCATGTTGACAGGGACAATGGGCCTATTTGCCACATTCCTGGCCCATGAATGTAGAGGTCTGTGTGGGGGACTTATCAGAATTTAGAAGCCTCCTTTAAAATATGGTTTCCCTCAGATGCCGTATATAGCCCCCCTGCATTTTAACAATTACGAGGTTCACAGTACCCTTGGTTACTCATTCACACAAAAAAAGATACAACACATTTGACAAAGTCCTTTGATAAAAAATAAAAAATGTCCCACAGTGTAAATCCATCTTCAATCACATTGTCAAATGATGTAGATCCATGTCAATCACAACACATGCTAACTTGCAGAAGCAAAACACACTGACTTATGGAGACAATGCGCTCCTGACTCTCACAATGAATGACATCTCAAAGCCTGGCAGCTGAATGTAAACAAGCCGGTGAAGTATTCTGGGTGACATCATTAATTAAATATGGTCATCACAGTCAGGAGTGCATAGTCTTTGGCGGTCTATGTGTTTTGCTTTGGCAAGTTGATGGAAGTCATCCATCATGATTGACATGAATCTACTGTACAGTGTGATTACAATAATCACTGGACAAGATGATTGGCAATGGATTTTCTGCTGGACTTTTTTTTTGTTTAGTTTTTTGTGTTTTTAATAAAATACCTTTTTTTTGTGAATTAGTAACCCCAAGTATTTAATATACCTTACTTATTTCTGTGAGGGAGGTGGGAATATCTGATGTCCCCTTTATTTTAAATGGGTTTACAGATTCAAATTCATCCCACTTCCTCATCCTTTAGTTTTTATTGGATTTTTCAGATATATAACAAAAGTAGTACATCAACATTTTGGTTCGATAATGTCAACAGATATAAGACTTATATAAGAGAACAAAACACATTGGCCCGGATTCAGAAAGGACTTACGCCGACGTATATTCTGATACGCCGCGTAAGTCCGCGGATGCGCCGTCGTATCTATGCGCCTTATTCAGGAAACAAGATACGCCTGAATTTTTGCTTGATACGACCGACGTAAGTCTCCTACGCCGTCGTATCTTAGGCGCATATTTACGCTGGCCGCATGGGGCGCTTCCATTGATTTACACGTCGAATATGTAAATGAGCTAGATACGCGATTCACGAACGTACTTACGCCCGTCGCTGTAATCTACGCTGTTTACGTAAGGCGTACGTACGGCGTAAAGTTAAGCCTCGTAAAGCAGAGGTAAGTCATGTTAGGGTATGGACGTCGGAACAGCCGTCGGATTTTACATTGTTTGCGTAAGTCGTACGTGAATGGGGCTAGGCGTAGGTTACGTTCACGTCGAAGGCATTGAGCCGTCGTATCTTAGGGAGTATATGCAACGTAATTCTGAGCATGCGCGCGCATGCGCCATTCGTTCGGCCCTTCATTTACATGGGGTCACGGTTAATTTAAATGTAACACGCCCAGTTCTGAAAAAAATAAGTGCCACAGTATCCCATATTTCCTGTCCTGAAAATATATTAAAATAATTCTCCCTCCTTTGATTTCTTGATTCAGCAGCTCCAATATGTGGCTCAATTAAATACTGGATATCTGTTTAGCGGGGTCATCCTGTCAGAGTCTAATGACAGGCCATCCCCGCTAGAACTTTATTCTTGCTTGTAAATATGTAAAATGCCTTTAAGAAAGTTATGCATTGTGGGACTTCAAGTAGCAGGAGATATGGACTCCATTGACTCTCAGGAGAAACAGACTATGCTTCCCACAATGCCTTGCATAACTTGACCATGTGACACCTCCGCACAGACTTAGGGCTCTTTCACACGTCCGCTCAGTTTTTTAGTTAATTTTTTTTTTCATCAGTTGATCCGTTTTTTCATCCGTTTTTCGTCCGTTTTCCGTCCGTTTACATCCGTTTCCGATCCGTTTTTCGTCCGTTTTTCCATCCGTTTTCCCATCCGTTTTTTTTTTAGGGCTTTTTACATATTTTGATGAAAAACGGATGTCAGCGGATCGGATGGTAAACGGATTGTCCGCTAACGTCCGTTTTTCGTCCGTTCTGTTTTTTTGACAAAAGAAAAATAGGGTTTTCTTCCATTCAAAAAAACGGAGCTTAACGGAGACGGATGTTAACGGACGTTAGCGGATGCTCATCCGCTAATGGACGCTAACCCATAGGAAAGCATTGCGGTCCGTTAACGGACGTCCAAAAAACGGACGAACGGAACGGACGTGTGAAAGAGCCCTTATGGGGTAGGTTACTTAAGGAAAGGGAGTGGCTGCTCTCACTCTCTCGGGACCAGCATTCTTCTCCTCTGCGGAGCTGCTGACGCAGCACTGCCATGCTGCTAGGCCAGAAGCCTGGGCCTAAACCCACCGAGAGACCAGCCATCCAGAAGGAAGCAAGACTCCAGTATCCAGCCCGTGTTTCCGGAGATCAAAGAGGCAACCCAGCTGACAACTGAAACAGTGGAGCACCCTCGTCCGGGATCCTTGTGCTGTGGAGCAGTGCTTACCAACGCGCCTTCTGAGAAGAACTCAGGTGGACCGGGCCTGTCGGGTGAGAGAGCACACGCTCAACAGAAACTTCTCCTTCTAGACAGACACTCTAGTACCACCTCACAGACCGGAGACATATGTTGGGCCTCCAGTTAAAACTTAGAGGCCCCTTTACTGTTTAATAGTGTTATACAGAAGTGACTGATGCTGACAAGCGATCAGTTCACCAACGTTTGCCATCTAAGATACTCTGATTAACTTCCTCTTATCGTTCATCACTTGTGGATTATAAATTTAATGTGCACCGACCGGCCGCAACGTGGACTTTAACTGTTCTACAGGACTGCCTGCTAGAGGGCGCTCGCGAGCATAGACTGCCTACCTTAGTTTAAGTGTCAAGGGAGGGTTCGAGCCAGTTAAATAGGGGGGTGAGCAAACAAAAGAGAGTAGATCCCAAAACAACCAGAGGCTCCTGAGAGGGTAGCGCTACATCTAAATGTTAGCTCCAATAGCTGTGTTCTATCTGAAAGCTTTTTTAACTGGTTCCTTGCTTTCTGAGCTCAACACATGGAAAAAATGTGCAGATCTTTTATGGCGTCAATATCCCAAGCAATCTACAAGCATGTATAACTGTGCAGGCTGCTATTAGGAATGGTGTGAATGTCAGCCAGCTAAAGAATTTACACATTACAAATAAACAATATCACTAAGTATTATGCTTGCTGAATGTGTCATGGAAATACTCCCTCATCGTAGAGGACCTATATTCTGCCCACAGGGAAGGCAGCTATTCTGTGGTTTGAAAAATGACTTTGACCTAAATTCCAGTCTCTAGGTATCTTAGGGCAGGGTTTTTCAGGATTTGGGCTTGACCACTTAGTTCCAGTGAAGGAAACTCGAAAATCCCAGCTGGGTTTGACAGCTGGATAGCTGTGGCCACCGACAGTCTGTTATTGCAATGTACAATTTCCCCACATACAATTCGCATAGCATGAGAATGTGACCAGCTCTCTATGGAGCTGGTTCCCATATCTCTGGGGCGGCTGTGGAGCACACTGCACAGAAATGCTGTGCATCTTTTGCCCCATTTCAGGGCCGAATTTAGGCACAGATTCGGCCCTGATTCATCACTGAAACAGGGAACGGGGCCGCACAGCGCCATGGCCGGTTTAGGTGTGAACTAAGCCTAATGAAGAAGCAGCAATACCCTGATTAGATCATATCCTTTGCATGATTTTCTTTCTTCATGTTCTCTACCAGTACATACTCAAGCAGTAGATCCTGACCAGATGCTAGTGTGGAACTCCTTCTTCCATTCAAGAGTCCAGAGTGTTGCTGTACAGATTGTAAAAGACTAATATTAGGACAGATTTAGGTATTTGTCAATTAAAGATACACGTTTTATTATTATTGTTGTTATTATTATTGTAGTGATGTGATTATTTCTTTGCCCATTTACCAAGTGTATACTCTTGTTATGCAGTGTTGTTTGCCATTTTCCAATATGGTTGCTATGCTCTCTCTCACCAAGTATGAGGTCATCAAAAAGGGGTATTTTCTTTATCATTTTAACAAACGAAAACAAACGTGCAGAATCCAAAATCCGAAAGATCCGGCGTAAAAAAAAATGCGTTATTTTCGTTTTCATTGCTACAACAGTTCGATATAGATAGGAGATTCGACATGACGCTGACAATAGCAATCTGTGTCTATCGAACCTGCGGTCGAATGTGCCTAACCCTATTAGTCCAAGATTATTCTACATAGAGAGGAAAGATACAACATAGAGAGAAAAGATTCGACATGGAGAGGAAAGATTTGACATTATAGAGACAGTGTTGGGGGTAGACCATTCGACATGAACGACGAAGATTCGATGAAGCAGCGAAAAACATACAAACGTTGAATCTGTCATTGAAGGCTTATGGTGTCTGTCGAAAGGTAAAAGAAGATTCGACAAGCAGCTAAACTGTACGACGCCGCAATCGTACATTTCCAGTCAAATGCTCGGCCCATAGGCTATAGAAGAATTTGAATGTTGGTTGACTAGTAATAATAGTTTATAAATATAATTATTACTAGTCATACATTAGAATTCTTCTATAGCTTGTAGGCGGAACGTTAGACCGGAAATGTACGATTCCACGTACAGTTTAGCTGCTCCGTCGAATCTTCTTAGAACATTCCACAGACACCATAAGCCTTCAATGACAGATTCGACCTTAATTAATTTGGATTTTCGGACTAATGCAAATAAATAAAAACTAATTTCGGGAGTAACTAAATTAATTAATTTTTCGGACGAAAACAAAATTCCGAAACAAAATATTTCAGTGTGCACATGTCTAATGACCAGATACGATTTGATCTGATGTGGAATAAATCATTCATCATAAATTGTGACTTTGTGTACGGGTGCTTTCTGTTTCAAAATTTGGAGATAACATTAAGGAATTTTGTAATCCCTTGTACAACAATACCAGTCTGGTATCGCCCAGCTGCACCTACAGTATACTCAAACAGAATGTTTATCCTTTTTTTTAACAGGAAGTTTAATGAAAGCTACTTCTTTTACTGGTTTGATTTACCACTGTGAAACAGCATTTCAATTTGCTTCCAGATCAACTTTTCAAGAACAAGTTTGTTGGTATATTTTTGCTCAATCGGCTGCAGTGCTGCTGATCGGTGTATTCTGACACTAGGGGAGTCTCACTGTCAGAATACAATGACACAGCAGAGAGAACTTCCCCATCCACTTCAAATGTTTGGATGGGGAAATCAATTCAGTTTTTAACAACATAAAGTTTTTTCTCACTTGCATAGGTAACTCTTTTCAATTATTTTAAACAGAATTTAACCATGCAGCCTATCCACAAAATCAATAGGAGCAAACCCTTCTACAGCAGTTCCACAGTTGAAATAGATATAAATTAATAAACAGTGTAGGGCTGGAATCCATGTATTACCTTATAAAGTATAAAGTACATTATTACAGCGAATATTTTATTATGCATACAATAAATGAACCATAATTTAGGTTTAAAAAATAAATAATAAAACTCTGAAAATATATCTGAATGTAATGTATAACGTTCCCAATGACACTGATGGTGCACACATGCCATCTAGTGGTAAAAAAAATTCAGACAATGACATGGAAATAAGGCTAGCTTCACATAGACGTAACACAGCCATACATTTTTTTTTTACAGATCATTAGGCAAGGTATAAAAGATCCTGCATAAATGATCAGTAAATAGAGCCATATGTTGATGCATAAAAAATGTCCTGTTATTTTTTCAATTACAGTTTTGGATTTTATGTTACGGAGAGGGATTTTATTCTGCAGGAGCATGGTGGTATGCAGTTCCAGCCCCTCCAGCACTGAATGTACATACTAACAAGGGGTGCTTGGGTGTGCCGGAGGGTCTACAGGTGCTGGGGATGTATTGTTGTTGGAGGTGCCTATTGTTGTTCTGGGGTGTAGCTATGGAGGAGTCTATTGTAGCTGCGGAGGATCTACTGTTGTACTGTTGTTGTTGGGGGCTATTATTTCTGACTGCTGGAGAATCTATTGATGCTGTTTGCTGAGGAATCTTTTGTTGTCGGGGTGGATATATTAATTCTGGTGGAGGATCTATTATTGCTGGAGGTGTATATTATTGCTGGTTGCAGGGCATCTATTTGACTGCTTTTTTTGTTGTCATTAACAAATTCCATAAAAATTTCTTAGCACCCAAAAGGATATTTGGCTCTGTATTCTTTAAAATGGGGAATCAACATATTATGGAAAGTCTCTCACATGTACATCCTCATGTATGTTTGTACACTGGTATTTGTCTGAATAAAAAGTTATTTGACCTAAAAAAAAGGGCAGTACTGGGAGGTGGGTAGGGGTGGAGACAAGGGATGGTGCTCGGATTGGGTAGGGAGCAGAGACAAGGGTGACTTGGGGGTAGTATCTCTTACCTTTTACCGTATTTATCGCGGTATAACGCGCTCCCGCGTATACCGCGCACCCCTAAAGTTGCCCCGAATCCTGTGGAAAAAAGTTTTTTTTGTACTTACAGTTTTGGTGTCTTGTGCGGCGTCCATCGGCGGCCTCGTCGGGTCCGGCGTTCGTCTGCGGCTTCGGGTGTCCTCTTCGTCGGGTCCGGCGTCCTTCTGCGGCTTCAGGGGTCCTCTTCGTTGGGTCCGGCGTCCTTCTGCGGCGTCCTCGCGTCCTCCCCGCTCGTTTCCCGCGCCGATTTTGAATACTGCGCCGACATATACAGAGCGCAGTACACGCGTGTATTGTCGGCAATGCTCGGCAACTCTCGTGCTGACGTCCTGTACGTCCAGGACGTGAGCGCGGAAGGAGCCGAGACTGCCCGACTATACCCAAGTGTACTGCGCTCGGTATATGTCGGCGCAGTATTCAAAACTCGGAGCGGGAAAGCGGGTATCGGCGTATACCGCGCACCCACGATTTTGCCCTGACTTTCCGAGTCAGGGCCGAGTTCTCCCATAGAACAACGAGAAAATAGAGAACATGTTCTCTATTTTCTCGACGAGTTCCTCGGCGGCTCCATCGGGCCGAAAGTGTACACACGACAAAGTTTCTCGGCAGAATCCGGCTCTGACCGAGTTTCTCGCTGAATTCTGCCGAGAAACTCTGTCGTGTGTACGAGGCCTTAGATGTAGCCAAGGTGATGTAAACAATCCAAAGTGCTGAATGGTGTCTCAGTAGTGGTAATCCTAGCCTGCACCTTCCACCAGGGAAAACAATGATCTTAATCCACCACGTGATACACTCTCCCCAAGGGGGTTAAACTCACCAGAAGACTGAAAAATCAGAGCCTTAAGTAAGTGAATACGTCAGCCACTTTGTCACGGACCATCACCAGCAGGCGGGGACAGCAGGCACAGGAGCTCCACACAAGGTCATAAAAACAAGGAACAGCAATATAGTTTAATCCTTTTTATTAATCCAAAGTAGCCCATACACTGAAAGCCCCCTTAAACCTATCTAAGTACATCAAATCACAATAAAATGAGCATAAAAGTGACCCCAGAGGGCGCTATAACCAGATCCAGACATCCATGGAGAGCAGGGGAATCCTTGCAGACACCGTAGCAGCTTCCTAGTTTGGAGAGCGGAGTGGGTGAAGCGCACACGTCACTTCCGGGTTAGCGGGGATGTCGAGGGTCACGCTCTGACGCGGCGTTTCGTCTAACGACTTCAACAGAGAGCGACCGCTCCAACGGTGTCTGCAAGGATTCCCCTACGTACATGTCGCTTCTTTCAATAAACACCCTTTAACCAAACTTCTATTTGCATTTTTATGGACACATGTTGCTACTTCCTTCCTACTTTTCCAAGTCTACACAGAAAAACACTGACAGGTAGGCTTTGTTTTACAGAAGTAACACCTGTGGAGTTAATTTACTGGCAAATAGGGATGGGCAAATGGTTTGGGCCAAGCAAAATTTTGGCCTGAACATTGCCCATTCGGCTATAAAAATGCACTGATTACTGTGTAAATGTCACTGACAGGGAAAAGGTTAACACTAGGGGGAAATCAAGGGGTTAACTGTGTTCCCTAGTGTGTGTTCTAACTGTAGGGGGATGGGACATAACTAGAGGAGATGACAAATCGCTGTTCCTAGCTAGTAGGAACTCATGAGCTGCATCTCCTCTCCTCACAGAACTGGGATGTGTGTGTTTACACACATACGTGCCTGTTCTGGCTCACGCGTATCGGCACCCCCGCAGTGCAGCACGCGTATGCGCCCCTGCGATCCTGCTTTAAGGACCAACATACAGGTATGACGGCTCGTGGAATCGTGCCGACCTGCCACAGTATAATGACAGCGGCTGGTCAGCAAGCAGTAAACAACAGATGACAGCTGAATGAAAAAAAAGCATTGCCGAATTTGGGTCTCATATAGGTTTTAAGGGGAACCCCACGCCAATTTTTTTAAAAACCAGCATTGGGTCCCCCCAAAATCCATACCAGACCCTTATCTGAGCATGCAGCCTGGCAAGCCAGGAAAGGGGGTGATGAACAAGTGAGCGCCCCCCCCCGAACCATACCAGGTCACATGCCTTCAACATGGGGGGGGGGTGTTTTGGGGCAGGCGGGACTCCTCTGCCCTTCCCCGTCCAAAGGCACCTTGTCCCCACGTTGATGGAGACAAGGAGGTCTGTAAGTAGGGGGCTTATAGAAATCTGTAAGCCCCCCTTTAACAAGGGGGAACCCAGATCCCAGCTCCCCTATGAGAATGAGTATGAGGTACATCGTACCCCTAAGCATTCATCAAAAAAGTGTCAAAAATAAATCAAGACAGGAGACAGGTTTTGACACATTCTTTATTAAAGAAATTTAAAAAAATTGTCCCCGAGGTAGATCTATCGTCAATCACGACGCCTGCTGCACCACCAGACCCAAAAAAATGTCACCTAGTGGCACGGCCCCCTTGTGACATCACTGACCGGTGATTGACGATGGATCTACATCGGAGACTTTTTTTTTTTATAAAGAAATTGACAAAAACTGCCTCCTGTCTTTATTTTTGACACTTATTTTGGTGAATGAGTAGGGGTACAATGTACCCCTACTCATTCACATAGGGGTGCCAGGATCTGGGGGCCCCCTTGCTAAAGGGGGCTTTCAGGTGCTGATAAACCCCCTACCGACAGATCCCCACAACCACCGCCCAAGGTTGTCAGGAAGTGGCCTTTGTCCCCATCAACATGACATAGGGGGTCTGCGCTGATTGATTATCAGCACAGCCCCCCCTGAGGATGCCCACCCAGGACCACCAGGGTTCCACCAGAACAGACAGGGATGCCCACCACTGATGGCCACCAGGTATGCCACCCATGTCCACCAGGGGTGGCAATCAGTGCCCACATATGCCAATCAGTGCCCACATATGATGCCAATCAGTGCCCACCAGCAATGCCTGCCAGTGCCTCCATATGAGTGATGCCCATCAGTGCCCATCAGTGTCCATCAGTGCCACCTATCAGTGTCTATCCGTGCCCATCAGTGAAGCCTTTCAGTGCCCACCAGTGTCGCCTATGAGTGCCCATCTGTGCCACCTATGAGTGCCCATTAGTGCCGCATATCAGTGCCACCTCTTTGGTGCCACCTCATCAGTGCCCATTAATGCCACCTTATCAGTGCCCGTCAGTTCAGCCTCATCAGTGTCCATCAGTGAACCTGAAAACGTACTTATTTACAAAATGTTATACCAGGAACAAAGGAAAAAGTTTTTTTTTTCCCAACATTTTCAAGCTTTTTTTATTTGTTTAGCAAAAAATAAAAACCACATCAAATACCAAAGAAAGAAAGCTCTATTTGAGGGAACAAAATGATAAAAAATGTTGTTTGGGTACAGTGTTGCATGACCACGCAATTGTCATTTAAATAGCAACAGCGCTGAAAGCTGAAAATTGGCTTGGGAAAGAAGGGGGAAAGTGCCCAGTATTAAAATGGTTAAAGGGTGTTTGCTGACTTTGGCTTCAGTTTGTTAATGCATGAAAATCTGCTAGTACATCTAACACTTCCTTACCCCCAGAATGTTGCATTCGCCTATAGTAGGTAAGTATGTATGTGTTTTTTGAAGACCCACACTTCCAGCTACACTATTACATTTACTGGCCCGGATTCACAAAGCACTTACACCGACGTATTTACAGATATGCCGCGTAAGTGCAAATATGCGCCGTCGTATCTATGCGCCGGACTCTGAAACCAAGATACGCCTAAAAATAGGCTTCATCCGACCGACGTAACTTGTCTACGCCGGCGTATCGTGGGCGCATATTTACACTGGCCGCAAGGGGCGCTCCCATTGATTTCCTATTTAAATATACAAATGAGGGAGATACGTCGATTCACGAACGTGCGCCCGGCACATAATATACGTGGTTTGCGTAAGTCGTACGTCCAGCGTAAAGTTATTCCCCATATAGGAGGCGCAACTCATGCAAAGGTATGGACCAGGGAACACAGCCGTCGTATTTTACGTTGTTTACGTAGTACGTGAATATGGCTAGGCGTAGGTTACGTTCACGTCGTAGGCAGTGATTCGACGTATCTTAGGCAGTTGTTTGCACGTGATTCTGAGCATGCGCACTGGGATGCGGCCACGGGACGGCTCATGCGCCGTTCGTTTTAAGTACTTCTATGGCGCTTGGCCCATCATTTGCATGGGGTCACGCCTTATTAGCATGGCTCACGCCCACTTCCACCTACGCTGGCTTACGCCGAGGAAACCCAGCGTAGATTTTAGAGCGAGTGGGAGCAAGTGCTTTGAGAATACTGTGCTTGCCTCTCTGCGCTGCGTCGGTGTAGCGTATATTCGATACGCTACACCGGCATATATATGCGCCAATGTATGTGAATCCGGGCCAATATGTTTTCATTTACTGAATCGGCACATTTTAGAAAATTTTCATGCATTTCTTTTTAAAAGGCAATGTAGAGAATACTAACTATGAACAATGTCATTAAAGAAGAACTCCACTAGGCACTGTCTCTATTTAAACTAACCATATAACATAACCCCCAGTGTGATTTCAGAAACACAGCAGATATCTCTGGGGGGAAAATATAAAACATTATTTATAGCTAAGGAGTGAAAAACGAGGTGTCATTCCTCCTACGCACCATGTCGAAGGTGTCAGTGGTGTGGGAGGGCATAGATACAGTATGCCTGCAAGTTTGGCTCTTCTAGCTGTATAAACTGAGATACAATTGTTAATATGTCATATTTAGAGTTCTAAACTGCTCTAGTAGAAACTATAGAAAAGTTTAACATTCCGTCTTCTCTCTTTCCACTTCAGTCAAAGCAGTGAAGCAGTCAGGACTGTGAATAAGTAGGTATAGTGTGAGTCCACCTAAAAGTAATATATTCATTATAAAAGGTGCCTTAGGCCCCGTACACACGGTCGGACCAAACCGATGAGACTGGCCCGTCGGACCGTTTTCATCGGTTCACCTCTGAAGTGGCCGTACGGCCTGATATGTGTACACGCCATCAGTCCAAAATCCGATCGGGTCAGAACGCGGTGACGTAAAACACACGACGTGCTGAATAAAAGGAAGTTCAATGCTTTCAAGCATGCGTCGACTTGATTCTGAGCATGCGCGGGTTTTGAACCGATGCTTTTCTGTACTAACCATCGGTTTGGTCCGATGGGGCAGCGGTCCATCGGTTCGGTTTTGAAGCATGTTTAGAAATTTTGGACCGAAGGAAACCAGACCGATAGCCTATACACACGGTCGGTTTGGTCCGATGAAAATGAACTTCGGTTCATTCTCAGCGGACCAAACCGACCGTGTGTACGGGGCCTAATGGGCTGAGTCAGTCCCTGGTGTCTTATATGTACTAGAGATTATTGAAAACACCCATTAAACATTCACAGTTGCTGGAAGAAAAAGAAAAGCCATACATGGATTGAAATTTGGCCGGTTCAGCAGTGACCGACTGACATTTGATCCATGGGCAGACTAATTGTACCCAAGGCTCACTCGATCGACGTGGATACAACCAGCCTGTTGGATTTATTACATTATTGCCAGTGGCTAGAGCAGCCAGCATTAATCATTGTGTCCTGCCAGTCTCTGGAAGGCTCCCCCACTGCTAGCAGAGCGCAGTAGTGCTGTGAGAGGCATTCCTCTATCAACACTGACAATGTTGATAGGGGAATTTATTGATTTTCTTTTCTGGAAATCACTGGAACTGGTAAACATTACTGTTCATGAGTCTATCATATGCAATTGATTTCACCCTAATTCTGGAATTGCTGCACTTTTCTCTTCTGTCACTAGATGGCCAGGTATCTGGTGGCATTAGATACGACAAGGGCATTGCAAGGACAGATTATGAATGAATGGGCAGGGATTTTCTTGGGTCCCTTGGCCTGTTGGGAGAGCCTATTTATTTGGGTGGAGTCAGGTGATCAGGGTTCTGTGCCACCTGGACGGCTGTCTGGGTGGACGTGTGTTGTAATGCCCCGTGTTGCTAGGCCATAAGCCTTGGGCCTATCCCAGGAACATCTGTCTGCTAGGCTGTCTGAGGGCTTAACCAGAAGCAAGAGAGCCGTGTAGGGTTGGGACTGCGGCTTGCAGTCCAACCAGAAGCAACGGTTCTGCCAGCCGGAGAACCAGCTGTGGTCAGAGGTAGAGAGAAAGCTGTCGCCACTAAGGGACCGTCCAACTTACTATTTTTTAGTAAATCAAATCCATTGCTTTTCTATTACTGACTTAGTTAAGAATCATCAGATCACATTTTATGGCAAATTACTGCAGAAAAACAGTTAATTCCAAGGGGTACACATACATTTTTGTCAATGTATTTTACCAAAAAATTGGGTATTATATTGTGTTTGTGTGCATTCAAATTCCTTAAAGTGTATTTTTTTCCAAAAAAATTGTTTGGAAGACTGCTATGAAAATTGTGTGTAACATAAAAAACTGAGACAACCAATTTTTTTTTTCTCCTGGGCCTTTGCGTTCAGAAAATATATGAACTAGTAATTAATTAGTACAAAATGTAGATTTTTATTCCTGGGTGCAGCAGATCCATATTCCCATCCAAAGGCATCTTTAGGAGGGCTGGCCAGAAGGGGGACACCCGTCGGCAGGGCCCAGGGCAACGCCACTGCACTGACGATTCGTATCTCTCGTGCTGCCTGCTGTCTGAGCTGCCCCTCTGGCCACTGACATTGTCTCACACAGGCAGGGCTGAGCAAAGCCACCACCCCCTCCTCTCTGTTTACATTACCACAGGAGGAGGGACACTGCTGAGGATGTCCCGTGATGTGAGGTCTGCACTAAAGGGGGGGGTAGGCTGCACTAAAGGGGAGAGGTCTGTACTGAGGAGAAGGGTGAGTACTGAGGGGGGTCTATACTGCAGGAGGGGGGGTCTGGACTTAGTGGGATGCACACTCAGATATGTACATGTGTATGCCCACCCAAGCGTATAACTTTATTTACTTCACTGCTATGGGCTCTAGCCCCAGATTTTTTGTAGACCTAACAACGCCCCTGGTTTGGGCAACTAATTGTTAAATTAAAATAACAAACAGGTTTTTAATTCACTCTCTCTATTTGTCATGTTTACTGTTATCACTAAAAGTGAATAGAAAATCACAAATTTTGGGTTGTCCCCAGAACAGTAGTAGAGGGGAAATCTTTCAATGGGGACACTTTTTCACATATATTCACTTTGGAGGAAAATCCTCTTTTGGCTAAGGAACAAGAAATGTCCCCAGTTGAACACACACAGCAGAAAGAAACTGACAGGGGTTTTAAACCTCTATCCAAAATGAAAAAAAAAATTTGGGCCCGGATTCACAAAGCACTTACACCAACGTATCTCGAGATACGCCGTGTAAGTGTAACTATGCGCCGTCGTATCTATGCGCCGTGCCCACAATCTGAGATACGCCTAAAAATAGGCTTCCTACGACCGACGTAACTTGCCTACGCCGTCGTATCGTGGGCGCATATTTACGCTGGGCGCATTTGCCGCTCCTATTGATTTTCTATGCACATATGCAAATGAGGGAGATATGCCGATTCACGAACGTACTTGCGCCCGGCACATAATATACGCGGTTTGCGTAAGTCGTACGTCCGGCGTAAAGTTATCCCCCATATATGAGGCGCAACCCATGCAAAGGTATGGACCAGGGAACACAGCCGTCGTATTTTACGTCGTTTACGTAGTACGTGAATAGGGCTCGGCGTAGGTTACATTCACGTCGTAGGCAGTGATCCGTCGTATCTTAGGGAGTAGTTCCGACGTGATTCTGAGCATGCGCACTGGGATACGTCCACGGGACAGCGCATGCGCCGTTCGTTTTAAGTACTTGGATGGCACTCGGCCCATCATTTGCATGGGGTCACGCCTCATTAGCATGGCTCACGCCCACTTCCACCTACGACGGCTTACACCGAGGGAACCCAGCGCAGTTTGGGAGGCAAGTGGTTTGAGAATTTGGTGCTTGCCTCTCTGCGCGACGTCGGCGTAGCGTATATTAGATACGCTACGCTGGCATAAATATGCTCCAATGTATGTGAATCAGGGCCTTTGTCTTTAGTTCTACTTTAAATGCTTGTTCGTAGAAATCTTTTTCACTGATTCTAATGCCGTGTACACACGATCATTTTTCGGGTTGTTAAAAACAAAGTTTTTTAGGCTCTAGAAAAAACACATGATCGTTAAAAACACATGATCGTTAAAAAAAAAAATGCTCTAGCAAAGCGCGGTGACGTACAACACGTACGACGGCACTATAAAGGGGAAGTTCCATTCGGATGACGCCACCCTTTGGGCTGCTTTAGCTGATTCCGTGTTAGTAAAAGACGATTCACGCTTTTCTGTCTGTTACAGCGTGATGAATGTGCTTACTCCATTCCGAACAGTAGTTTTACCAGAACGAGCGCTCCCGTCTCATAACTTGCTTCTGAGCATGCGCAGGTTTTTCACGTCGTTAAAGCCCACACACGATAATTTTTTACAACCCGAAAAACGACATAGTTTAAAACGTTGTGAAAAAATAGAGCATGTTCGGAAAAAAAAATTGCCCGTTTTTCAGAACCTGAAAAATGCTCTGAAGCCCACACACGATCATTTTAAATGGCATTTTTACAAAAAAATGATCATGTGTACGCGGCATAATATTCAAGACATAAAAGATGAACACAAAAAGGGAATAGAAATGTATCAATAAGTTTAAAGGTCACATCGATGTCAATATTCTGTATAGCTGTTTGTCTAAATTTACAAATGGTAGTAGAATTGTTAAATGTATATCTAGGATATCTAGCATGGAAGCCCTGTTAGATTTCTGGTTTTCTGGTTCTAACTATATCTAATAGAAAGCCAACATATAAGAATCAATCAATCTCTTTTAGCTGTGTGTTTGGCTACATATTCCTCCAGGCTGTAATTGATTTGTCTACGTTTCCATCACACTACAGCAGGAGAAAAGATTTGTATATTAAAGCCTTGTACACACTACTAGTCTTTCTTTATTCAACCCAGTGGGTTGAACGGAAAAAAAACGCACAGCTTCGGTCAGAGCCACTGTATTAACAATTCAATGTTAGTACTGCGATCTCCCTTGCTGTGCTATTGTGTTCTGATAGGGGTACTGCCCCCCCCCCCTCACGCCAGAACACTCCGGTTAGCATTCTCAGCCATTAGCAGACCTTTTTCGGTCATGACCCTTCGACAGAAGCCAGTTGTCAGGCCGAATGTCACCCGGTTTCTATTGAACCAGCCAATGCTGCCCAACAATCAGCCCCTGTGTACTTGGCTTTAGTACACACTAAAGGTAATCTTCATATTTGTTTGACAGAAAGATCACCCTTTAGTTGAGTTTGTATATAGTCAGACTATATAGCAGTATATAGTCCTTATACTCCTTTGAAGAAATGAGTAGAGCAGGGGTGCCCAATCTTTTGAAGAGCGAGGGCCACTTAAGCGAATTGGTAACTGGTCACAGGCCACAATGAGCGGAGCGGGGAGGATGACAGGTCAATTTCCACGGACACAGCCCACTCTACTCTATGGGCCCTTTGATCCAATCCGATTCGTCCAGACGGAAGGGGGCAGATCCCTTTCTATTTTTTTTTAGATAGGCTAGTGTAAACAGACACAAGTCTGCTTACATCTGCTGCTCCATAGAGGTGAATAATAAGTCTGATTGAGTTGGACCGATCTGAAAGGGGCCTAAGGCTGCTTTCACACTGATGCACTGCGATTTGCCGAAAGCGCAGGTCCAGCGCAGTGCACCTGTGGATTTTTTGCGGGTTAGTTGCACTTTGCCGTAAACTTCTATTATATCCTGCAGGTGTGGCGCACTTTCTGGAAGTTCAACAAACCCGCAGGTAATAACAGAAGTCTATGGCTCAGTGCTTGATTCCTCTACCAGCGGCTTCATTCACAAAACTGCTGCTCTAGGATGGCGGTCGGCAACCTGTGATCTGGGCTTGCCAACCTGCTGTCCCAGAGCAGCAGGCCGAGGGCCACATCAGAGGGCTCCGCGGGCCACATGTGGCCCCCGGGACACTGGTTGTGCACCCATGGAGTAGAGGGTACCAAACATAGCAATATTGGGCCAGATCCACAAAAGAGATACTCCGACTTAACTGCTGTTCAGTCTGTGTGTAACTTTGGAAACGATCCTCAAAAGGCTTTTTCCAAAGTTAGGCAGAAGATCCGGCATGTGTAATTGAATTACACTGCCGAATCTTAGGATGCAGTACCGCATCCGCCGCTGGGGGCATTTCGAGTCGAAATGCCGTTTCTAGTATGCAAATTAGCACTTAAGGCGATCCACAAAGCTTTCCAGCTTCCTTTTTGCGCCGTAAGTGTTATTTTGCAAGTGTAAAATTAGGGCTGGTTCTACAAAGTGTAAACTAGTCACACCTTGTAAAAGCCCATTCCAGCGACGGCATTTGGTATGCTTTCCCGAGGGAGAACTCCACGGCAATTTGTAAAAACAAAACCGGCATGGGTTCACCCCCCAGGAGCATACCAGGCCCTTAGGTCTGGTATGGGTTGTAAGGGGACCCCCCCTACGCCGAAAAATCGACGTAGGGGGTCCCCCTACAATCCATACCAGACCCGTATCCAAAGCACGCTACCCGGCCGGTCAGGAATGGGAGTGGGGACGAGCGAGCGCCCCCCCCTCCTGAGCCGTGCCAGGCCGCATGCCCTCAACATGGGGGGGTTGGGTGCTCTGGGGCAGGGGGGCGCACTACGGGCCCCCCCACCCCAGAGCACCCTGTCCCCATGTTGATGAGGACAGGACCTCTTCCCGACAACCCTTGCCATTGGTTGTCGGGGTCTGCGGGCGGAGGCTTATCGGAATCTGGGAGTCCCCTTTAATAAGGGGGCCCCCAGATACCGGCCCCCCACCCTAAGTGAATGGATATGGGGTACATCGTACCCCTATCCATTCACCTGTAGGCAAAAAGTAAAAGTTAATAAACACACAACACAAGGCTTTTTAAAATATTTTATTATTCTGCTCCGGATGCCCCCCCTGTCTTCGTTATTAGCTCAATTAGCAGGGGGGGCTTCTTCTTCCGCTCTCCGGGGGTCTTCTCCGCTCTCCGGGGGTCTTCTCCGCTCTCCGGGGGGGCTTCTCCGGACTCCGGGGGGCTTCTTCCATCTTCTCCCCTCTTCCGCTCTTGACTCGGCGAACCCCGGTTCTTCTGCAGATGTCCGGTGCCTTCTTCTTCAGCGCTGGCTGCCTGCTATGTTTGTGTGTTAGCTCAATTTCTAACAGGCAGCCGGCGCGGTCTTCTGTGGCGTCAGGGTCTTCTCTTCCTTTCTTCCGATGTTGCCTCGTCGCCTCTTGTCGCTGCAATGATGGAAGCGCGCCTTGCATCCCATTTATATATGCTCCGGCAGGTACCCACGTGGTGGGTGCCTACCCACGTGCACCCACCACGTGGGTACCTACCGGAGCATGATGGGACGGTGATGCCTATATAAATGTGATGCAAGGCGCGCTTCCATCATTACAGCGACAAGAGGCGACGAGGCAACATCGGAAGAAAGGAAGAGAAGACCCTGACGCCACAGAAGACCGCGCCGGCTGCCTGTTAGAAATTGAGCTAACACACAAACATAGCAGGCAGCCAGCGCTGAAGAAGAAGGCACCGGACATCTGCAGAAGAACCGGGGTTCGCCGAGTCAAGAGCGGAAGAGGGGAGAAGATGGAAGAAGCCCCCCGGAGTCCGGAGAAGCCCCCCCGGAGAGCGGAGAAGACCCCGCAGAATAATAAAATATTTTAAAAAGCCTTGTGTTGTGTGTTTATTAACTTTTACTTTTTGCCTACAGGTGAATGGATAGGGGTACGATGTACCCCATATCCATTCACTTAGGGTGGGGGGCCGGTATCTGGGGGCCCCCTTATTAAAGGGGACTCCCAGATTCCGATAAGCCTCCGCCCGCAGACCCCGACAACCAATGGCAAGGGTTGTCGGGAAGAGGTCCTGTCCTCATCAACATGGGGACAGGGTGCTCTGGGGTGGGGGGGCCCGTAGTGCGCCCCCCTGCCCCAGAGCACCCAACCCCCCCATGTTGAGGGCATGCGGCCTGGCACGGCTCAGGAGGGGGGGCGCTCGCTCGTCCCCACTCCCATTCCTGACCGGCCGGGTAGCGTGCTTTGGATACGGGTCTGGTATGGATTGTAGGGGGACCCCCTACGTCGATTTTTCGGCGTAGGGGGGGTCCCCTTACAACCCATACCAGACCTAAGGGCCTGGTATGCTCCTGGGGGATGAACCCATGCCGGTTTTTTCTTTGAAAATTGGCATGGAGTTCTCCCTCTCAGGAATGCATGCCGAGCGACGCTGTAATTTTTTTTTTTTTTTCCCCGACGCAACTTTTTTAAGCCGTCGCGATCCTCAAAACTCGGCGTAACGTAACTTTGCGCATGCGCAGTATGGCCGGCGCGGGAGCGCGCCTCATTTAAATGGGACTCGCCCCATTTGAATAGGAACGCCTTGCGCCGGCGGAATTTTAGTTACACAGCCTGAAATTTCTAGATAAGTGCTTTGTGGATCAGGCACTTAGGTAGAAACTTTAAGGCAGTGTAACTTAAATGGGATTTTTTAAGTTACGCCAGGTTTTTGTGGATCTGGCCCATTGTCACTAATATCTTGTGGAGTTTAATAGAGAATATTTGGCTAATGCACTGAGTTGGAAAAACCTAAAGATTAGATAGAAAGTCAAGTTTGTCAAAACCACTCTAGAGGTGGAAAGAGAGTTTCCTGTCCACCAAATAATTTTAGCAAATTGCGGGATAATGTTGTACAAGTTGCCATCTCAATAAAATGGATGTTTCTTGGATCAAGTATACCTGTATGTTGATGGGGCACATTAAGATGTATAGGCCCCGCCATGCAGTTTTTGAAAACCGAGGTCTAATTACCTTTTTTGTAGATAGATAGATAGATAGATAGATAGATAGATAGATAGATAGATAGATAGATAGATAGATAGATAGATAGATAGATAGATAGATAGATAGATGAGCTGCCATTGCTGTCAAGAAGGAGCATAGAAGTGATATGAATCCTGAAGATTAATGATTAGAGAAGCATACCTTTTAAAATACAGTAGGTGTTACTGGTGATCATGCTTCCCTAGATTGAGAGCCAGGTCATTTTGATAGTTCATATACTGTATGGCCCAGCCATGACTGTTTAAAGACACCCAGGAACAGAATAAATTTGTCAGAGCTTTGAAGATTAGGTGGTAGTTGGTGGAATAAATGGTGTCAAATATTTTTTTTTTTTATCCCTAGAAATATTAGACAGGAATTAGTCCACTGAAAGGGAAACATTTGAGTGGATGAGAGCCATGGTTGTGTCAGACAAAGATATTAAAAGTGGTTGATTTTTCTACAGGTAACATATACAATTGCTACTCAATTGTAATTAAAAGTTATTAAAAATTACCTTTCCTTTTCAATTTGCAGTGTTGTGATTTTCTGTTGAATTCAATGCAATATGTCAACCTGGTGGCATTTTGTACACCATTGGTATGTGGAACACCCCCAGAAATGTAATTTCCTGTTAATGTGATTGGCTAACAAAGTTTTACCAAAAGTCTGAACTAAGTTAAAAAAACACATTTTAGGCATCCTCTGCAACATTAAATTTTTTTGTGAAATACTCTTAAATCTTTAATTACATCTAGAACACTATGGGCCAGATTCAGATACTTTGGAGTATCTTTAGGTGGTGCGTAACGTATCTCAAATACGTTACGCCGCCGTAAATTAGGGCGCAAGTTCCGTATTCAGAAAGAACTTGCGCCCTTAGTTACGGCGGCGTAACGTATGTTGTCTGGCGTAAGCCCGCCTAATTCAAATGGGGATGACATGGGGTCACCATTCATTTACATAAAACACGCCCACATCATTTCCATTTGAATTAGGTTGCTTACTCCAACGTATCTGAATCCGACCCAATATTATTTACTTTTTGCTTTAATAAATATCACAATTTAAAAAAAAAAACAAAAAAACTTTTTTTTCCTCAGTTTAGACCGATATATATTCTTCTACATACTTTTGGTAACTTTATTGATTGCTTTTTGCAAAAGTTATAGCGTCTACAAAATAGGGGATTGATTTATGGCATATTTTTTAATTTTTTTTTACTAGTAATGGCGGCGATCTGCAATTTTTATTGTGACTGTGACATTGCGACGGACATATTGGACACTTTTGACACATTTTTGGGACCATTCACATTTATACAGCGATTAGTGCTATAAAACTGCACTGATTACTGTGTAAATGTGACTAGAAGGGAAGGGGTTAACACTAGGGGGCGGTCAAGGGGTTAATATTTTCCCTAGTAAATGATTGTAACTGTAGGGGAAGGGGACTCACAAGGGGAGGAGACCGATGTGTGTTTCTCTGTACTGAGAACACACATTGGTCTTCTCACCTCTGATAGGACGTGGATCTGTGTGTTTACACACACAGATCTTCGGTCCTGCCCTGTTTGCGGGCAATCGCAGGTGCACAGCGGGCATCACGGCCACCGGGCACGCGTACCGGGTCTCGAGTGATGCCCCCTAGCCGCCCGGGAAGCCTAGGACATCATATGACGTCCACCCGGA
This sequence comes from Rana temporaria, assembly GCF_905171775.1. Classification (NCBI taxonomy): domain Eukaryota; kingdom Metazoa; phylum Chordata; class Amphibia; order Anura; family Ranidae; genus Rana; species Rana temporaria. The sequence goes on from NC_053491.1 coordinate 194,497,862, forward strand.
GGGAGGGAGGGTTCCTGCCGACGTCATTTTACAATGACTTGGTAAAGAAGGGGTTAATAATGAACAAGTCACTATCATTTATACTCACTGTGTAGACAACTAACTGCTTTTTCTTCAAAACAGGAACCGTTTTCTTTGGACGAACCGATCGTGTGTGGGCCCCATTAGTTTTTTTCCCATCAGTGAACTACAAATTCTCGTATGGTTAAAAAAACGATAGAAAAAAAACGATCGTCTGTGGGGAAATCCATCGGTCAAAAATCCACGCATGCTCAGAATCAAGTCGACGCATGCCCCTGAAGCATTGAACTTCATTTTTCTCAGCACGTCGTAGTGTTTTACGTCACCACGTTGGACACGATCGGATTTTTAACCGATGGTGTGTAGGCAAGACTGATGAAAGTCAGCTTCATTGGATATCTGATGAAAAAATCCATCGGTTCGTTTTCATCAGATGAACCAATTGTGTGTACGTGGCATTACTCCTTAAATAATGATATCCCATTTACTGGCATTGTTCTCATGTTGTATTGTACGCATGGAAATGTAACGTTTTCCTGACAGGTAATGAAAGTGTAAATCTCACAATAGAATTATATTATTATTGGGATTAAACACTTTTTGCTTAGACAGTAGTTTTTGAAGGGTGTTTTTAATAATAATATTTTGAAAAAAGAATATCCACACTGGTATATCTTGGATAACATTTTCATATCATAATACGGTACTTTATTTGAGAAGATGACTAAATAAAACAGCTGGAACACACAAGTGTATCAAACATCCTAATATAACCATAGCCGACTATTTATATCTCTGATTATATGGCAGAGGTCACAGTCTGTTACAGGTCATTCTGGGTTAGAGCAGTTTATGAAATGCACTGAAAGTATATAGATAAAAGATTTATTATAATTCCATACAATTTATCCAATATCTAGTAGAAATCTACTATATATAATTTAAAAAAATACATGTATGAAAGGTATGCATCTCAACTGCATATGATTCTTTTTGTTCTGATCAGCCTTAATAAAATCTTTAATAACTACAAGTTCTAGGCTTTTCATAATATACAAATACCCAGACAGCATGGGTGTAAACTATAACCAAACTTCAAAAAAGTTTATTTAGGAACGAACAAAACTCCTTTTTCCATGTCAGGGGAATAGTTTAGTGATATAGAGCTAGATTCAGTAAGAGTTAGGCTGGCGTATCAGTAGATAGGCCGACCTAACTCTGAATCTGCGCCGACCTAAGTTTAAGTGTATTCTCAAACAGAGATACACGTAAACCTATCTAAGATACGACGGCTTGCGCTGTCCTATCTTAGGGTGCAATATTTAGGCTGGCCGCTAGGTGGCGCTTCCATTGCAGTCGGCGTAGAATATGTAAATAACTAGATACGCCTATTCACGAACGTACGCCCGGCCGACGCAGTACCGATACGCCGTTTACGTAAGGCTTTATCAGGCCTAAAGTTATTCCATCTTATAGATGGAATAGTAATGTTAAAGTATGGCCGCCGTTCCCGCTTCGAAATTCGAAAATGTTACGTCGTTTGCGTAAGTCGTCCGTGAATAGGGATTTACGTCGTTTACGTCCACGTCAAAATCAATAGGCCCGTGCGGCTGACTTAGCCGCAATGCACACTGGGGAATGTAGGCCAAGGTTTTACTGTATTATGTTGCAAAACGGTCTTTAAGGCAATTTATCAAACACTGAAGTTAAAAGGACAACCCTAGCAAAAACATTGTTTAGTTTTAAATACAGTGTAGAAGTGTCAGAATCTCTGTCTATTGTTTTGCTGTCTGTTTCCCTAAATAGTCTTGACATCTTCTTTGCATACATTTGCAGTAGCACAGAGACATCTGTTTTGCTTGCTCTGTGCTATGAATCTCTGGGAGGAAGACAGAGTGCAACCTGCCCTCCTTCTAGCTGCCTCTTCTAGCAGTCACTTGGCTAAATAAGCAAAAATGCCAGTTCTGACATTACAAAATCGGCTGGTACAATACACAGGCAACAAATGGGCATCTATAAAATTTAGAAAACAAGCAATTATTACAATCTGTAGAAATCAAACAGACCACTCTGACAATAAAAAAAACTCCCAGGACAACTGTCCTCTTCTCTAAGCATGTTGGGACCCTTTGGGGAAAAACTGCGCTATATTAAGATACCTCTCAACTCAACTCAACTGAACTCTAAGAGCACGCTGCAGTTGGCTATACCTGAGTTGGAGCACACATCCTGACCCATCGTGGGTACACCTCTAGCTAAAATTGGTCAGAGGGAAGGAACATAACCCATCCTTTCCCATTTTATTCCAGGAGCTTTTTTTGCCATTCCAGGACTGAATAGGATATGGCGAGTAGAACTGGAGATTAGGGACAAGAAGCTGGAAATCCCCTACTCAAATTGATTGAAGCATTTTAATGTTTATAAACTAATACTACAGCTAAAAAAAAACATAGAAGAAAATAACACTTCCACCTTACCTCATATATGGAAATCAGAGTAATATTTTGGATCAACTTTTTTTTTTTTATTGTTTATTTATAAGTTTTTAAAGTCAAACAAAAGAAGATACACAGGAATTATTAACAGTTTGAAAGAATGCAGGTATACATTGTCTTAGCGAACTACCAAGCACCTACAATTTGTACAAGTAAAGGAATGGTGATGTGAATGAACAGTTACCTAGCGTGGGATATAGAAAACCAATCCCATTAAAGAAAAGTAGAAAAGATAAACACATAGTAAGATAAGTAAAACACAGAGATAGAAATTAAGATACATTTGGAACAACCACCAGACCTGGCCTCGCAGGGGTCATAAAGGCAACATAAACATACTGTAAAACCCACCAAAAAGATATGCACAGAGAGATATGGATAACGTATATACTCACAAGAATATGTAGGCACTTGATGATAACTAACTTGGTTCATTTCCTTCAGACCCATACACTGATTCATCCCACGCTGACCACATTTCAGAAAATTTCTGTTCCGTACCCTCCACCCTAGCCATCAGTTGCTCCATTCTGCGTATGTCAGCTACAGTAGTGAGTAGTTGTGGGATGGTTGGGGGTGAGGTGGACATGTGTAGCAAGGACAATCCGCGCTAACCCCTAATATACAACGTGTTAAACACGTTTCTCCCTATTGGGCATCAACGGGGAACGGAGGCATAGAGGTGGACAACCACAATCTAGAAATTACCCTTTTAGCAGCCATTAAAATGAAAGACATCAGTTAGCGCAGGGCCTTAGAAATACCAGGAAAAGAGAGACCTAACAAACAGTGCATGGGCGTCAAAGGGACGGGAATCCCAATCAGATTTTCTAACAGCTTCTGGATTCGAAGCCAACATTGGTGAACAGGGGGACACTCCCAAAAAATGTGGAAGTGAGTGCCCACAGCACTATTACAGCTCCAGCATTGTTTTGAGATTGTTCTGTTGCGGGCATGTAAAATATCTGGGGTCCTATACCAATGCATCAGGACTTTGTATGTGGTTTCCTTATGGGACACACATCAAGATATCTTGGAAGTGTGCTTCCAGATGCTCTCCCAATCCAACAAAGAGATGTCATGCTGCAAGATCTGAGACCATTTTCTAATGTAGAGGTGGGCAGTCACTGCCATAGGAACTGCCTCATGCAATATTTTATAGATGGTGGAGATCATTTGGGGCTCATGAGGGCCTCTTGCGCACAGGGCTTCAAAGTCAGTTGGCTTCTCCAAAGTCAAAGAAGAGGATCTGGAGGAGAAAAAATGCCTAATCTGTAGGTATGAGCGTAAGAGCTTTTGGGGAATTTGATGCTGTTTTTGCAACTCAGGAAAAGTCAGTAAATGTCGTGTCACTGGATTAACAAAATGCTGTAGTTGGAAAAGTCTAGCCTGGGTCCATGGCATCATACGATCATAGGAGAGGCTATCTGGGATGTCTGGGTTAAATAGGATATTCAAGAGTGGTGGGCTCGGGGAGGACAAGGAATAGTGCACAGAGCAGCGTTTCCAAATAGACAACATGAACACCATGGGAGCTAAACAGATTTTCTGCAGTTGGGGCATATGAAGGGCAGTAGAGGGCCAGAGCATATAGCAAGGGTGGACCGGGGCCGTGACATTCATTTTTTTTTTTTTGCAGGTTAAGGACCTTGCCCCTTTTTTTTTTAAAGTGTATTTTGTGCGTGTACTCGAGAGAGGAGCCAGACTGCAGGAGTTGGGAGTAGGCAGGCCTCCCCCAGAGGCAATCTGCCACCTTTCTCCATGCCCCGGGTGGCAATGGTGGGTGTGTGAGGGGGTCCTCCCACACAGCCTGCGCTACCTTCTCCGCTTTGAAGCCCAACGGGGCAGAGGGACTCCCTATAAGGGAGTGAGAGGATCTAGCCCGCTCAACCAGCCTCGTTAGTCCTTCGCCTCTCTTTTTAGAGACCGCGTGGTCAAAGTGCGTGCATGTTAACCCAATTTCGAGTGCGTGTAAGTGTGGTGGTTTTTGTGGGAGGGGGGTGGGAGTACTAAGCGCAGGCTTACCTCGCATAACACACCCACCGGGAGCCGGGCTGAGACCACCAAACTCAATTCACATGTAGCTGAGACCGGGATCCGCTAGCTGCAGAGGTGAATGGCTTGTCAGCGCAGTGCCAATCGCGTTGAGCCACCTTGCCCCTCGAGTCTTCATTTAAATGGAAAAACTCCTCCAAATTCTTGAGAAGTCTGTCCTTGGTTTCGGCATGTCGCAGAAGAGACTCATTAAGCCTCCAATGACAAGTCTTAGGTGATGCAGCTTGGATCTCCAAACACAGGGTAATGGGGGCATTATCAGACCATGTTATAGGATCTATTTCTGAGGAAACTATGTTAGGTAGTAAAGGGGCAGATACCAGAAAGTGATCCAGACGAGAGTATAGTTTATGTGGAGGGGAGAAAAATGTATATTGACGTTGAGTGGGGTGCTTCATACTCCACGCATCAAAAAGATTGTGGGAGCGTATTAGTTTGCGGAAGGAGGTGGACAATTTAAGAACTTGAAGAGATGGAGTCTGGTCAAAAAAAACACGTCTGTCTCTACTGGGAGACATGCACATATTGAAATCCCCATCTACAATCGTGAAAGGCTGAGAGAAGGACCACAGCCAATCAAGAACTCCAGTGAGAAAACCAATCTGTCCCGTGTTGGGTGCATAAATATTAGCTAGGGTGAAGGAGGTATTCAGGTGGATACAGCTCAGGAGGACATACCGACCCCGGGGGTCCAGAGTTGAGGCCAGAATCCGTTTGGGGCACGAACGTTTAATTAGTATAGCCACTCCAGCCTTCCCAGATGGATCTGAGGCCATGTAAACTATGGGAAACATTCTAGATGCAAATTTAAAAGAACCCCCTGGGCGGAAATGTGTCTCCTGAACCATCACCACATCAGCTCCAGAGGATTTGAATTCCTTCAAGGCTAGCCAGCCTTGAAGCCCTTAACATTACAAGAAAATATCTTTAAAGCCATACTATAACCTTGGAGAGATAGGAAAACAACATTTTAACATAACTCATGGGTAGGACATAAACCAACCCAAGGAAATCTGGTACAGACATGTACACATCAGCAATTCTGAGCAATAAGACAATGTGTGACGAGTTCACTACCTGCAGCAATATATAAGAACAACAGGTCAAAAAAGGACCTGATAAAAAATTGAAATGTTTGGCAAAAACAAAATGCAAAGATAATAAGAAACAAACAGAAAAATAAATAAAAATAAAACACATGTTTTGAAAGCCTGAAGGGAAAATGACCTTCAGGAGACCAAGGCGGCACGCCTTGGACATGTAGAGGAAGTGATTATTCTCGGAAAGTTAACAGTTAACATCTCAAACTGGGGGAAGAGTAGCCTTCCATTATGTGTGGAAAAATTTACAAAAAATAGTAACAAAATTTAACGAGCCCATCAGGAAAAAATAAATAAAAATAACAATCAGGATGGGAAATAGGCAGAGGCGTCCCTAGGGGATTTTTGTATTTTGCTCCCCGAGAGGGAGAGCGTCCCCAGTCAGCTCTGCGGGGGATTCTTCCCCCTCCCTCTGCTCGCCGACACTGCATAATGCGAGCGCTCACACAACCAGATATTCTAGCCTGGACCGTGTTTAAGTGTGTGCAATGCAGACTGCAGTACACTGTAATCACTGAACTACATTATCTCCATCCCTTCTCCCCCCCCCATCTGTCTCCCTCCCCCTCTCCTGTTCTTTCAAAACATTCACAATTTACTTTCACTTTCAGTTAGGCAGATAATATACGGTGCAAATTTCTTTCCTGCATCCACAGATTGCAGGAAAGAAACTTGCATGATTCCCCCATCAACAGACAGTGGTGACAGGGGAATATCCCTCCTGCCCAGCAATTATATTCTCCCGACAATCAGTGATTATCACCAGTGGCTATACAGCAACCACTAGTGATAATCATAAGAGAATCTGCTCATTAATGGTTCAAATCTCAGCCAGTTTCTGCTGAACCAGCTGAGATTTAAACTGTCTATGGCTGGTCTTAGCTCTTAGGCAGCCCATACATTGATTAGCACTGTGGAGTGTTGGCTTCCTGGCGGGATCGGGCATGTGGGATTTCAAACACACCCGAGCCCATCTCTATTGGTTGTAGACAGTTGAGCTCCCTGCAGATTGCTTAGCAGCAGTGGACCCTTCTCTGACATGCTGATCGGGATGCAATCCAGGTGATGCTCCCAGTCAAATCCTAGTCATAAATATCAGAGATTTTATTGATCAAAGCCCACACTTTACAGGCATAGAGTTCATAGATCATACAGTTGATTATATTTATGTGGTTGTACTCTTGATGCTAATAAATACTGTGTTTATTAGATCTGACTGGGAGCATAACCTGGATCACATGCCGATCAGTATGTCAACAGAGAAGGTTATACAGCATTACTGCTGCTAGGTGACCAGCTGGGGGCCCAGCTCTCTATAACCAATAGTACCAGCCTTCCCCTGCATGCACCCATAATGTCACCAGCACTAGGTCCTAATAGACTGCTGCCGCTGCCAAGGAGACAGATGCCAGACTAGCGCTGTAAATAGCAGGGACAGAACAGCTGTGGAACCCCAACGTGGCAGAACACCAGGGCCCGGTGGCAAGACAACCTTTGCAACAATGATAGTTCTCCCACTGCTTTGGAACCTTATATTTTCTTGGTGTGCTGGTGAGATATATCTATCTTGTTTTCTGCCACCCTGGGGGGCCCCAGTATAGTAGGAAGGGAGCTCACTGCAGAACATGTAAAAGGGCCCATAGTGGGATCGTAGTAAAGGGCCCCAGGATATATATATATATATATAATTGCATTTTATAGTTGGCCCCCCTACTTTTGTCCCTGTCCCCCCATGTGCCCCCCTAAATATGAAAGCTGGAGACGCCACTGGAAATAGGGGAGCGCACTCCCCGCAGAAACCTGAAGAAAACAGCCGGGTCCCCAGTATCTGGGGATCAAAAAATAAAAAACAGGAGGTGTAAATCAAGGATGCCTCAGGGCTTCAGGTGGGGGGACTATTTAAATTGGAGCGTTGCGGTGTGGAGAAAGCCTTCTGTTGTCTTAGATGGACTGGGGTCCAAAGTGCTGCGGGGGCCTGAAGGGGCTTGGTAGCCAGAGCAGATGGAGGGAGCTGAAGGTCTTCTTCTGGAACAGGTGGCAAGCCCAAGTTGCGAGTGAAGACCTTGCATTCATGAAGGTCCCTGATGGCGTATTGTGTGCCATCTTTGGAAGCTGAGAGGCGAAACGGAAAACCCCATCTGTAGGAGATTTGATGATTTTGGAGGTGCGCTGTGATTGGGCGTAGGTTGTGACTTTTGGCCAGGGTAATGGGAGAGAGATCACTGAAGATCTGGATTTTGGAGCCCTTGAAGTCAATACGATTCTTGTTGTGTGTAGCTGTAGTTAGGGCTTCCTTACTTTCATAATAGTGGAAACGAACTACAATGTCCCTCGGGTTGGATCCAGGGGGGGTTTGGGAGCCAAGGATCTATGGGCCCTATCCAGGCGCCAATCTATATCGGGTATGTGAGGAGCTAGCGTGACAAAAAGGTCAAGTAGATAGACCCGTATCTCTTTGTCATTAACCGTTTCAGGGACTCCACGGATCCTCACGTTCTCTATTCTTCTCCAAATCCTCTTGCTGGAGCTGTATTTGGGAAACTGTGTGTTTAAGATAGGCATTTTCCTCCTCCAGTGCATGCATATATTGTACTGTCTCATCAAATTTAGTCTCCAAAGTAGCCGTGCGCTCTCCAAGCTGGGCAATCTCCCCCCTGAGCTCTTGAGCGAGTTTCCCAACTTCTTTAGTTATGTTGCGTGTCAAATCCTGTAGAAGTGTCTGCTATTTCAGGTCCAGGACTAATACCGTGACGACCTCAGCAGGGCTTGCCAGTTAGGATGTGTTACTTGTGTGAAAAATGCCTGGTGCAGAGGCTAGGAGGTCTGCGGCATCCGTCGGTTCTGTGGGCATATTCGAGGCTGGGGATTGCGACCTATATAGGAATCACTCCATGGTTTGTGCAGGTCTCGATGAGATTGGCGGGATAAAACCTTGATAGATGTTCTTCTGAAATCCTACTTTGCCCATGTAGTGCTCAGAGGTGTCCAGAGGCAGCTAGTATTGATCCTGTGTCTATGAATGCTTTTGAAGCGAAGCAGGATCCCTTAGGGAAGGATCGGGAATCGATGTGAATCTAAGACATGCCCATTATTGTTGCTGGCGGAGCATGTGACCTCCTATTTTGCGCGGTAGGGGCGCATCTGATTATCTAAAGACTTAGCGGGGGGGGTATGGCCCTTTAAGGTCCTGCAAAGAGAACAGCAGGGGGAAGCTGCAGGGCAGACAAAAAAAGGTAACCGAGGATGATAGTTGTGAAAGGCTTTCTCCCTGGGATCGGGTATTATACCCAGGCTATGGGGATGGATGTTGTAGGGAGTTACACCTGGAGAAGGAGGACGAGAGCCGGTGGCGTGTGGAGCTGGGCTCTGGGGGCCTGATGATGCTGACACAATTGGATGGGGAAAGGGTCAGGCGTTAGGGGGGATAAGAACGGGTGTAGTCTCTGCGGCTGGGTGTAGCAAGATGGCCGACCGTCTTCCGGGACTAGGCCGGAGCCCCAGTGTTTCTTAGTTTCGGCTGCCATCCGGGAGAACACCGCGCCGTCTAGGCCGCCCGCTTCCCCACCCCGGCCCAGAAGCAGGCCTTAGCGGCTACTAGGGGAGACAGTGCACTTGTCCAGGGGAAGGAGTGAGGGGATGGCACAGTACCTTGGTGGGAGCTCCTCGGGCCCCGAGACGTCGGCAGGCCCCAGAGCCGCAGAGATGGGTGTCAGGGATCTCCCCACAGCCTCCCACGGGTGCCGAACAGCACCGTCTGTCGTGTAGTTGAGACTCCACTCAGGGGATGAGTGGCCGCGCCGATCACCTCACCCAAGTGCGGAGGATGCAGGAGGCCCCAAAGGCCTCAAAATGGAGGCAGACCTCGGCTTCGTGGATCAGCTGCAAGCCGAGTGGGGACGTCAGGGGTCCGCGATATGGGCACTAGATGGTGCAGGGGATGCCCAGGAATGGATGGGGCAGGTCTGTGGAACCACCAGGGCACCGTTTTGAGGTGGATGATGATGGATTGCACCAGGGCCAGCGGAGCTCTGCACAAGCACGTCCACCCAGGTACACGTCTGGACACGCCCCCCACAACAACTATTTTAGTGTTCTCATAATCAATATCGTGTATGTCAAAAAAATTTAAACACAACTGCAAATCTTTAAAGGCACAATGTTTTTGTTTTTACTTGTAGTATTTAAATATGTCAAAACAATGTATATATTATAATGGGACTCCCATGAGGCTAAGGACCTGTGTGATTAAGCCTTCTTATTGGCATTTATCCTTTGACTCATGTCTCACACCTTAATTGTGGGCAATGATTCAATGATTAAGCTTTGCCTACCCACATTGGAAATAATATGTGGAACCTGATGTCTACCTCATTTCAGCCTAATCCCACGTGTGGGACAAGTGTTTTGTTTCATGACAGATTCCTGTAAAATGTTTTTATTTAATAAGATAATTCCACTTATATTAAAAAAACAAGTTATATACAGTAAGTACTAGCTATACATTCAATATGCAGACAACTACCATATTCTAAAACTATGAGCCTCTAAATATGGCTTCTTGGAACCAGAAATGCAATTGCATGCTCACACAACTGGGTTACTTCTATGAACAGTAGACTTTCTTCTCTCTGAGACTGAGATTGATCAAGGTAGAAACCCCCATTTATTGGTAGGGAAGTATGAAATGACAGGGGGTGTGCATCGGCTCCGGCGTTGTGCCACAGACGCACGTGCGCCTCCCACAGCTCTTAAAGCGGCCGACGTACACCTACGGTGGTTTGCGCAGCCATGCCAACCTGCTGCCATATAACGACGTCGACTGGTTGGCAACAGGTGAATGCTCCTGGACACAAGCTGTTTTTGTCCAAGTGCGAATTTTTTTACCTAACTGCAGATAATCACTGGTTGTGTGATTACTTCTAAACACTGGCAGACAGCTATGGCTGCTTTAAGCCTGTCTTCGCTTTGTATAGGCTCAGGGGCCGCAATTGTCTGCATCCACCTGTACATCCAGCTGCAAGAATCTGCTGGATTCCTGCCACAGTTGAATTAGTTTTGTCTAGTGAATGAGGCTTTACAGACTTACATGGTTAAGATATCAACATGAATATACTGTACATGTTTTCATATTTTGGGTGTTAATGTCCTTTAAATAAAAACCTAAAGCCTAGCAGTTTTTTTTGTTCAACCCAGCAGGCTGAAAAAAAAAGAAGCTCTGGAGGAGCCCCTGTACTAACTATCTGATGTCAGTACAGTGATCTTCCCCACTGGTCTATTGTGTTCTGACAGGAATGCCCCCCAGCCAGAACACATCATTCAGTGCTCTCAGCCATTGGCTGAGAGCGCTGATCAGACGCCGGATGACCAAAAGCTGGATCGGCTGCCGTACAGATGTGCCGAATGTCAGCCAATTTTCTATTTAACCAGCTGATACCGCCTGATATTCAGCCTGTGTGTACAGGGCTTTAGTTAATGCCATTTGACAAAATAGTCAGATTCTTATTTACCTGTAAAATCATTTTCTTTGAGCACATCACAGGACACAGAGTATCTTCAAATTCATAATGATAGGCTTATGCCGGAATCTTAAAGTTATTGGACACTGGCTAAAAAAGCAAAAACCCTGCCTAGAAATAACAGATCCTCATTAGGCAAGGCTCCAGTTTTCTATAGCAAGCCATGAACCATTAGCAAGAAGGGTGGGATCTCTGTGTCCCATGATGTACTCAAAGAAAAAGGTTTTACAGGTAACCAAAAATCGGACTTTCTTTTTTGTACATACCTGGACACAGAGCATCTTCAAATTCATAAAAATAGGAAAGCTCTAAACCAATAAAATAAGGGGAGGGCACACAGGAACAAACTATCCACCACTATCCCCTAAAAGATTATATTCTCACACAGCCATGGTATCGGGTGAAGCTTCGGAGCATTTTCCGTGGTATCGGTACCGATACTGATACTAGTATTGGTATCAAGACAACCCTAGGTTTAACGCTGTCAGCAGATTGGGCACTTTCCCATATAAGGACCATAGCACACCGGAGCAGGCATCCCTTTCCTGTGTTGAAGACTGGGAAGAAAAGCAGGGAAGGGTATCACTGGCTTTTAAGTAGAGACAATTTTGAATCAGTTACAATGTAGGGAAGTTAGATACTGCAGCTTAATTGCTCTGCTCTCAAGGTCATTTTGATTTTTAAAACTGAGCAAAATAATGCAATCAGCTTTAATGCGGAACTAAACCCTCTATAACTTTACAGCCAAGGAAGCTGTCATCTTATCTTCTGCTTGAACTGCAGTTGCCACGGTGCTGCACGTGTTATGAATTATTACACCAGCCATTTGATGGCTTAACAGTTCAGTTGTGAGTCTAAGTAACTGTGACAGTTATTATTCAAGGCATGCCTTGAATGTAACTGTTTTTGGAAAAAGAGTTAAATTTTTGATTTAAGTTCTCCTTTAACATTGTATATAAAATTAATTGTCATATTAAATGTTCATGGTAGATTTTATGCTTACAATATATTATTTTAATATCATATAATGTAATCAATAAAAACAATCTATTGTGACAGGAAGTCAGTTAAATCTATGGGTGTTGTCACTGCTGGGACATATGTTTCTGCCTGGTTAGACAATACACCAATCATTATTAGGCGTCGGCTGCCAGAAATAGCCAGACAAGGTCTAAAGGGAGTTGGAAGACTCCAGCTGTTCAGAATGAGGCCATTAAGCCTCTATAAAAAGTCCAGAGGGTTACCACTTGTTGGCTGCATCACTCCTAAGGCTGTGTGAACAGGAGAAGCAGTGCCAGACAGTCTCCTGAGAGGTGAGGAGACCATTGACTTTTCTGTGTGATAAAAAGTCCAAAGACTATTGTGTGTGCTGTAGGAGCGGCACTGTCTATCCAGCGGTAGGCTGTGTTAGACTTCATAGATAGGTTTCCTGTGTGGAAGGTAGACGCCCAGCGTGGCTAGGATTTATTTTATGTTTTGATTTTGTTTATGCTGTTTGGATACTTGCAATTGTTTTCCAGCAAGATGGAAAAATAAACCAGAAACTTTGTTTTCAACCGTTTTTGATTGCCAGTCTGTATAAGTTCAGTGTGTGGTGAACCCATCCAAGGGGTCGCACACCCCGCTACCGAGCTAACCCCTCACATATGGTGGAGTGCCGCGGGCAACTAAAGTGAACCCAAAATGGAGGAGATACTGAAACAGCTGGTTTTATCAAATGCAAATCAACAGCAGATGAATGCAGATTTGGAGCGGAGCCTTGCAGCTCAACAACAGGCTCACCAGCAGCAAATGGAGGCCATCGTGAGACAGCAACAAAGCCCAGCAGAGAATTGTCTGTTGTTGGAGGAGTGCAAAGACTTTGAAATATTTGATTTGTTTACTGGTATCCTTGGAAACAGTCCACCCTTAACATCTCACTCAGAGCGGTGGGATACATATTGTGAGGATCTGACCAAGTACACAAAGCTAACTAGTTTGGAAACATGGGGAACAAAAGAGCTGGATTATCTTCGTCTTGATGACTTTTCAAGTCTCTATCCGGATGAAAAAGTTATCAGTAAAACTCCCACTCTTGCTCAGCTAAACAGTGAGGAGCTCTGTGAAGATCCATTTGAAAGAGTCCCCATACCTGTGCAAAAGGCTTTGAGTGGTGCTGAAATGAACATGGAGGAAATTGATCACGTGATCATAGTGGGTGGAGCCACTTGTGTACCTAAAGTTCGAGATGCAGCCAAGGAAAATACTTGTTTTTGTGGTGCTGAAGCCAAAAAGCAGGAAAAGACAAATAAAGACTTTTTTCAGTGTGAAAGTAGTACAAAATGTTTTGAGAAGAAATACCGCTTTGATGGGGTGCCACAGTGTTCTGATGGATCTGATGAAAAAAACTGTTGGAGACCAACAGATCCTTTTGTTTGGTGTCTTTCAAAGACTTGCTGCGTGCCTCAGAATTGGATCTGTGATGGTAAATCAGACTGCATTGATGAGCCTGATGAACAAGGCTGTGAACGTAAGGAATGTGGCAGTAACAAGTTCCAGTGTAATAATGAACAGTGTATTCCCTATACTATGCACTGCGGTGGAGACCGTGATTGTGGTGACCATTCAGATGAACAAAACTGTACAGTCACTAAACACGTCCGCTGTCAAAGTGGGGAATTTAAATGTCCATCTGGTGAATGCTTGCTAATGGAATGGAAATGTGATGGTGCAAAAGACTGTAAAGACGGAAGTAATGAAAAGGACTGTAAATTGGAGAAGATCACTTGTGAAAATGAGCAGTGGGCTTGTGCTAGTGAAGATCAATGTATTCCGACCGTCTGGCGGTGTGATAGTCGCACGGACTGCCATGATGGCAGCGATGAAGTTCACTGCAAACTGCAGATGTACAAAAGTAACGAGTATCAGTGTAAAAATCTTAATTGTGTTCCAATCAGTGCTGTTTGCGGTGGACAATCTGACTGTCTGGATGACTCAGATGACGGTGGTGCAAACTCAGTTCAAGATGAGCGTGACTCTGATGATTCAGAAGATGATGAACCTAGGGAGCAAACATCCAGCGATGTAGAAAATGGTAGCAATAGTCGTAATGCTAGTGACTCTGAAAATGAAGAGGCTCAAAATCACATTGCCAGTGATTCGGATGATGAGCCAACCGGAAAAAGAGGCACGAATGAAATTGAGGTTGGGGTAGACGAGGAAGGATTTATTTACCTTTCATTTGAAAACCCGGAGCCAGTTGACAATCCACAGTTCCTCTGGTCCAAGGACTACAAGGGAGCTCCAGACTCAGAGAGAACAGACATTTCTACCGATGGAAATAAGTCTAAACTTATTCTAACAAACCCTTCTGAGGAAGATGTAGGCACCTATGCTGTTGAAGTGCCAAATACAGATGGAGTATCTGCTAGTCACATGCTAACAAAGGAAGAACTAGAGGAACTGATGCGCAAAAGCCAGGATGTACGACATCCACTGATACGGAAAATCTCAGGCTGGAGTGTGGATGTACTGGAGAATGGAGATGTGCGCCTCTGGTTACAAGTAGAAAAACTGTCCTCTGATGCAGTTTTGGAGATGATTCTTAATGACAAAGTCATCCAAAATACACCGAAACGAAAAATAACATTTGACAAGGAAAATGGACTTATTGAAATAATTAAGGAAGACTTTGGTGAAGAAGATAAAGGAACGTATACTGAAAAAGTAGTGGATGGAAGAGCATCAAACCAGCTCATTGTTACCCTTACTGGGGAAGATTTTGATAAAGCTTATGATGAGTCCCAAAAGAAGGTCACAGAAGACTGCCACGTTATTATGATATGCAAAGTTAAAAATACCAAAACAGAGACCACGCTCAAGTGGTCTGTGGACAAGAAACCACTATCTAACGGTCAATTTGATAATCAAACTGGGTCAGGGACACTTGTAATGAAAAAGTTTACAAATGAAGATAAAGGACTTTACAAAGCTGTGGTAAAAGATAGCAGGGGAGACGACACGACTGAAATGGATCTTACCAAAGAAGGTATTGAAGATCTAATGCAGGAAATTCGTAGAAAAAGTGCAATGTCTGCCTCCCCACTGAAAGGTAAAGGCACAGCTGACGGAATTAAGCTTTACAGCGATGTGAAATATTTCATGGAGAGCATGAATCCTGTGTGGTACCACAAACATAAGAAGGTGGAGTTTACTAGAGAGGTGGAAGAAGACAATGAAGATGACAAACATGATATCAGTGATGCCTTTTCAGAGCCAGATTATGAAAATGATTCTGTTGAAGATTTGAAAGGAATAACTGCCGTGTCATCGAGGAAAAGAGGAATGCGAAGGTATTTCTGGGAATATAGCGAGCAATTAATGCCTTCTCAACATAAAGGGATACTGAGACGGTCTGAATGGGACAGAGACACGCTTCCCAGAAATATGTACCAGAAGAATGGTCGGCATCACGGCCAGTACACTGTGAACAAATCTCGCAGGACAGGTGTGGAAGACCTGACTCCAAATCCAAGAAAACTTCTGCAGATTGGTGGTGAACTGCGTAAACTGAATAAAGTAATCAGTGACCTAACACCCGTTATGGAGCTTCCTGTCACTGCCAGGCCGCGATCTCGTAAGGAGAAAAACAAGCTGGCTTCCATAGCTGGCCGTCAAAAAAAGAAAGCCCAGTATGAAGCCAATAACGTGAAGCTGTGCGGCCTGAATACTGAATATGATAATTTGCTGTTGGTGATCAATTCAATAAAACAAGAGATAATGACACAAATACAAATCCCCTGGGTGAAATGGGCATTGGATTCTCTCCGGTACTACCTCGTGGGTAGACTGTTTGAACTGGTGACGGATCACGCCCCATTAAAGTGGAGGGCACAGACTAAAGATTTAAAGGCACGAATTGAAGATTTAAATGAGCTACAACTAAAGCTTAAAGAGGCCCTAAAAACTAGCAAGGCTAGAGAGAATAACCTCACAGAAGACCTGGAAAACCTAAACCAAGAGTTGCGAACAAAGCAGAGAACCATTAAAAAGCAACAGAAGGGAAAAGATGAATTAAACAAGGAAAATGAAAAACTGAGAAAAAGGGTGAAACATTTGATGAGCAGCGTACAGAGCAAGTCCCTTCTGGACAGTAAACAGAGCATGGTAGATGAGCTTCAGAAGAAAATGAAAAAGCTTGAACTGGTAACGCATCGCCCCGGTGCTAAAGTGGGGAAGGCAGATGGGTTGTCCCGAGTGCATGCCTGCTTGGTAACCTGTGTCCCAACCCTAGGGTTGAAACAAGAGGGGGGGGTATGTGACAGGAAGTCAGTTAAATCTATGGGTGTTGTCACTGCTGGGACATATGTTTCTGCCTGGTTAGACAATACACCAATCATTATTAGGCGTCGGCTGCCAGAAATAGCCAGACAAGGTCTAAAGGGAGTTGGAAGACTCCAGCTGTTCAGAATGAGGCCATTAAGCCTCTATAAAAAGTCCAGAGGGTTACCACTTGTTGGCTGCATCACTCCTAAGGCTGTGTGAACAGGAGAAGCAGTGCCAGACAGTCTCCTGAGAGGTGAGGAGACCATTGACTTTTCTGTGTGATAAAAAGTCCAAAGACTATTGTTTGTGCTGTAGGAGCGGCACTGTCTATCCAGCGGTAGGCTGTGTTAGACTTCATAGATAGGTTTCCTGTGTGGAAGGTAGACGCCCAGCGTGGCTAGGATTTATTTTATGTTTTGATTTTGTTTATGCTGTTTGGATACTTGCAATTGTTTTCCAGCAAGATGGAAAAATAAACCAGAAACTTTGTTTTCAACCGTTTTTGATTGCCAGTCTGTATAAGTTCAGTGTGTGGTGAACCCATCCAAGGGGTCGCACACCCCGCTACCGAGCTAACCCCTCACACTATATACTCCAACAAACTCAGAAAAATCCCTGGCCACATTAATACAAGCAAGCACCTGACAAACAGGGTTCATTGGAATCAAAACTATGGCAGCTGAATAAGCAAGTGCCTGACATACAAATAATACAGAAAGTTCCCAAGTGTCTGCTAGTAGTCAGGTAGCTTGTAATCACAGAGGGCTGGATTCAGATACATAGGCTTATCTGTCCGCCCAGCGTAACCTATCTGAGATACGTTACGCCGCTCTAACTTTGGGCGCGAGTTCTTTATTCAGAAAGAACTTGCGCCCTTAGTTAGAGCGGCGTAGCGTATGTGTTGCGGCGTAAGGCGGCGTAATTCAAATGGGGATGTAGGGGGCGTGTTTTATCTAAATTTCCCTTGACCCCACGTTTTTTACGTTTTACTTGAACGGCGAATGCGCCGTCCGTAAAATCTCCCAGTGTGCATTGCTCTAAATGACGTCGCAAGGACGTCATTGCTTCCGACGTGAACGTAAATTACGTCCAGCCGTATCACGAACGACTTACGCAAACGACGTAAAATTTCAAAACTCGGCGCGGGAACGATGGCCATACTTAACATTAGCTACCCCTCATATAACAGGGGAAACTATACGCCGGAAAAAGCCGAACGCAAACAACGGAAAAAACAAAGCCCCGGGCGGTCGTTCGTTTCTGAATCGGCGTAACTCCTCATTTGCATATTCCTTGCATATACAAACGGAAGCGCCACCTAGCGGCCAGCGTGAGATTGCAGCCTAAGATCCGACGGTGTAAGTCACTTACACCTGTCGGATCTTAGGGATATCTATGCGTAACCCGATTCTATGAATCAGGCGCATAGATACGACGGCCGGACTCAGAGATACGACGGCGTATCAGGAGATAAGCCGTTGTATCTCTTTCTGAATCCGGCCCAGAGTCTTCTAAACACTCTTGCACCCATGAACTGCAAACAACACACATATCAAATGAAAAAAAAGGTCCCTCTCCTCTGTAGTCTGGAGGATGCTGCACCCATGTTTTCAAAAAAGAAGTAACATTTTGATTCATATGACCACAGAATAGTTTTCCACATTGCAACAGACCATTGTAAATGAATTTCGGCTCAGAGAGGATGGTGGTATTTCTGGATCATGTTCAGATATGGCTTCTTCCTTGCATAATAGAGCTTCATCTTGCATTTTTGGATGGCTTGGTGAACTGTGTTCACAGACAGTGATTTGTTTAGTTTTTTTTTTTGGGGAGGGGGGGGGTTGCAGTAGCAATACAAAAATAAACATACAGAACATTTAAAGACAGCCTGACAACTAGGCAACACACATAACAATGAAGACCTCAGCACTAGGCCATTAGTATAACTTCAAGGCTGGAACATGAGCATAGTAACAGTATTTCCACTGCACAGATATAGCAGATGTAAATCCTTACATTTTGGCAGATACCGACTCCTCGATCCCATTACAGAACATATGTCAGCAAAAAGGATCAACAGACACTTAGGCCTCTTTCACACGAGGCAGACTCCGTTGTTACGGAGTCCGCCAGGTCCAACCAGCTCACCGGGAGATCTCGGCGGATGACAAGTCCCTCTCTGCTCACTGAGCGGGGAGGGGCTTGTGCAGCGCTGCTGTCTCCTATGGAGAGATGTGATGAAAACGGACAGCATGTCCGTTTTCATCAGATCTCACCCGATCCGATATAAACGGATGTGGACGTATCGCCATCCGTCTGATTTTGGTGGATCAGATCTGGTCGGATGTCAGCGGACATGTCTCCGCTGACATCCGACGCTCCATAGGAATGCATAGAGCAGGTCCGCCGTCAAAACTTCCGACCGTGTGAATGGGGCATTAGAGATATTAGATAGGTCTTCAGCTCACACCCAGGGTAGCTTAATACGCAATCGGACAGTGATTTTTAGAAAGTATTCTTGAGCCAATGCAGTGATGTCCTACACAGAATCGTGACCGTTTTTAATGCAATGCCATAGAAGATTATGGGTATCTAATATTGTGTTTCTGCCTTTTCCCTTGCACACAATGATTCCTCCAGATTCTTTGAATCTTTTGGTGATATTATGTACTGTAGATGATGACATATTTAAAGTCTTTTCAATTTTATGTTGAGGAACATTAGTCTAAAATTGTTCAGCTTTTCACAGATTGTGAACCTCTGCCCATCTTTACTTCTGAGATACTCTGACACTCCAAGATGCCCTTTTTATACCCAATCATGTAACTGACCTGTTGTCAATTAGCCTAGTTAGCTGCAAAATTTTCTTCCAGCTCTTTAATTGTTAGTACCACCTTCTTCGCCAGGTTTTTGTTGCACTGTCCCAACTTTTTTGAAAAGTGTTACTTCCATCAATCTCAAAATGACCTTATTTTTTCCTTATAATTTTCTTAGTTTAAATATTTGATATGTATTCTTTTTTCTATTTTGAATAAAATATAGGTTTATGAGATTTGCAAATCATTGCATTCTGTTATTATGTAGATTTTACACCATGCCCCATAGTCATTGGGGTTGCAGTTAAAACTGCCAAATAATAATTTCATAGTAACTGTCACAAGTTTTGAAGCTACAAAACCTTAGTTTTAAACCATATACATGTCAAATGCTATTGCTCATACAGTTATTTTTTTAAACGTTATTGATGTACTTCTCCCACAGCTAGAGCTTTGGCCTTCTAACAGAATAAGGAAACACATAATGTTGAAATAATGGAACCACAAAGTAACACATAGGGGTTCCTACCTTTCACAACATCAGAACCCCCATTAAGCTGTGGTTTACAGTACTCAGACCCAGCAGTTTCTAAATAAAAGCATCCTATCAGTTATATTTTGCCAGCATGTCAGATTTCACCAGCAGGGGTCAGTTCCTGCTTCTGCATGACAAAGCAGTGAGTTATGAACAGCATAGGAAACTATTCTCATTAACTATTAACTGCAACACTTCGAATCAATTTGCTACAAATTTGATGACCATTCAATAGCATGAGATTAAACTACCAATTTCATTTAGCCCTGCATGCATGCAGATATGTCTGTTTGTGGGAAAGTAATCAAACACAGTTATTTGGTTTACATAACTCTCTCAGGCCTGGTTCACACCTATGTATTTTTTAGCGCGTTTTTCCGTTTTGCAGAAACAAACTACAGTCCATTAAACATGATTTCCCAGCGGGAAAAAAGAGAACTGGCTCTCTTTTTTTGTCCGGCGATTTTTGGTCAGTTTTCCCATCAGGAAAACTGCAAGGAGCATACACACGGCCAGGATTTCCGGCCAAAAGCTCTCCTCACATTTTTCTTGTTATAAGGCATAATAGTAACCAATCAGATATTCCATGTCTCAGAGCTACCAGAATAAAGCTAATTGCTTTCTATAAAGCATTGCTCTTTGCTTTCTGACTTAAACAGCCCATAGATCAATCTTTTTCTTTCTTTTTCTCTTTTGTTCGACCAGAGGGTTGAAATAAAAACAAAAGTTTACCATTTCCCCATCCACACACTCAATGTGGATGGGGAAATCCTCCGCACCAAGCCCTTGTATCCTGACAGAGAGTAGACTTCCCCGCCGTCAGACTACAATAATCAGCATTGCAGGCTATAACCAGCAGAGCTAATCGAATAGGGAAAATCTGAAAGGCTGGCTGTATGGAAGTTGATTGATATGCCTCCTATACACGATTAAATTTTCTGACGGGAATTGTATTTTGTCGGAAAATCCGACCGTTTGTATGCTCCATCGGACAACTATTGTCAGAATTTCCGACAACAAGAGTGGGATAGCATGCTTTAAAATTTTCTGACAACAAATGTGTGATTTCGGATTATCCAATCGTGTGTACAGAAGTCGATTAGAAAAAAATCCAAAGTACAAACACGCATTCTCAGAAGCAATGCTAACCATAAGAAAACATTAGCAGAAGTTGCCCAAAGGGTGGCGCTAAAGAACAGAAAAGCCACATAGTTTCTGTTTGTTAGCCAAAGTTTTGCCATTTGTATGCAGAACAAGTTCATGGCCAACACCATTCGGACAAAATTCAACGGCTTTGCTCGATGGAAATCCGATCGTGTGTACGAGGCTTAAGATTGACTTCTCTACAACCAGCCTGCCCATAACACATAGGGGTTCCTACCTTTCACAACATCAGAACCCCCATGATCAGGGCTCAAGTCCTTTGGGAACGCGTGGGAACGGAGTTCCTGCACTTTTTTCACAGCAGGAACGCAGTTCCCTTTGCAGGACTAGAGTAGCCGAGCCGCCCGAGCCAATCCTTCACTAAGCGGCTTTGCCCAGCTCGAGTCACTGTCAGGGACAGGCAAACCTTAGTAATCCTTTATGTTACTGGCAGCTTCCTGTATATGGATTCATCGGGTAGTGTGCGGGTATTCCGCCACTTCCTCGATGCAGCAATGTCTCCTGGGAGCTTTTGTCATTGTTCCCAGCAGACATTGCGGAGGTCTGCCGCGAGTTATCGTGGGATTTAGAAAGAACTTGCTTCTTTCTAAATCCCGCGATAACTCGCGGCAGACCTCCTGAATATCTCCTGGGAACAATGACAAAAGCTCCCAGGAGACATTGCGGCATCGAGGAAGTGGCGGAATACCCGCACACTACCCGATGAATCCATATACAGGAAGTGGCCAGTAACAAAGGACTGCTAAGGTACAGTGGATCGAAAAAAAAGAAAAACATGTGGTTTAGTAATTATGCATATGAGCGTATCATTTTTTTTTTTTTTTTTTGGTGGGGGAGTGGATCTTGGGTGAGAATTCCCACACTTTTTTCCCCAGGACTTGACCCCTGTGCAGGATGTATGTCCAGGTGCACACAGCCATTATGATGATAGGCTCGGGCATAGCTCATGGCTCCCATTAGGAGACAGGTATGCTTCACTCAAGAGATAGAACTCCATGTTATAGGAGAGATCCCATGTCCATGGGACTAGGAGAGTCGAGGCAGCTAAAGGAGTCTGGGAGAATGGGAGAGCCAGGATGACTCCCCAGGAGAGTCCAGGGGACTGAGATCATCTGGGGGTCTTAAAGAAGTGAGAGAGCCTGGGATGCCAGCAGAACCCCTATCGAGTTGCCAGGGAGTGGGCCCATGCACCAACAAGCTAACAATCCTCCAATATCACAGTGGCCATCTGTCAAAATACTTTCTCTCAAAGATTCACATAGCTGTCATAAATAATTGCCATAATTTGTGTAATATGCTTACTTCCTATGATCGTCAGCTCCATCTAGTGAACATAATGCTGCATTTTTTTTTCTAAGTCCCAGATAGCAGTAAAACTACTGTAGACTATGGGCCGGATTCAGATACCTGAGCGTATATCTGTCCAGCCGGCGTAACGTATCTTAGATACATTACGCCGCTCTAACTTTAGGCGCAAGTTCCGTATTCAGAAAGAACTTGCACCCTAAGTTACGGCGGCGTAACGTATGTGTTGCGGCGTAAGGCCCCGTAATTAAAATGGGGATGTGGGGGCGTGTTTTATTACAAATTTGGTTTGACCCCGCGTATTTTACTTTTTTTTTAACGGCGCATGCGGCGTTCGTGAAAACATCCCAGTGCGCTTGCTCGAAAATCCGCCGCAAAACATCATTGCTTTCGACGTGAACGTAAATTACATCCAGCCGTATTCGCGAACGACTTACGCAAACGACGTAAAAAATGAAAAACTCGGCGCGGGAACGACAGGCATACTTAACATAGGATACGCCGCACATACCCCTCATATAGCAGGGGTAACTTTACGCCGGAAAAAGCCGAACGCAAACGACGTAAAGAAAAAGCGCCGGGTGGTCGTTCGTTTCTGAAACGACGTAAATAGTAATTTGCATATTCCTCGCGTAAACAAACGGAAGCGCCACCTAGCGGCCAGCGTAAATATGCAGCCTAAGATACAACGGTGTAAGACACTTACACCTGTCAGATCTTAGGGATAACTATGCATAACTGATTCTATGAATCAGTCGCATAGATACGACCGAGCGCACTCAGAGATACGACGGCGTATCAGAAGATACGCCGTCGTATCTCTTTCTGAATCCGGCCCTGTGGCTCTAATCCTTCCCTACTATTCAAAAAAAGGGTTTGGTAGTGTAAAAAAATGAATGGTTATTGTTGTTCCCTGGAAAAATGGGATGCCATTCAGATTGAATGCACTGCATCATACCAACACGCATAATGCACATTAATGTTCGTTGTTTGCATTACTGCAGCTCTCTGATGTGAATAGGCTCTTTGATTAACAACAGTATCTTTCTAAACATCCTCTTTTTTAGCAAATAATGCAACATTCGCTTTGGAGAAAACAACGCTTGTGCTTTCATGTCTTTAGGGGCTGGATAAAATAATGTAAACACCACATGAAAAAGGAGTTTAACTTTGAAGTAACTGAATCACAATTACTTCAAAGGTGAGTCATATTAGGTTAATTAGAGGTATGTGTCAGCTATAAAAATACTTGCTGATGCACGATAGAGGAGAAAATGATGAAGGCTACTTTCCCATGTATGACAAGTATTTTGGACAGGCTGTAAACATTTCACAAACAGATTTATAGAACAATTCCAATGTTTATGAATTGGTCTGGCTCACACTGGATGCAATGACACAATGGGGCCTATGCAGTGGCGGCCCGTTCATTCGATCACGTGATTAGAGCCAGAGGCTCTAACATGCTTCAAAAAAGGGTGGGCTAGGGGCGCAGAGCACTGTGCTCCAAGCCCATCCTCCTCCCGGCCAATCAGGAGTCCGATTGGCTGAAAGGATAGGCAATCCTATTGGATGCCTTGGAGGAGGAGGGAGGAGACTGCCGTGATGCAGAGGGGGAGGAAACACCCACCTATCGCCTGTCCGGAACCTAGATGGGGAAAGTGGATGACCAACCGTGAGATGGGAGGAGCAGGGGGGTGGCACCGGCTGACCGGGGAGGATGGTTGTTTGCCGCACCTTCCCCCAAAAAACACCTGCCGTGCTACTGGGCCTATGTATCAGTGTGTTACTGTAAAAACTTCAATTTTGCCCCAAGGCCCCCTATCCAATTTAAAGTTTCATGCTACATTTGTTATGGGGGCAAAACTAAAAACACTTAATACTAACAAATGATGGCGCTGTGCCTTGACAACAAAGCAGAAGATAGAGGGGCGTTGTCTGGGCGGAGTAAAAGCTGAAGCCTGTTTTGAAGTCCTAGACCAACCATACATGGTTCGAACCATTAATGGGAAGGCTGAATGTACCAAATTGATTGATCAATCAACTTGGATACAACCAGCCAGCCGGATTCACTTCCGATTATTGCAAGCGGCTGCTATAGCTCTATCTATAGATAGATAGATAGATAGATGATCTATCTTTCTATCTATCTATCTATCTATCTATCTATCTATCTATCTATCTATCTGATTATCTATCTGATTATCTATCAGACGGGCGGGGTTGGTACCAGCCGCCACTGCTTGGGAGTAGTATGTGGCTGGGAGGAGGCTGTTCCAGATACTGTAATCCTCAGTGACCCAGACGGCTCTTCTTTTAATGCCTCTGCAAACTTGCAGTGCATGGGCTCCCTGATTCTTCAAGGCCTGCAAAAGGACCTGAGAATTTGTGGCATCATGGATAAGGATAATTATTGGTTTTGCAAACCTCCTTGACCACTGTTACAAGGGGAAAGTCTCGGAACTCATCCAGCCCTCGCAGAGCGAGCACAGGATGAAATATCTTGAGGACAGTAATACCTTTCCAGACTCTTGTAGGCTACAGTCTAGACTCTTGTAGGTTACTAGCTAAAAGCTAGTTTTAAGGCTTCTGTTGGTCAAAGGAGGAGCGGGGAAGATGGGGGCTGCCTCAGTGATGCATTTACTGTAAAAAAAAAATTGTCCTCAGCGTCCAGGGCTGTCAGCTTCCACAGCCCATTGGCAGCATCTGCATTATGTGGTGGAAGGTTATCTAGGGGCGAAAACAGACATGGAGACATTTCCAGTAGAGGTTACAGGGTTAAGCCCCATACACACTATCAGTTTTCCTGCAGGTTTTCTCTTCATGGTTACCAAAACCATGTAGTGCAAGGGCCTGCCTCATTGCATACAAGTTGAAACTCTTATGCCGCGTACACATGATCATTTTTCACCATGAAATGTAAAAAAAACAAAATTTTCCCAACTTCATCATTAAAACGATGTTGCCTACACACCATCGTTTTTAAAAAATATTCTAGCAAAGCGCAGTGACGTACAACATGTACGACGGCACTACAAAGGGGAAGTTCCATTCGCCTTTGGGCTGCTTTAGCTGATTCCGTGTTAGTAAAAGACGATTTGCGCTTTTCTGTCTGTTACAGCGTGATGAATGTGCTTACTCCATTATGAATGGTAGTTTTACCAGAACGAGCGCTCCCGTCTCATAACTTGCTTCTGAGCATGCGCAGGTTTTTTTTACATCGTTTTAGCCCACACACGATCATTTTTTCCAACCTGAAAAACGAATTTTTTTTTGTCATTTTTCAGAACCTGAAAAATGATGTGAAGCCCACACGCAATCATTTTAAATGACGTTTTTAAAAAACAATGTTTTTTTCATGCCGAAAAATGATCGTGTGTACACGGCATTAAGGTTTGACCTCATATTAGATGGTTTTGGTAAACCCGAAGAGAAAAACCTGCAGGAAAATTGATAGTGTGTATGGGGCTTGAAGGCACCAACAACACCTCAGGCCCCGTACACACGTCCGAGAAACTCGACGAGCAAAACACATAGTTTTGCTCGTCGAGTTCCTTGTGAAGCCGCCCAGGATCTCGGCGAGCCAAGTTTCCCCGTTGACTAACGAGGAAATAGAGAACATGTTCTCTATTTGGCCCGACGAGATCCTCGTCGGTTTCCTCGGCCGAAAGTGTACACACGGCCGGGTTTCTCGGCAGAATACGGCTCCGATCGAGTTTCTGGCTGAATTCTGCCGAGAAACTCGGTCGTGTGTACGGGGCCTAAGACCAATTTTAAAGCAACTATATGATAGGGGCTTCAAATACAATTATTTACAGCAAGGCCAATTCTTGCTTTCATTTAGAGTACCTCTAGAAGGTTATGGGGTGAAGGCACCACCAACAACCAAAGACCAATTCTTCCACAACTGTGTGACAGGGGCATCAAATTTAAAAAATGTTATCTGAAAAAAAAATGTAATCTTGGCCTGAGTGTACAATAATTTGGCTTCTTCGCATACAGATTGCTCACTGTGGTGCAAAACTTTGTTATCTCCATCCAAGTTCTGCCAAAGAGACACCAGAATGTATCCAAAAAATCTCTAAACGTTTCCGAGTGACTGGCTCCCTAAGCTGTTGTTTATTAAATAAAGAAAGCTTGCATGGAAAATCAATTTAAATGTCATTTTTTTTCTCTATAAATGTCAGTTTTTGCTGCAGTAGGTTCTATACATGGGACAGATACACCACTTTACAGGCAAGACTAAGGGGACCCCCCAGGCACTATATTTAAAGAATTTTTTCATTTTTATTGTTTAACTTCAGGGGCGGACTGGCCTACCGGGATCCCGGGATTTTTCCCGGTAGGCTGCCTGTTCTCAGTGCCCTGTGTGGCCGCTTTTGGCTCGGAGCTTGCCTTTTGATCAACAGCAGTGGCCGCCGCCACCGCCGCACTTTCCGATGCAAAGCCGCTTTTGATCCTCCTCTTCTGATCCGACCAGCGCCGCCCACTAAACAGAAGGCTGTGGAGTGATATACCTAAAGGGAGCTGGAGAACGCCTTAGTACTTGATTTCTGCTAACATCGGGCCCGTGCGGCGCTATCGCCGCCCACTAGTGAGTCAGGACTAATAGATATTTGTGAGGGCAGCAGGAGAAGCGAACGGCCTTGGAGCAGAATTAAGGTTCAATCTCTCCCTGATCCATACATCCCATCACAGGTGACATAGTAGATGATGGACCCCTTCCTTCCCTCCGTCCCTGCACCATTCTACCACCGTCCGTGTGTGTTTCCGCTCTTTATACATCTCTTCTATTACGCTGACACTTCCGCTCTATACTTCATCTGTCATGACTTTTTCTATACATTTCTCTCTCTCTCTCTCTCTCCTCTCTCCCCTTTTGCAGGAAGGAAATAATAAATTTGCATTTATTATTTTTATTTGGTAAAAATAAATGTGCATTTATAAAAAAAAAATTGTCTGCAGAGCATTGCACCCTCTCTCTCTCTCTCATGGATTTATTTATTTTTTTGAAAAAGTTATAATAATAATAATAATATAAATAAAACTAATTCGCAGGTAAAAAAAAAAATTGCATTTATAATTTTCTTTTGCCTGCAGAGCATTGCACCTGGTTGTATTTCCCCTGGGTGGGGAAATACCACCATGTTTTATATTGTTTGTCCCCAGGGCCAGACTGGCCTACCAGGAAATTTCCAGGTAGGTCATCTGCCCTGGGGTCGCTTTGAGCTGTAGCTGGCTGCAGCGCTCCCTTCACTCCCTCTCTCTCTCCTCTTATGTTGTTATGTGTCACACACATCAGGCATCTCCCACTGTGTGTCATGGAGCTGGGTCTGTGTGTGTTCGGCGGCGCTGTAACAAGGTCCCACCCCCTAGACCGTGTCATAGTACATGGAACACTGATTGAATAAGTGTTCTACCTATCACACGAGCCGGTCTGGGGGGGGCGGGACCTTGTTACAGCACCACCGATTAGACCCAGCTCCATGACACACATGCAATGGTGAGTATGTATTGATGGGCAGTGAGGCTGCATTTGATGTACATTGAGGCTGCAATGATGGGTACAGTGAGGCTGCATTTGATGCAGGATGAGGCTGCATTCATGGGCACAGTGAAGCTGCATTCATGGGCACAGTGAGGCTGAATTCACGGGCACAGTAAAGCTGCATTTGATGGACACAGTGAGGCTGCATTCATGAGCACAGTGAAGCTGCATTCATGGGCACAGTGAGGCTGCTTTCATGGGCATAGTGAGGCTGAATTTTTGGGAATAGTGAGGCTGAATTTATGGGAACAGTGAGGCTGCATTCATGGGCACTGTAAAACTGCATTTGAAAGCAACAGCGAGGCAGCATTGAGGGGCACAGTGAGGCTGCATTTGATGGGCACTGGTGAGTCTGCATTAATCTCTCTTGTACCATGTCTGCAGTCTCTGACCATCTCCTGTATAATTTCTGCAGTCTCTGACCATCTCTATAGTCTCTGACCATCTATTGTATCATGTCTACAGTCTCTGACCATCTTCTGTATCATGTCTGCGGCCTCTGACCATCTCTTGTATTATGTCTGCATTCTCTTACCATCTTTAGTATGATGTCCTCAGTCTCTAACCATCTCCTGTATCATGTCCACAACCTCTAACCATCTCTTGTCTTTTATCATGTCTGCAGTCTCTGAGGGAGTCTAGAGAGGAGTCAAGAGTGCAAGCACCACTGGGATGGGGGTCATGGGAGAAGTCAGACGTGTGTGGACTGTGGAGAGGAGACTATAGGATAAAACCAGAGTCCTGAGAGGAGGTCAGTGACAGCACCGCCAGGCCAGTCTGAGAGGGGAGGGGGGGGTCACTGATGTAAGCAGGGGAGTCAATGCAATCATGTAAGGGGGCACTGATATAAAGGTTTCCCCCTTATATCAGTAACCCACCCCCCTTAGTGTATTCATTCTGTGGAAGGTGGTCAACAGAGTCTCCCCCCCCCCCCTACGTTTCCAGACTTCCTGGGGTCCCCCTTAATGATTGACCACTTTTACCACTTTTAACTGGAATTTGCTTTTATATATATTATATCCCTATGTGCTTTCATATCTTATGTCTTTCATGTGCTTTCATGTCTTATCTATATATAATACACTCTTCAAATGTGCTTGGTTAAAGTGCATGGTTTTCCCTTTCATGAACAAGAAAATAATGACGTTACGATATGGGGCTGGTATGCCATTTTTTCCAGGGCTGGTTTTTACTCCCAGTCCGGCCCTGTTTAACTTTAAGCATAATTAAAAGCACTGCTCTTTTAAAAACAATCATTTTTTTTTTACATTGGTTCATATCCCCATTGTCAGTACCCAGGCCCCCATACCCTTTTTTAATGGCCAATAACTTCCATATAAGCATTCAAAATGGGCACTTTTAAATTTTCCTGTCCGGGTCCCATAGACTTTAATCAATAGCCCACCGTCCACCGTCATGACGGCGGGATGATGAGCCTCTCGTTCTGGGTGGACGTCATATGACGTTGCGCCTTCCCGAGCCACTAGGGCCCGCCACGTCACTGGGAACCCAATGCGCGTGCCCGGCAGCCGCGATGTCCACCGGGCACCCACGATTGCTCAGTAACTGAGCAGGACTGTGGATCTGTATGTGTAAACACACAGATCCATGTCCTGTCAGGGAGAGGAGACCGATGGTGTGTTCCTTGTACATAGGGACACAGATCGGTCACCTCCTCCAGTCAGTCCGCTCCCCCCACAGTAAGAATCACTCCCTAGGGAACACATTAACCCCTTGATCGCCCCCTAGTGTTAACCCCTTTCCTGGCAGTCATATTTATACAGCAATCAATGCATTTTTATAGCACGGATTGCTGTATAAATGTGAATGGTCCCAAAAAAATTTCAAAAGTGTCCGATGTGTCCGCCGCAATATCGTAGTCATGATAAAAATCACAGATCGCCACCATTACTAGTAAAAAATAAATATATAATAACATTTTTATAAATCTATCCCCTATTTTGTAGCCGCTATAACTTTTGCGCAAACCAATCAATATACGCTTATTGCAATTTATTTTTTTACCAAAAATATGTAGAAGAATACATATCGACCTAACCTGAGGAAAAAAATAGTTTTAAAAACAAATTTGGATATTTATTATAGCAAAAAGTTAACAATATTGTGTTTTTTTCAAACTTGTCCCTGCTCTTTTGTTTATAGCGCAATAAATAAAAACCGCAAAGGTGATCAAATACTACCCAAAGAAAGCTCTATTTGTGGGGAAAAAATTATAAACATTTCATTTGGGTACAGTGTTGCATGACCGCGCAATTGTCATTCAAAGTGTGACAGTGCTGAAAGCTGAAACATGGCTTGGCCAGGAAGGGGGTGAAAGTGCCCTGTATTGAAGTGGTTAGTGGGGTTCGTTGTTCGGGTCCGAACTTTTGCGATGTTCGAGAGTGTTTGCAGAGCCTGTGAAGCGATGAATGCCTCTAGGGCAGTAAGGGTAAAGGGAATAATGAAACATATCAACATGTCATATTAAATGTAATTTTTTTATGTTCTTTTTGATCATAGATTGATCTCCTACCTGATGGTGATTCTATAATTTTGAAGTTGATGTCGCTCATCAGAGCAAACGACACAAGACAATCTCCTCTCATCAGTAGACATCAACAAGGATTTAAAAATGGATAAAACATGGGGAAAAAGAGATGCACTACATGTGTTTTTTTTATTATTATGTTTTTTTTTTTTTTTAGACAAAGGTGCAGTGTCTTGCATAAGTATCAACCAAAAATGTAAATGTATTTTATTGGGATTTTATGTGATAGACCAACACAAAGTGGAACATAATTGTGAAGTGGAAGGAAAATGATAAATGGTTTTCAATTTTTTTTACAAACAAAGTCAATACTTTGTAGAACCACTACAACGCAATGGGTGCAATTCAATGTTCACAACTTTACATCTATTACTGATAGTAAGGTGATTAACGTACATACAACAGGCAGCGGAGCAGAAATAACACACAAGAATATGTTCAGAATGTCAAATCTTTCTGGTATTTGTGCTGTGAAAAGTTGCATGCCTAATAAGCCTCCTAATTCCAGAGAAGGCATGGGCTATGAATTACTGTGTGAATAGTTGCTTTATACATGCCAACTAATGCACGCCATAACAGCCATATACAGGAGAAACTAGAAAAATTTGAATAACGTGCAAAAGTTTATTTCACTGGTGCAACTTAAAAGGTGAAACTACCATATGAGATAAACTCATTACATGCAAAGCAAGATAGTTCAAGCCGTGATAATAATTGTGATGATTATGGCTTACAGCTGATACCCAACCCCAAATCCACACTCTCTGAAAAATAGAATATTGTGAAAAGGTGCAATATTCTAGGTTCAAAGTGTTCCACTCTAATCAGCTAATTAAAGGAATTGTAAAGGAAAACATATTTTCACCTTAATGCAATCTATGCATTAAGATGAAAAAATCCACCCCCCCCGAGCCCCCATCTTACTTACCTGACCCCTCGATTCCACCTCTGAAACTGATGGTCCCGCATAACAGTGCACAACTTTGCTGCATCAATTACGGTGAAAGTTGATTACCCACCAAGTTGTTCAAAGTTCGTCTGGTGGCGAGTGGAGTGGTGATTCTTTACCAGGTGTTTAACACCACTGCCTATATAGACCCATTTGGTATAAGCTAATTGGGTCCACATGTTCGGTAAGCCCCCTCATGTCCTATTGGTGGTAGACCCTTCCACTGTGGTGACCCTTTATCTTCAAGACTTATTCATCATTTCTTGGATTACCATCTTGACCATCTTACACACCTTATTTAACTTACACACCTTATTGGATTTGTTCACTATACTTTTTATATTTTGGACTGCACTTTTTTGGCTCACATATCCTGTGAGCATATGTGATAGTCACTTGTTCATGACCATAGACATCCACTACCTTTGTGTTTTACAATTCACATGAATGTTAAAAAATGTTGGGCTAGATTCACGTAGAATCGCGTAACTTTGTGCGGGCGTAACGTATCCTATTTACGTTACGCCTCCGCAACTTTTACAGGCAAGTGCCGTATTCTCAAAAAAAAGTTGCAGCGGCGTAGCGTAAATAGGCCGGCGTAAGCCCACCTAATTCAAATTGTGAAGAGGTGGGCGTGTGTTATGTAAAACAGGCTTGACCCAACGTGATTGAATTTCCCAGTGTGCATTGCTCCAAAGTACGCCGCAAGGACATCATTGGTTTCGACGTGAACGTAAATGACGTCCAACCCCATTCACGGACCAGTTACGCAAACAATGTAAAATTTTCAAATTTCGGCGCGGGAACGACGGCCATACTTAACATTGGTACGCCGCACTTGAGCCACCATATAGCAGGGGTAACTATACGCCAGGAAAAGCCTAACGTAAACGGCGTAACTTTACTGTGTCGGCCGGGCGTACGTTCGGGAATTCGCGTATCTAGCTGATTTACATTTTTCGACACGTAAATCAGCGTACACGCCCCTAGCGGCCAGCGTAAATATGCAGTTACAATCCGACGGCGTAAGAGACTTACGCCTGTCGGATCTAACAGATATCTATGCGTAACTGATTCGAAGAATCAGGCGCATAGATACGACCAGCCAGACGCAGAGATACGACGACGACGTATCTCCTCTAAGAATCTGGCCCCATATGTTTATGTGTAAAAATCACCAGGGTATGTAAACTTTTGATCAGGGTCATTTGGGTAGTTTCTGTTGCCATTATGATTTAAAAAGAGTAAACACAGTTGATTGATTTTAAATGGCTTCACCCAAACACTAACCATTTGTGAAAAAAAGTTTTTGTGTTATCATTCATATTCTCTGAAAAATGGCCAAGAAATCATAAATTCTGCCAGGGTATGTAAACTTATGAGCACAATCTTCTGTTGTGATTTTCCAACACCCCTTCTCAACAGCATGCGCTTTGTACCTTTGTACATCTTAAGAGCTTTGTCATCATGGTGCCTATTTTCTTTCCTTCTGTCATATTAATCGATTAATTTGCCTTTGACATATGCCAGTGTTAGTTCCTGCTTGGGTCTGATTTCTAAAGCATTAATAAGAGCAGTATATGTCCCTGGAAGGCTGCAGAGGAGCAGGGAAACTGTATGGTTATATTTAATGTCCTCTCTGAAGGCACATCACTGCTCTATGATCTCTAGTATAGCTTTCACATGGTCACATATATGCTGGTCATCTTCTAGTCTCATCTTATATAGCTTTCTTATGTAGAAATAGCTAAGGTAAGAACATGGATGGCTATTGCTCTCTTTTGCTGTCTCGGCCTAGTGCGGAGCAATGTAAGCTTCCATAAACAAAGATTAACAGCAAAACCTATTCTGCTCATTAGCTGTGACTACAGACGTGCTTTGTCTGAAACATGTAAGTGCTACTTGTTTTAGTAACATTGGCTTTTATGAGGTTATCAGGAAAAAACAAACACATTTTTTCACAGTGCACATGTCTAATTCTTGTCCATCTCGGATTTCAATTATTAGAAGACCTTACTCCCTGGCTGATTTTTTCATTTATTGATGTTTTATTTATTATATTTAGAATGCCATGGAAGTAAAAGGCACACCTAAGGGTATGTTGAAAACACCAAAAACTTAGTTTGGCAGGAAGGTCTTTCTGTAGAAGACCTTAAAAGATGTCTGAAGACACCACGTGTTTTAGCCCACAAGACTCTCTCTATAACTACAATATAACTTTTGGGAAGAGTGGCTCTTTAATGAAGGAAAGAATAACTTGCTCCAGTTATTGCATTCGCACACACAATTTCTTTGTATTTTTTCCTTCATTTATTACGAATACTTATGTAGGACCAGCATTTTACAGAGTGCTTTAAAGATATATATTGTACATTCATATCAGTCCTTGCCCTGAAAGAGCTTACAATCTAAGGTCCCCAACTCACATTCATACACACTAGGGCCAGTTTAGACAGAAGCCAATTAACCTATTAGCTTGTCTGTGGAGTGTGGGAGCAAACTGGAGAACCCAAAGGAAATGCACACAGTCAGGCACAGGGAGACCATGCAACCTCTGCACAGGTAGTGCCATGGTTGGGATTTGAACTGACCACCGTAACGCTGCTAGGCAGAAGTGCTAACCACTCAGCCACTGAGCTTTGCCGTTTTGCTTTTTATTCTATAAGACCTTATAGTGTGCAGAGAAATATGATGGCTGCCATGACTGGCCTCTTCCTGAAAATGCTAATTGCCTGGCTGTCTTGCCGATCCAACTATTAAACCAAGTGAAATCAAGGGACTCCAGAACTCCAAGTTGGGGGTGAGCTCCAGCGTGTTCAGACACAAGTTCAAACCTGTCTAGCTACCCCGCCAGGCAGCTGTCAACGTGACAGCCAATAATAGGCAATAGAGGCATTCCCCACCCCACAGCCGCATGCATACAAAGGATGTGTATCCGTGATGATGGGAATGCCTCCGTCAGCTGTTTTTGGCTAGGGAAGGGATCACCGCTCCAGATAGGTGTATTGAAATAGCACTCTCCTCAAGGTGGAAGCAGCAGGTTCAGGCTAAGCATATAGCAATTAGAAGAGGGAAGGTCTGGACAGCCACACTCCGATAAAAAGTACACACCACAGCAGGGTACAGGATAGGTAAGCTGACGAGTTTCACCCTTTCAACAGTGCTTAGTCATAGCTACAGCTATAAGCACTGTTGAAAGTGTGAAATGCATCAGCTAACCTATCCTGTGCCCTGCTGTGGTGTGTACCTTTGTTATTTTATGTAATAAAGGCATTTTTATTGGAGTGCGGCTGTTCAGACCTTCTAACAGCTGTAATTGGCTGTCTACTTTGACAGCTAAGGTGGGTTCAAACTTTTCCGAACCCACCTGAGGTCATCCCTGCTGTTAATCTGCATACTAGTTCTGTCAACAGTGACCAAGAAAGTAATAAAGATAATAAATCACTCGGACAGCCAGGCAACTAACATTTTTCCAAAGTAATAAGCAGCTAAATCTGCCATTTACATTTTATGACAGGTTTTCTTTTGACCTCATTGAAGCCATAGGCCCAGATTCTCAAAGGGCTTATGACGGCGCAGCGCCATGTACGCTGTCGTAAGTCCTAATCTGGGCCGTCGTATCTATGCGACTGATTCTTAGAATCAGTTACGCATAGATATCCATTAGATCCGACAGGCGTAAGGCTCTTATGCCGTCGGATCTTAACTGCAATTTTTTTTTTGCCCGCTAGGTGGCGCATCCGTCGTTTTTCCCCGTCGAGTATGCAAATTAGCTAGATACGCGAATTCCCGAACGTACGCGCGGCCGACGCAGTAAAGTTACGACGTTTACGTTAGGCTTTTCCCGGCGTAAAGTTGCCCCTGGGTCTATGAGGCGCAACCAATGTTAAGTATGGCCGTTGTTCCCGCGTTGAAATTTATAAATTTACGTCGTTTGCGTAAGTCGTCCATGAATGAGGCTGGACGCCAAATGACGTCCTTGCGACGTCATTTAGAGCAATGCACACCGGGATATGCATGCGCAGTTCGTTCGGCGTGGGGACGCGTTTCATTTAAATGAAACACGCCCCCTACCCGCCTAATTTGAATTAGGCGGGCTTACGCCGGGTTATTTACGCTACGCCGCCGCAACTTTACACGCAAGTGCTTTGTGAATAAAGCACTTGCATGAAAAACTTGCGGCGGCGTAACGTAAATGAGATACGTTACGCCCGCCCAAATTTACTCCATTCTACGAGAATCTGGGCCATATTATCTAATATTCGTTCAACAGTAAAAAGAACAAGCACAGCCAACTTTTATTTTTAGATTGTGTATGGAAACAATAAGAGAATGTAGGAAGCTAATGCAGATAGCTGGAAGACAGCAGTGCTAATTAGAGAGCCTTTATGTTGTTTAAATATACTGTATATAATTACATATGTGTTTGGTTTGATCTTATTTTCTTTCTGTTATACTATGCACAGTTCACATATGGAGCTAAAGCCGAGCAGCAGTGCTGAGTAACGGAGTAAGTAAACATGTATTTTATCAGTACCAAAGGTCCACGCCTAACCCTGCTTTCCATAGATACATATTAGATATTTATATTTTTCTTGAGTAAAGTGGGTGTACTCTGAAAATGCTTCTCCGACCTTCGTTCTGGTCTGGAAGGCTTAATGAACTTTAAACATACCCTGGGCCTTCCAAGAGGTTTTATCTGCCTGACTATGCATCTGTATAATCATAATTTAATATGCTAAGGTCTTCGTAATCATAATCAATACACCCAGCGCTGTCAATGTTACCTGTATGCATGTGGTTTAGTTACGCTGAGTTTGTTGTCTCAACCAGGACATAGTAAACACACACACATTGTAGAAGAATTTGACGTCCCCTTTTTCCTATATTCCCGATTTTTCTGTTGTAAGAAAATGTTTCTTAAACCTTTCATTGCTCCACATACACTAAAGTGAAACTAAACTGTAGTTTTAAAAACGTATTTTTGCATTGATACATGTCCCCTAGGGCAGTACTCGGGTCCCCATACACCTTTTATGGCAATAACTTGCATATAAGCCTTTAAAATTAGCACTTTTGATTCTTCATGTTCGTGTGCCGTAGACTTTAATAGGGTTCGCATGTTCTCACAAATTGTTTGTCTGTTCGGATGTTCTGGTGCGAACCAGGGGGGTGTTCTGCCCATCCCTAGTCAGCTAGTAAGGTCTTACTCCAGGTCCGAGTGGCACATTGGTTTCTATTTCTGTTCCTCCAAAACAGCTCTGTGTTACTGTAAATAGCAGGGGCCAGGATACTAGTTAGGCCGGGTACACACGGGCAAACATGTACGATGAAACCGGTCCGTCGGACCGTTTTCACCGTACATGTCTGCCCGGGGACTTCTGTACGATGGCTGTACTAACCATCGTACAGAAGTCCGCGCGTAAACAATACGCGGGGCGTGTCCGTGCCGTCACCGCTACGATGACGCGGCGACGTGGGCGGGCCTGCCTTTTAAATGCTTCCACGCATGCGTCGAAGTCATTCGACGCATGCGAGGGACGGCGGGCGCTCGGACATGTACGGTAGGTCTGTACTGACGACCATACATGTCCGAGCGGGCAGGATTCCAGCGGACGGTTTTAAAACAAGTCCAGGAATATTTGCCCGCTGGGAAAAGGCCCGGCGGGCAAATGTTTGCTGGAATTCTGCCCGCTCGCGCCTACACATGACCGAACATGTATGCTGAAACTGGTCCGCGGACCAGTTTCAGCATACATGTTTGGTCGTGTGTACGGGGCCTTAGACCCAGAGGGAGCATTTACTTACTGATAAGTAACACAACAATAGGTAAGTATGTTGTATATAAATGCCTAATCTTTGCTTTGTATTATTGTGTACAGCTCAGGGAGCATCCGTGATGTCTTTTTATAACTCTGACAAGCAAATATTATACAAAACTATGTTTTTCAATAAAGCTAAATTAAACCTTAACATGTTTTCTCAGTTCAGCCCCAGGGGCTTTTAGCTATAATGTGCTTGTATTCAAAGTATATTAGCACTTTGTGGCAAACTTACCTGGCTACCTGGTTAGTGATCCCCTTAAGCGCTCCACTGTCACAGGTTCAAATTCTTCATGCAGGCTGGCCGGACCGCAATCACATCACTCCAGCACATGCACACAGGAGTCATAATATTATGGCTCAGAACTGTGCTGTAAATGTACGCTGAGCTGTACATGCGTAAATCAGTGTACCCAAATACTGACAGGCAGGGAGATGGGTTTAGGGGTTTAGGGTGAAGGGTCTCTTGCTGTCATATTATTCCTACCTATCAGTGTTTTTTTAGAAACTTACTAAAATACCACATTGGCTGGTTAAGCAGACTCTTAGCCCGTGGCAGAACTACCAGGGTCACAACAGTCACACCTGCGACCGGGCCTTGGCATTCCGCCACTGTCGGGGGGGCCCCAGTTGGGTTGCTGGCTGCAGGGCTCTAAGCTGAGAGTGTCTCTCTCATACAGCCCAGAGCCTACACTGACAGTTCCTCCACCCTCGCACGGATGGGAGAGGAGAGACTGATCTGCTTCTTCTCCTCCTGCCCCTCTCTTCCTGTGTGCACCGTGGAAACTGTGAGTCTAAGCAGCTGAATTTGAGGCTGGAAAACAAGGAGCAGATTGGCTCTCTCCTCTCCCATCCATGCGAGGGATGAGGGAGGGGGAATTGTCAGTGCAGGCTCTGGGCTGTTTGAGAGAGATGCTCTCAGCTCAGAGCCCTGCTGAGTAGGCTCATTAATGAGCACTGATAAGTGGCACTGATAGGCAGCATTGATAAGAACTGATAGGTGGCACAGATGGCACTAAAAGGTGGCACTGATAGGTGGCATTGATAGGCAGCACTGATGGGCTGCACTGATGAGGCTGCCCTGATAATCAGGGCACTGATGATCAGTGCCCTGATTATTAGTGTAAACAATGTACTGACAGTCTTTCTGATTAACGGCTCTCCTTTCCTCACACAGACACAGCATGGGAGGAAAGGACTGCTGATAACTGGCAAATCTGTTTACATGTGATGAGCTGATCACATGATAAAGGGCCGCTGTGATTGGCCCTTTACCGTGATCTGTGATTAACTGTGTCCGATGCATACAGCAGCCACAGGGCATGCTGGATGCGTGCCCAAAGGCAGCACGCAGGAGGCAGGGTTCTGGGAGGATGTTCATGGATGTCCTCCCAGAACTGGAAGCCTGGGGCTTGGATGGAAGGGGAGGGGGTCAGGGGGGCCCTGAAGGTTTTAGTTATGCCTCTGCTTTTGGCAGTAAAATAAGTTTGTTTACCAGTTCAAGACTCTCCCAGTGAATGATACAAAGTTTGTGTGTACTATTTTTAAAAGGTGATATCTAGATTTATTTGGGGCTCTCTAAGCCCAGACAAACTTTACAGTAGACTTGCACCATCGGTGACATTATTCCCACAGCATGGGGCTTTACTGCATAGTCTGTAAATTTTTTCAGCTGTGCTTTTAAAACATCTTGTGTGCTTGCCTTGGTTAATATATGAATACCAATCTAACGCACCCTCTTGTGTTAAAGTGGAACCGCCTTGTAATGACCTCAAGCAAGTCATGTTAAGGGAGTGATAAAAATTGCATCTGTCTTCATGCTGCATAAGTATAATTTGTGCTTTAAATTCTCTAAAATACAACCTGTCTTTAATAGCCCTGTGCCTTGACATCATTTAATTTGTGGATACAGAAATATTCTATAGAATAGTACACTTTTACTAGGCCAGTTTTTTCTGCAGTAAAAGACTCACTAAAGACAACTTTGCCTTCTCCTTATTCAGGGAAGCTCCTATTGCACATGTATATACAATGCAAATGTCTAATGCTATACATTTATTAATAGGGATGGTAAGATTTATGTATTAATCTAACCACATATATAAAGACAACTGACTGAATGAAAGTGACTAATGCATAATTCCTCTCCCAACAGATGTGAAAATTCTAATTAGGAAGCAGCCTCACAAAACATTAATTTTAAACTGGGTATACACGCCTAGATTCCCACATTAACATAAGCAAGGTGCAAGGAGTCCTTCCTGCTGCAACATTGTATTCTGACAGTGGGGACTCACCACTGTTAGAATACACTGATCAGCACCTAGAGCCGATTGGCTGCAGGCACATTTATTAATAGGGATGGTAAGATTTATGTATTAATCTAACCACATATATAAAGACAACTGACTGAATGAAAGTGACTAATGCATAATTCCTCTCCCAACAGATGTGAAAATTCTAATTAGGAAGCAGCCTCACAAAACATTAATTTTAAACTGGGTATACACGCCTAGATTCCCACATTAACATAAGCAAGGTGCAAGGAGTCCTTCCTGCTGCAACATTGTATTCTGACAGTGGGGACTCACCACTGTTAGAATACACTGATCAGCACCTAGAGCCGATTGGCTGCAGGCACTGATTGATGAAAGTTTTCTAGCATGGCCATTTAACAAAAGTCAATCTACCAATCGACTTTTATTGAACAGGGAGCACCACACACAGATCGAAATTCAGCCGGTTCAGCATGGACCAGTCGAATTTCGATCCGTGTATCTAGCACTGCCCCCATAGGGGTTGCTAAGTATAGTCTTCCCTGGGTCTCCCTCTGATTATCCTGTGGCCAGACATTTTGGTATTTTCACACTATCACTATCTTCCACTTGTTATCCAATGATCCGTCTAGGGTATATTTTTTTTGGTATTTATTGGTAGAACTTTGATAGGAGAAGGGATTAGTGGGATACTCCAACTTGAACTATGCACAGACAAGGACTACTATCACTTGACCGCATTAAATTGAATTGGATAGCAGATTCAATGCTGGATCACACTATAGCTGTGCGGGGGAATAAGTCCTTTGCTTGCTCTGGCAGCAGACCTAATGCACCACTCTTCTTCTTTTCCTGACACCTGTCCACTGACTTCACTAGCCGGAAGGGATGGCGCTCACAGAACAGGCCCCTAGGCGCAGATCTGTACTCGCAGTAGCCAGGAACAGATCCTTCTAGATGCGTCTCTCTTGTAGTCAGCTCTGCAGGACATCTGGGTTGCAGCTTCTGCAGTTCCGGCCCTCAGGTCAAATACCTGAGGTTGCATGGCAGCCTGTGCAGAGAAGGGGCAGCAGCTCTTTCCCTCCGAGACCCGGCTCTCCACCTGCAGCCCCCGAGCGCATGTGCCCTAGGCATATATACAGTCACCCAGCACACCTTGAGGCATCTTCTTCTGCCAATGGCTAGGGTTGTAACTACACCTATGCTCCCATTTGTCAGGTTTCCTCCCACTGTACATTATGCCTTGTCCTTTTGGACCAGTGTGAAACAGACAGACAAAATTAGCAGCATTTGAGCACACTGAGCAGACCCTATCAATGGATTCCTGCTCCCTGGTAGGCAGAGAGCATCTAAATTTACCTCACTGCCCCCGTCAAGCAAGGAAACCCAAAAACTATACTCTCTTTAGCACCTACCTAAGAGGATGCTACATATGTGACCGAAAATGATCAGTAGAGCTAATCAACTGCAGGCGCTAATCAGTGTATTCTGATCCATGTGTACCCACCTTTAGATTGTGTCTCTGTAGGTCATTATGAAAGTTGTCACAGTTTGTGGGAAAAAAAGCCTAACACTATCTATTCTTAAAAATATCTCCTCCCCCTCCTCCCACATAACCTGCATAGCCTGTATGAAAAAGATGTGTGTAATTATTTATTTTTAAACCAGTTTGGTCACGTAATTCATCAGCTCCAGCTCCTTCCTTTTTTTTCATCTTTCTCCCCATATAACAGGGTAATGAAAACAGAATAAACCTCTACAAAATTTATTTTTTCAATTGGGCCCCAGGAGCTTTTAGTCATAATGTGCAAGTGTGCACAGCATATTAGTACATTATTTGCAGAATTATCTGGCTAGTGAGCCTGTTCATCCCAGTTTTTGACTATTTGGTCACTTAGTTGGCCAGGCCACAATGATGCGCATGAACAAGGAAGTCACCTCATCATGGTACAGAGTGGTGCCAGAAATGCACACTGAACTGCATACTGTATGCATTTCTCAGGGTACACAAGCACTCACAAGTAAGGAGAAGGGCTTATCACAGAAGAAACCAGTAGGGTCTCTTCTGTCATAAAAATACTACCTGCCGGCAATGCTTTTTTTTCATTGGGTTTATTTCCACGTTTTTCCAATTCATACATTCATACATTTTAACATTCCTACATTTTCAAATTCTGATTCCAACACTCAAAGAATTACCTGTGCTCAGGTGTTTGCTAATAGAGCAGGGGATTATTATTATTTACATACAAAACAAAGCCGCGCCAAAGAGATTCCAAATAGGTAAATTACATTCAGGGTATGGTGTAAATTAAGTCCGTAGAATGCAATAATAAGCATATGTCTCCAGATGACAATAAAGTTCATGCAGATACAGGGTCCTGAAAGCTCACACCACCCAAAGTGACAGGTATTGTAATACTAAAGTGATCCCTTCACCGAAAATGTAAGGCTGCTTACCAGAGGGCAAGCTTTATATGCAGTCGGCCTAAGCCCAGTGCCGGCCGGCAAACTGTTGGAGCCCTTCCTCCTTAGTGTGGTGACATCACTGCACGTGCAGTGACGGCACCACGCTAGGGAGGAAGGGCTCTAACAGTTTGCCGGAATGTCCGATCGTCTGTACGCGGCATTAGGCTACATTCACACGGCCGCACACAGAATTTATTGATTCTCGCCAGTAGTTCTAAATGCTTCATGCAAACCTGTTGTTTGAACAGCAGCAGCTGTTAATGGCAGCTGTCAGATTTGCACTTTGTCATCTGAGTGCTCACATGAAATAAGAGCTTTCAAGGCTACCCTGGTCAGAGACAGTGTATTTTCAGGGTTAGGGTTTATGCAGAGCTTTTGACCACAGCTCATTGGCCAGTTTGTATGCGGCCATAGCACCGAGTTGCATCCAGAGATGGCATTTAGCCTTCTTTGAACACAGAAAACGATTTGCAAGTCATCGCCTGTGTGAATGTAGCCTAAAGCCTGGTACACACAATCGGATTTTCTGCGGACAAAGCGTAGGACTTTTGTCCGAAGGGCGTTGGCCATGAACTTGTATTGCATACAAACGGCAAAGAATTGATGGCCAACAAACATGAAACTACATGTTTTTTCAGCTGATTTCTGTACACACGATCGGATAATCCGACAACACACATTTGTTGGCGGAAAATTTTAAAGCATGCTATCGAACATTTGTTAGTGGAAAATCTGACAACAATTGTCTGATGGAGCGTACAAACGACCTGTCA
Source organism: Rana temporaria (assembly GCF_905171775.1). Classification (NCBI taxonomy): domain Eukaryota; kingdom Metazoa; phylum Chordata; class Amphibia; order Anura; family Ranidae; genus Rana; species Rana temporaria. Next base: position 194,540,558 of record NC_053491.1, read on the forward strand.
TCACACAATTCCCGTTGGAAGATCCGATCGTGTTAACGGGCCTTTAGACTAAAATCTTGGCTCATGGTGGAGTTGTTTGTTACTCTGCACTTTGGGGAAGTTATTACATCAACTTACATCCAATTAGGATCCATTTACACTATTGCATAGTGCTTAAACGTATGTGCCCAATTTGTAATTAATAATAAATGTAGTGCAAGAGGTACTTACTGTAATGTGATAAGACTTTCGCAAGGGAAAACGTCTTTCCTGAAAAAAAAAGTGTTTTGATACTCCACATGTGAGGAAATGAGCTCAGGAAGCTCATCAAAGCTATAAAACAAAGAAACCAGGTAAGTGATAGTAGGTACGCTGGTCTACATATTTTGAGGAGGTGGGGGGAGAAACAAGTAGACCTATATAGGCAATGTTTCCAAGGTGGAGAGGCGGGCATATGATGTCACCGTCTTCAACTTGGCCAATCAGAAGAAGCCCTGTATTTATTAATACAAATACAAGGCTTCTCCTAAATGGCAGAGAAGCACTAAGCTTAACTGTTTATATCATCAGATGGGAAGTTGCCCATACTGCTGCCGGAACACAGAACTGCATACTGTATGTAGCAAAAGTTACTAAAGTATATTACAGTGCACCCAGCAGCCGCACCGTTCTGTAATGGAAATAGTTTGATTCGGTCTGCTTGGCTCAAGTGAACTATTTAAAGGTCCATTAAACATGGAATTCTGCTTTAAGTCACTCTGAGGATGATCTCAGTAATGTCATGGGCATTTTGGACCTGGGATCACTTGGAAGGTGAGCAGATCCTCAGAGGTTTACTTTCATCTTTTATGTCCTCTGGGCCTAGTTTCATATCGGCTGAACATTATATGACTTCATGCTATGTTTAATTATGCTCCTAGATTGCAGATCTCTACAAAATGTGCCAAGTCAGTAAGAAAATGATGGTGACAAATAATATGATAGCATGTGAATACAAGGTAACACCCAGTTACAAACATTTGAAAATGGAACACACTAATCTGTCGACGTCTGGCCAACACAAAAAAAAAACATAGCTCAGAGAACCTATCGTCTACAATACATGCTATATTCAGATGCAGACAGATGAGAAGCTGACAAAGTTTTAGATTTCAACAAGAGTTTGCATTTACCGTAGTTGTCTTAGACAAAATAAAACCGTCTAGTAAAAGAATGAATTTTCCATGTAAGGCTTTGCACTGTTCTAGGAATAGGAGCAGAAAATACTATCTAGCTTACCCCCAAGTTTCATCTCTGATTTATTTAGCTCTAGGTGCTTGGCAGCAAAATAAATTGCATGCTTAAAATATAATTTTCAAAATAGACATGTGAAAATGTAAGTGACAAGTAATGTATAGAACCAAGATCTCATTTCCATAACAGACCCCACGCTGCTTTATTGAATGTCAATGCTCATTTTTATTTAATGCTGTATTCCAAAGGGTCTAACATATGTCTACAATATAGAAAAAAATGTAAAATAAGGTTTAGTTAACACTTTTCTTTTCTCCTTTCACTCTTTTTTTTTTAATTAAACAAACTATTTATTGCATTTAAATGACACTGTACAAGTACTGTTAGGGATGTTATCACAATATCAGAGACGTTGAAAATTACCATGTCATAGCATACAAGGTGCTGTCTCTACAGATATGCCATATGTAAGAGACTCTGTTTAAGGCAGTGCAGTACATATATTACAGCAAGTTGAATTTTGCATTAAATCATATCAGCCAGAGCTTTAAACAAGGTTGACACAACTGCCAAAAAGGAAATAATTAAAGAAAATAGTAAATAAATGACAAAAGGGGTACAATGAGAGAGAGATATTAACCCAAATATGTACAGTACTTATCCATGTGTTCTGGCACGATGCAGCACCTGGCACTACTGTATTCTAGATGTGAATATGATACAGGCACCTCGTACTGAGTAGTATGTGCTGATAAAGTATAATATATAAACATGGAAATGGGGACTGGGCACTGACTCCGTCTCATGTAGGAAAGGTGAGAACTGTTACTTAGGCTGCATTCACACCTAGGCGTTTTCACGCCCGACGCCCGCCGCTATTGCAGCCTGCAATACGCTGGAGGGGTGATTTTACATTGTCGGCTATGGAGATGGTTCACATCTCCACGCCAAACGCCGAAACGCCTGAAGCTCAAAACAAGTCCCGGACCCTTTTTTTCGGGCGGCTTCGGCGTTCGGGCATAGCCAACAATGTTTAAATCACCCCTCCAGCAAAAAACAAGGCTAAAAACGACGCGTTTTGACGCCGCAAATCGCGGGACAAAACGCCTATTTTTTGTCCCTGCAATACGCCGCAAATCACCTACACAAAGGTGTGAATGTAGCCTTAGGCCTCGTACACACGACCGGTTTTCTCTGCAAAAACCAGCAAGAAAACTGCATCTTGCCGAGAAAGCCGTTCGTTCGTGTGTACAAGGTTTCTCGTCTGGAAATCAGGCAAGAATCTCGACGGGAAAAAAAGAGAACCTGCTCTCTTTTTTCTTGACGAGATTCTCGTTTGCCTGTTTCCAGACGAGAAACCCGAGAGTGTATATACTTACCTGTCGCCGTGGAAACCCGTGCATGCTCGAAATGACTTTGACGCATGCGCGGTAGCTTCCACGGCATAGGTAGGGTGAAGCAACATGGCAGCGACGGCATCGAATGTGATGAGCGCATGCTCGTCGTACGCAATGACGTCACCGCGTTCTTTCCTTTCAAGAGAACCGCGGTTCTTTTGAAATGAAAGTCAGTACACTCGGGCGGCAAGAGTTTATTGCCAAGAATCTCGTCAGGGAAAACGACAGGTTTTTCCTGACCAGATTCTCGGTCGTGTGTACGAGGCCTAGGATCAACACTATGGAGCCAATATTAAACTGCAATCATTAAATGAACTAGCATTGTTGTAATATGAAGGAAACATTACTAGACATTTAGGAAGTCCCCATCAGGATAGTGCAGTCAAGTGTTGCATAGAAACTGCAGAAAATATAATTGTTATACACATATGGAAAACACAGCCTGCATGGATTTTACCATATTTACGTGTCATTCTGGGGCCACTAGACATTGATGGTATTGCATTTAAATGCACATGTAGCACATTTTACTAATTCAGACCCCTTTCACACTGAGGTGTTTTTCAGGTGCTTTTGGGCTAAAAATAGCGCCTGTAAAGCGCCTGAAAAATGCTCCCCTTGCAGCCCCAGCATGAGAACCCGAGCGCTTTTACACTTGGGTTGTGCGATTGCAGGATGTAAGAAAAAGTCCTGCAAGCAGCATCTTTCGGGCGGTGGAGGAGTGGTGTATGCACTGCTTCTTCACCTCCTCTGCCATTGAAATCAATGGGCACCGCTGCTGAAGCGCCTGCCAAGCGCCTGCCAAGCGCCTGCAAAGCAATTCGGCAGCGGTGCTTTGTGGGTGCTTTTAACCCTTTATTTAGCTGGAAAAGCAACGCTATAACAGCGGAAAAGCGCCGCTAAAATTAGCGGCGCTTTACCGCTAATGCCCCCCACCCCAAGTGAAAGTAGCCTTAACCACTTAAGCCCCAGACCATTATACAGCCAAATGACCGGGCCACTTTTTGCGATTCGACACTGCTTCGCTTTAACTGACAATTGAGCGGACGTGCGACGTGGCCCCCAAACAAAATTGACGTCTTTTTTTTCCCACAAATAGAGCTTTATTTTGGTGGTATTTGATCACCTCTGCGTTTTCTATTTTTTGCACTATAAACAAAAATAGAGTGCAAATTTTGAAAAAAAATTCAATATTTTTTACTTTTTGCTATAATAAATATCCCCCAAAAATATATAAAAAAAAAAACATTTTTTTTTTCTTCAGTTTAGACCGATAAGTATTCTTCTACATATTTTTGGTAAAAGAAATCGTAATAAGCGTTTATTGATCGGTTTGCACAAAAGTTATAGCGTCTACAAAATAGGGGATAGTTTTATGGCATTTTTATTTATATATTTTTTTACTGGTAATGGCGGTGATCAGCAATTTTTATTGTGACTGCGACATTATGGCGGACACATCGGACACTTTTGACACCATTTTGGGACCATTGTAATTTTTACAGCGATCGGTGCTATAAAAATGCACTGATTACTGTAAAAATTACACTGGCAGTAAAGGGGGTTAACCTGTAGGGGGCGATGAAGGGGTTAAGTTTGACCTAGGGCTTGTGCTAACTGTTAGGGGGCGTGGGTTGCCGTGACACATCACTGATCGCTCTTCCTGATGACAGGGAACACGATCAGTGACAATGTCAGCTCGGCAGAATGGGGAGATGTTGTGTTTACACTAACATTTCCCCATTCTTCAGCTCTGGGACACCGGCGGCGGCAGGCGCGGTCACAGAGCTTTCGACAGGGTCGCGAGCGCGCCGGCGGGGGGAAAAGGAATACCACATGGCTCGCATCTTAAAGGGGACGTATATATACGCCCATATGCGCAGTCGTGCCATTCTGTCGACGTAAATAGTCGTGTGCCGGTCGGGAACGCGTTAATGTATACGGAAACCCAGTCACTAAAATCACATATAAGCTATAACATGTTAGCATAATTTCAAAATGTATTTGCTGTATTTTTAACCAATTGAGTTCCCAGTGCCCACTTAAAATGATTCTGGGAGAGTGGCTGTTCATCCTATCACCATTTTAAACCAGCAATTGGAATCAGAGGTTCTGTTGGACCAGACAAGAGGTCAGGCTGGAACCACCAGCTCTCAGTGACAGATAGCATCTAGCACTAAGCCAGGAGCTGAAACAATTAACTTATGGGCTTCTGATGCATCTACAGCTCACTCCATAGAAAGCAAAAAGTAAACATGACTATGGTATTATGTGCAGCTTCACCGCTTGTTTCCCTTACTAAGATGCCACCGCCTAAAGCCAAAGCCCATTGAAGAACCACCTTTGCATGAGGACATTGCTGGGTCCCTGAACAGGTAAGTATCCTAATATTAAAAGTCAGCAGCTACAATATTTGTAGCTGCTGACTTTTATTTTATTTTCTGGCGACCGGAGCTCCTCTTTAACCAATTAAACCAAGGGACTAAAAAATATATGTAGCGTCTGGTTACTTTTAGTACCAGTGCTAGTTAAATTTAGAGGGAGATCAGAGTGTAGTTAAACTCTGATCCAAATTGTTAAGTGCAAAACAGGATCTCTGTCTCAATTGGCTGTGCTGTAAGCTATTCTGTTGCATTGGGGTGTTCTTCCAACCCCGGTGTTGCAGGTGGCAGCATTGGAGTCAAGGTTTGGGTGCTCTTTCCCAGCAGCCAATCAGGAGGGTTTGGCCTCGCTGTGCATGCTGGGGAGGGGTATTTATGAGGCAGACGCCATCGGTTCTGGGTCTTCTTCGAGTGTTGCACCCACCTTTATGGTGACCACATCACGGCGCCCCGGCGTTATTGCCTACCTGGCTGGGGCATACGTGCCACTCAGTGTTTCTGGTTCCGGGACCATGTTGGCCCGGAGCATCTGAGCAACGACGGGAACCCAGTGAGCGACTGGGTTCCCACCTTTGAGGATCCCAAGCTGTATTGCTGTTCGGTGGGGAGTCCGTCTGAGGAGCGCCATTGAGAGGCTGGCGATCCAAAAGGGTCTCGACAAACCCCCGGGGATCAAGGTAGCCGCACACTGAGGGAATGATCATCTGTCAGTCGGTACCTGAGCGACAAGTTGAAGGAGATCCAGGCATAATTTATCTAAGGCCTCGTACAGACGACCGGATCTATCCGCTGGGATTGATCCGAGGATCAGTTCCAGCAGATAGATCCGGTCGTCTGTACGTCCGAGCGGACATTTCCCGGCGGATAAAAATTTTGTAGCATTCTATCCGCTGGGATCCAGTCCAGCGGACTGATCCGGTCGTCTGTACAGACTCACCGGATCAGTCCGTCCGCTCCCATTCCTCGCATGCCTCATAATGATTCGACGCATGCGTGGAAGTGTTTACCTTTCAGCGTCGCGCACGTCGCCGCGTCATCGTCGCGGCGACGGCGCGACACGTGACCGCGGATGTTTTCCAATGGTGTGTACAAGCCATCGGATCAAAATCCGGAGGAGGAATGTCCGCTGGAAACGGTCCGGCTGACCGTTTCCAGCGGATAACCCCTCGTCTGTATGAGGCCTAAGGAGGATTGCCTCCATAACTACAAGTCAGAGAGGGCCTGTGGCAGAGGTTTCTCCCTGAAGTTCACCAAGGAGGGTCTGTAGCAGAGACTTTTCCTCAAGTCCAAGTTCACCAAGTAGGATCTGTGGCAGGGACTTTATCCTACAAATGTTCGAGTGATACTCCGGCTGCCAGGTCAGTGAGAGAGGCCTGTCCGGGCACACTAGGCAGGAGTGGCGCAGAGAAGTGTTATGCTTGGGAGCAGGACTGTTTCCTATTATCTCACCTGAATCTGCTGTTCTTCTTTCTTCTTCAACTTTACTTTTCTCACCACAAGTTTATTGTTTTTACCCGGCAGGGTAATAAAGAGCACCTGTTCTGGACATTCCTTTACTTGTACCAAATGCAATAAGCATCATTCACCCCTAGGAATTTGGGGGAGCCATGAGGTAATCGTGCCACCCAAAACAACCAGCAGCTCCTCCGGGGGTAGTGCTACATATACGTATTCAGGTTTGAAAATTTCCTTAAAAAAAAGATGTATAATAAGTTAGAATAGACTAAAATACCTAAAAGATATGCAGCTTTCATTGTAAAAAGATACCTGATGATGCGGACATGAAGGTCCCTATTCAGGAGCTACCTTCCAGAGACACAAAAGAAAGTGGGAGAAGATCTCTCAGGCCCCGTACACACGTCCGAGGAACTCGACGGGCAAAACACATCGTTTTGCCCGTCAAGTTCCTTGTGAAGCCGCCGAGGATCTCGGCGAGCCGAAATTTCCCATTGAACAACGAGGAAATATAGAACATGTTCTCTATTTCCTCGTCGGCTTCCTCGGCCAAAAGTGTACACACGGCCGGGTTTCTCGGCAGAATTCAGCTCCGACCGAGTTTCTGGCTGAATTCTGCCGAGAAACTCGGTCGTGTGTACGGGGCCTCAGAATTAAAAGGGATTGATTAACTGATTGATTAATTAAATTGTGACCAGAACAAGTGTTCCAATGGGAATATTTCCCCTCAACTCCTGTTAATATGGCAAGCATGAAAATGTGTTTCTCTCATTACTTCCTGTCCCGATGACAGTGATCACCACAACAAATATAAGGCATGAATCTTTCCAGAAGGGACACAGATGGTAATACAAAAACCTGTCAGAGTTTCTAACCATTCTCTTCTCCATAAGAAACATTTTGGCTAGAGAGACACTTTAACCCTTGCATTTTTATTCTTTATTTTTATGTATGCTTTATAAAGCATTATGCGGTTAAATTGTTTAGGCCTAAAAAAGCAGCGGTATGGTATACTGTATAATATACCTATAACATTCAGATCAACCACTAAACTTCAAAAATACTTTTCTGTAACAAACGGGTGAAGCTTTGTTCCTGTGGAAACATTCTGTGCATTTCTTCTGCATGAGGCCCGTGTGGTGACTAAGAAATACTTTTCATATTTCTGCATTAGAAGGAGCTTGGCAAATGGCAGGAAGAACAGCAGAAATAGAAGACCAACTTGAATATTTGGTTTTAAGAGACACTCATGAATAAACAGGAAACAGTGTGAGTCCTCGCTGACAGAGACGAGCCATAAAGTCATACATAGTGGCAGCCACTCTTCCTGGCTGCTCTCCTCAGTCTGACACATAATAACTTCATCTACCGTTTAAAATGTGACATACAGAACATATTATTTCATATTTTACTTTTCCATCTTACATGTATAATTGCTAATTTAAACAGCGTGAGTCTCACTGACACAGATTCCATCATCTTCACATTGTTGAGATATCTATATACATATCATTTTTTTTTTTATTCAACAGAAAAATCAATTTAGCTGTGAGTTTAAAGCAAAGGTAAACTGCATCTGAGCGCCACAAATTGAAAAAGCTATTTAATTCATTTTCCATACATAATCTATGCATTATTTTGTTGACTGCGATTCGGCTCTATATGACGCCTGCGCACCGACGTTCGGCTTCTTTGGGCAACTCGTGACGCGCTGTATGCGCCGGTCGGAAGCATGTCAATCAATTAGCATGTGAATAGGAACGCCCAGTCTCGCAGAATTACATTCCCGGAAACCGCAGTGAAAATATAGATAAAACGGTATGTACGGCAAGAAAATAAAAAAGGTCAGCATTCTCACAACTTGGCTCAATGTAATGTTAGAATTTTTTTTAGGGTGAACCCCCGCTTTAAGATAAACCAAAACTAAATTCCCCTGAAGACTCCTGGGATGTGTAACATTTTTTTGGATTAGGCCAAGAAGCAACTGTAAATAAAAAAATAAAAAAGTTTAAAGCAAGTAAATACAGTAAATACAGTAAATACCTCCCTATTTATTTACGAATGCTAGCTGCTTAAAATAGTTAATTGAGAGAGTTTGGTTCTGCTTTGGGTTTCTGGTTATTGCAACAATTGTGAGATCAGATTTTTCTTTTGTCTTTTGATGCAACTGTTTAGCCTCTTGCTGCCTACTTAACACATTTGTGCAGTGGCAGAGAGGTTGGACTTTAACATCCACATGCCACACATATGCGTCCATGGACGGCAGAGGTTTCTGTGCCAAGAGCGCACTTACTGCATGCTTCCGGCACAGTGACCAACCTATTTAAAGATTGCTCTTGGTCTTTGCTAATGATTAGTAGCCAGCAGGACCGGCTTCTAAACATGTGACCACTGTGACAGCCAATCACAGTGGTCATATGATCAGCCCTTTCTTTTTTCCTCCTGGTATAAAGACCCTGTTAAAGGGATGCCAAGGCTGGGCTGAAAAGGGTAAAGTCAAGGGGTTAAAGCGGGAACAATAGTTAGATATAGCCACCTATTCACCAGTGGCCCAACGCCCATGAGGTCCCTCACCCATACCAGAATCATCTCTCTGGCTTCTTCCAGATGTCGGTCTTTGGCTATCTTAATTAGCTGGTATGGGATGACGTCAGTTCCACACATGTGCAGGAGTGCAGTCATCCTGGTACACTGCAAGCTTCATGTATATTTTGCAGAAGAGACAGATAAGTGTGTTTTATTTCAGAAGAGACATGCCATGTATCGTCTGCAGTAAATAATCTTCCTGTTAGCATTTTTTTTTCCAGCTGTTAGTTCCTCTTTAACCACTGTACTACCGCCCGCCATCAATTGACGGCGGCACAGTAGCTCAATTGTTCTGACAGGACGTTATATGATGTCCTCGTCTTTTAAAGCCGCTAAGGGGCGCGCGCACCGCGTTATTGGGAACATGATGCGTGTGCCCGGCGGCCGCTATGGCTGGTGGGCACCCGCGATTGCCCAGTAACTGAGCAGGACCGTGGATCTCTGTGTGTAAACACAGAGATCCACGTCCTGTCAGGGAGAGGAGACCGATGCTGTGTCCCTTGTACATAGGGACACCGATCAGTCACATTTATACAGTTATCAGTGCATATTTATATCACTGTTCACTGTATAAATGTGAATGGTCCCAAAAATGTGTCAAAAGTGTCCGATGTGTCCGCTATAATGTCGCAGTCCCAATAAAAATCGCAGATCGCCGCCATTCCTAGTAAAAAAAAATCATAATTATGTCCCCTATTTTGTAGGCGCTATAACTTTTGCGCAAACCAGTCACTATACGCTTATTGCGATTTTTTTTTACCAAAAATATGTAGAAGAATACGTATCGGCCTAAACTGAGATTTTTTTTTTTTTTTAAATGGGATATTTATTATAGCAAAAAGTAAAAAATATTGTGTTTTTTTCAAAATTTACGCAATTTTTTTGTTTATAGCACAAAAAATAAGAACCGCACAGGCAATCAAATACCACCAAAAGAAAGCTTTATTTGTGGGAAAAAAAGGATGAAAATTTAGTTTGGGAGCCACGTCGGGCCAAGGGGGATAATGAGCAAAGGGAGATACAGTATGAGACAGAATTTCGGAGATAGGGGAGGGTGGGAGGGTAGGGTCATGGGATGGGGGTGGGATGTGGGTGGGAGGAGGGCGTGTTCGGCTAGGGGAAATTAACGTATTTATTCACGTATTCAAATATTTTTTGTCTCTTTTGTATATTTATTGACATATTACATTTAAATGCACTTTTGCAATAACAAAAACTATTCCAACCATGATGTGAACTTAGGAGACTGCGAATGAACGCAAATTGATTAAGTCTCCTGATAGTTCTCTGAGGCGGAACATAAAAAAAAAAAATATGATTGGTTTGTATCTATTTTTAATAATTTTTAAAAGGAATCAGTTAACTATTATGTCTCTATACCCTGTAAACAGTAATTTCAGCAAAAAAAAAAAAAAATTTTAGTGACCCTTTAACCCCGGCTAAGATGCACAAAATGGGCATATTATCCCCGGCTGAGTGTTTTCGGGGATGTGGTCACGCTGCTGACTTTATTCACTGCTTTTGGAGTTGCCCCATAGTGCGGGACTTCTGGAGGAGTATAGGCTCCTTCCTCTCTTCTGCTTTGGGGCTTCCCAATATACTAGACCCCAAGAATTGCCTGCTGGGGGTCTTTGATGATCTCACTGTTCCCTCCCAGGTCAAACGATTACTTTGTATCCTGTACTTCTATGCTAAGAAGTCTATTTTTCTGACCTGGAAGGGAGCGGCGACCCAGACAAGGAGATTGTGGTTGAAAATGGTTAATGATACCCTCCCACTTTATAAGCTCATCTTTGAGATCCGAAAGAGGAATAAGACATTCCATAAGATCTGGGGCAGGTGGCTGGCTAGCCCCCTGACCCTGTCTCCTATACAGCCATGAGGGAAGGAACTAGTGGTAATGCCCCCTTATACCGTAATGCCATCTGTACGCAGTCCCACAGGGTGTTAATCATACTTCTATACTTTGATGTGTGTCACTTGCATTCTGATTTACGGTTTATATGGATGTACTGATCTTATTTGTCCAGACTGATGTAGGAGCGAACTGTATGTTTTGATTGTATGTACTGTTGTGGGTTTTTTGTTTTTGTTTTATGTATAAAATTCAATAAAAATATCTTTTAAAAAAATTGTTTCCAAAATACTGAAGCCGTCAAATCAGCAGATAGACCATGCAACTAGCATTTTCAAAGGAGAGGTATTAAGTGGAGGGCTATGTACGTCTCTCAGTATAGCTTTGTCACCAGTACCAGTACAAGATTCATTGGAAAGTGTATATCTAAATTTTTTGCATTTATTATCAATTCAAATAACAATTTGGAGTACACCGACCATTTAAGAGATTGATTAGACCAGATGCAATCAAACGTAATATTAAACGTGAATGCATATGCAAGAAAAACAAAGGTATCTGAATGAGCCTAGTTTACAGCACTGCAATGCTTTCATGTGCGTTTAAAAAAAAGTACAGCATGCTGCATATTTTCACACATACAGTAAATATACTGGAACACATGCAAACACACATGAATGCACAACAAAAAAACACAACAAAATGCAAATGCTTTACAACTGTATGCAAATGCACATGTGGAACTGAACATTGAACATGGGGATTGCATTGTAAATGAGCTTTAAAATGTTACTAAACCCAGAACCTGCACTCACTATATAAGGTCTCCCACAGTACACAGATTATGGAAATGCAATTATTTTAGTAAATGTAAACTGCTAAATATCTTTTCTCTTCAGCAGTATACAGCAGTCTTGTGACTTCTATCAGTGTCTGGTCAAGCAATAGTTAAAGCTTGTAGGAGTTTTTATTTTCCTACGTTTGTTCTATCAGGCTTCAAGGCCCTGACCCTCTGTCTGGACAGTGCTGATTTGCCCTGTGCTGATCACATGTACTCTCCCAAGAAAAAAAAAAAACATTCCAGCAATACACACCAAACTGAGCATGTGCAGCCTGACTCCATTAACTCAGTCTTATCCGGACCTGTTCTGGAGTCAGTGGAAGAAGGGGAGGATCTGTGCATACAGCCTTTTTACACAATGGTTCTACAGTGAGTATAACAAGCATGCTTTTCTGCATATACAGATTAATTTTACTGTTGTGGGTTTAGTAACACTTTAAACTGGCCATATGATATACAATTTTCTTATTCAATTTCCTTTAGATTTACCTTCAACAATGTAGTGTAAGGGCCTGCCAGAAAGTGTTTAGGTTTGACCTGATATTATATGGTTTTGGTAAATCCAAAGGAAAACTGTACAGGAAAATTGTATAATGTATGGCCAGCCTTAAAGATGCTTTCAAATTATTATTATACATGAATTATATAGCGCCAACAGTTTGCGCAGCGCTTTACAACATGAGGGCAGACAGTACAGTTACAATACAATTCAATACAGGAGGAATTAGAGGACCCTGCTCATTCAATGGGCAGTTTTACCAGCTGCCCATTCAAATTCTGACATTATAGCCTCACAGGGGTGTACACATGCCATGTCCACAATGCTTTTCTATGCAGCTGCAGCATTTTTAACTTGTGCTGCAAAGTTTGACAAATCAATTGAGATCAATGGGGCTGCACCGCAAACCAATCACTTGGCTTGCAGTAGCCGCACTGCAATGTAAAATTGTCATTGCCAAAAAAAAGTAAAAAAAAAACAGGAGGCAGAAGTTGCTGCTTATTTACCCTCTGAAAAGTCATCCACTGGAGATTACTTTTTAGATGGTGATAGGCTTACTGCCTGTCTGAAAGAACACTAAAAGATGCATGGTACCACATACAGTGTATAATGTTGATCTGTGAATAAGAGCTTACTGCTTATAATTAATCGTAAAAGACAGAAAGAAATACTTTATAAACTAAGTTGAGGAAACATTAGCAAAACAGAAAAGTTGTCATTAAGTGGTATGTCAAAGTTTATATGCTGTCTACAAGTGATATGCAAGCAGTTTTAGAAGGTTCTTCCCAAGGCTAGATCTGTTTTTGGAGCACTCAGCGTTTCCACAGATCTATCGTACAGCTGTCACTCTCTGCCCTGGAAAGAAGCCAGTTTGTATGGGCAGCACACATTTCTAGGATAGTTTAAGTACTGCCAACAGCTGGCAACTCTTGTTCCTAGTCAATAGTCTGTCAGAATCCATCTATTTTTGGCAGTTCTCTTGACCTGAATATTTTCTGTTCACTTTCCCAGTTCTGTGTGTGTGAAGCTTGCACTGTGTAAAAAAAAAATAAAAGCGTCATTTTCAGTTACTGACGTCTTGTACATTAGGGAAAACATAAAACGTTTGTGCCGAGGTCCAACATACATGGAATGAAAGGAGACATTTACAGAAACCTTTTTCTGAGAGCAGGATGTCATTGCCGACTTTTCATTCTGATTATGGCCGTTGCTTGGCTGTCATGCTGATCCTCTGGCTTGAATCACTAACAAAGAACAAGAAGGTGAACAATGCAGACATTATGCTGACTTTCCTGGTCTTCATATGTGTTCTTGATTAGTGACTAAGGGCCAGATCCACAAACGAGATACGACGGCGTATCTACTGATACGCCGTCGTATCTCTGTTTCTAACTATGCGACTGATTCATAGAATCAGTTACGCATAGCTAGCCCTAAGATCCAACAGGTGTAATTGAATTACACTGTTGGATCTTAAGGATGCAATTCTAGGCCGGCCGCTAGGTGGGGAGGCCATTGCAGCCGGCGTAGAATATGCAAATGAAGATTTACGGCGATCCCCGAACGTCCCGAACGGCTGGACGCCATTTACGTTACCGTCTAAGCAAATGACGTCGGTGCGACGTCAGTTAGCGCAATGCACGTCGGGTAATTTACCCGACGGAGCATGCGCAGTACATCCGGCGCGGGAGCGCGCCTAATTTAAATGGGACTCGCCCCATTCTATTTGGCCCGCCTTGCGCCGGACAGATTTAAGTTACACCGCTGCAAATTTCCAGGTAAGTGCTTTGTGGATCGGGCACTAACTTGGACAATTTGCGGCAGTGTAACTTAAATGGGAAAAGTTAAGTTACGCCCGATATTTGTGGATCTGGCCCTAAAAGTATTAGTCCTCATGCAGAAAAGAGAGTAACGTTATCTCTACAAAGCTGTAGTAGTAGAGTTTTTCAGTGTTTTTGCAGTAGCGTTTTTTAACCTTTTTTTTGCCTTTTTTAACATTTTTTTATACAAAATTATACACAAAGGCTTATGGCTTAAAAACACAGATAACCGCAGAATAGCTATGGTTTTCAGGGTTTTTGGCGTATTTTTTTTCCTCAATTATGCCTTGTACACATGATCGGTTTTCCTGGTGGTAAAAAGTCCGCTGGGAAAACCGAGGGGGAAACCAATAACCTGCTTGGTAGCTTTTTCCCCTACACACGACCGGGTTTCCCAACAGGAAAGGAGTTCAAGGGAGCAGCACAGAAGTTAATTTTTTTTTCCTTGTTGCGTTACTTTGGTGAAATATCAAGGTCTAAATATGTCCCCTGATGTCTCACTTTTACAATAGAGCAAAGGACTGAGGACAGAGGTTCCCTAGTCCCTTTCTCTGCAGCCTCAGCTGCACTTGACAGTGAATGAATGGGGATTGCTTTGAATTCCTGTTCCTTTACAAACACACTTTACTTCAGTTATGAATGGACAAAGGAGCAATCGGTACCGATCACTCACTGTAATCATTCAGAAAATATAGGGGCTGGTAAATGACATTTTTACCAGCCCCTTTGCCCACTCTCCATCCTGACACATCCCCTGCAGCAGCCAGCAGGAGAGGAGAGGAGGGAAGCCGAAACCGCTGCAGGGGGTGGACATGGGGGACCCAGGCAGCAGGAGGAATCGGCACTGCACAAGGTAATTAGGGTGTGGCCAGACACACCCCCTGTGCACAGCCTTGACAAATGTGCATTAATGTAACACACAGATTAAAAGGGCCCTTGGATAACGTTAAGCCAGGTTTGCTCAGACATAAATGAACATATCAGTGACATTTTTACTGGTTTGCGACTGCTAGGGCTCATTCAGATATTCACTGAGATCCAGAATGCTATGCCGTGTTTTTTGCTGTGTTTGCGTCCACCTTGGAGCTGCATGCAGGTATGAAACAGAAGTGGATGCAGACACAGCAGCTGCACAAACAAAATTGTGCATGCGGGCAGGAGTGGGTGCATGCACCACAATGCATAGTGTGGCGTATTTAGTAAAACTGGTGCACACAGAATCTGGTGCAGCTGTGAATAGTAACTAATCAGCTTTTAGGTTTTATAGCCAAAGCTTAAGACCCCTTTCACACTGGAGGTGTTTTTCTGGTGCTTTAGCGCTAAGAAATACATATGTTTTCTATTCTATTCCTTTATTTTCAAATATATTTTATTTTCTTTGGAAATTTGAAAACTATTCGAATTCGAAAAAAGAAATATGTAATTCGAAAACTATTCAAAGTTGATTTGAAAACATTTCGAATTGATCCAAATTTGAATTAAAAAAATTTGAATCGATTTGAAAACGAATAAACGACAATAATTCAGGTAACCAGCACCGCCCCCACCGGACCGGTCAGTCAGATCATCCGCAAACCCCTCCCCCTGAATGGAGGGAAGATGCTGTGAGATGTGTGTATCCTATGAGGACTAATGGCTGTGATGGGTTTTGGTTTTGTTTTAGGCTGTCCTACATTCTAAGGACCTCTGAAATCTGCCCTACATACTACTGACCTCTGTACACTGCTCAACATACTATTGACCTCTGTACACTGCCCTGCATACTACTGACTTCTGTACACTGCCCTACATACTACTGACCTCTGTACACTGCCCTACATGCTACTGGCCTCTGTACACTGCCCTACATACTACTGACCTCTGTACACTGCCCTACATACTACTGACTTCTGTACAATGCCCTACATACTACTGACCTCTGTACACTGCTCTACATACCATTGACCTCTGTACACTGCCCTACATACTACTGACTTCTGTACACTGCCCTACATACTACTGACTTCTGTACACTGCCCTACATGCTACTGGCCTCTGTACACTGCCCTACATACTACTGACTTCTGTACACTGCCCTACATACTACTGACTTCTGTACACTGCCCTACATACTACTGACTTCTGTACACTGCTCTGACTACTCACTTCTGTACACTGCCCTACATACTACTGGCTTCTGTACACTGCCCTACATGCTACTGGCCTCTGTACACTGCCCTACATACTACTGACTTCTGTACACTGCCCTACATACTACTGACTTCTGTACACTGCCCTACATACTACTGACTTCTGTACACTGCTCTGACTACTCACTTCTGTACACTGCCCTACATACTACTGAATTCTGTACACTGCTCATACTACTGGCCTCTGTACACTGCCCTACATACTATCGACCTCTGTACACTGTTCTACATACCATTGACCTCTGTACACTGCCCTACATACTACTGACTTCTGTATCCTATGAGGACTAATGGCTGTGATGGGTTTTGGTTTTGTTTTAGGCTGTCCTACATTCTAAGGACCTCTGAAATCTGCCCTACATACTACTGACCTCTGTACACTGCTCAACATACTATTGACCTCTGTACACTGCCCTGCATACTACTGACTTCTGTACACTGCCCTACATACTACTGACCTCTGTACACTGCCCTACATGCTACTGGCCTCTGTACACTGCCCTACATACTACTGACCTCTGTACACTGCCCTACATACTACTGACTTCTGTACAATGCCCTACATACTACTGACCTCTGTACACTGCTCTACATACCATTGACCTCTGTACACTGCCCTACATACTACTGACTTCTGTACACTGCCCTACATACTACTGACTTCTGTACACTGCCCTACATGCTACTGGCCTCTGTACACTGCCCTACATACTACTGACTTCTGTACACTGCCCTACATACTACTGACTTCTGTACACTGCCCTACATACTACTGACTTCTGTACACTGCTCTGACTACTCACTTCTGTACACTGCCCTACATACTACTGACTTCTGTACACTGCCCTACATGCTACTGGCCTCTGTACACTGCCCTACATACTACTGACTTCTGTACACTGCCCTACATACTACTGACTTCTGTACACTGCCCTACATACTACTGACTTCTGTACACTGCTCTGACTACTCACTTCTGTACACTGCCCTACATACTACTGACCTCTGTACACTGCCCTACATGCTACTGGCCTCTGTACACTGCCCTACATACTACTGACTTCTGTACACTGCCCTACATACTACTGACTTCTGTACACTGCCCTACATACTACTGACTTCTGTACACTGCTCTGACTACTCACTTCTGTACACTGCCCTACATACTACTGAATTCTGTACACTGCTCATACTACTGGCCTCTGTACACTGCCCTACATACTATCGACCTCTGTACACTGTTCTACATACCATTGACCTCTGCACACTGCAGAGTCTCTACAAAGGGACATAATCATGCATATGCAGGGCAGTGTTAAAGCGTTTGTTACCCCAACACTTCATATTCCTGATATGTGCCTGCTGTACCATGTACTTGTATGATAAACTACCCTGTTCTCTTTGTTTTGCTTCCTTTATGTGAAATATTTGGTAAGCCTGCTAGTCTCCTTGCTTTCCTATTAAAAGCTGACCACACTAAGTAGGTGAGAATAGCATGGTCTGTTCTCTAGCTATGATGGGAACTCTCCTCCAATGATCAGATTTGTCCTGACATACCTACACTGCACAACCAATCACGGGAAAGCTCAGTGTGCTGCTGCTGCTGCTGCTGCTGTTTCTCCTCCCCCAGCTCGTATGCAGCGGGAATGTGATCACTTATAAAAAAGGGGAAAAGGTATTTATAATGTTTTTTTAATATCTATACAAAAATGTTTTGCCTTTCTATTGTAAACTAAATGGGTTGTTTTACAAGGTGATTGATTACAATCAATGTAACTATAACCCCTGTCCATGGATGTAACCTGTTACCCCTCAGAAGGAGATCAGCCATATCACCCTGTCAAGTACGTTTGTAATAACTTCAATTTTAGAGGAAACTTAGGCTTGCCAAAATAAGCTGGGTCATGCCCATGTTTAGTTTGAAAATGTGGGGAAAAGATCATTATTGGAACTTGAACACAAAGCTGAGATGCAGCATAGTCTAGTGTGCTTTCCTAATATCAGTGCCTTACTGACATTCAAAAGTATATGAACTGTAAACTGAACCTTAACATGACAGAAGTGCTTGTAATTGGAGGGCAGAGGCTAACATCAATGTGGCAGCAAACAGAGCCAGTTAATTTAAACCTTGGAAACAAATCTTGATGTTTTTAGAACATCCTGGACATGGTCCTGGACACTAAGGCCCAGATTCTGGTACATCCGCATATCTCTGCGGCGGCGTAACGTATCCGATTTACGTTACGCCGCCGCAACTTAGACGGGCAAGTGCTGTATTATCAAAGCACTTGCTCCATAAGTTGCGGCGGCGTAGCGTAAATCGGCCGGCGTAAGCCCGCCTAATTCAAATTTGGATCAGGGGGGCGTGTTTTATGTAAATCTACTGTGACCCGACGTAATTGACGTTTTTCCCGAACGGCGCATGTGCCGTCCGTGGAATTTCCCAGTGTGCATTGCTCCAAAGTACGCCGCAAGGACGTCATTGGTTTTGACGTGAACGTAAATGACGTCCAGCCCCATTCACGGATGACTTACGCAAACGACGTAACTTTTTCAAATTTTGCCGCGGGAACGACGGCCATACTTAACATTGGTACGCCGCACTTATGCCTCATATAGCAGGGGCAACTATACGCCGGGAAAAGCCTAACGTAAACATCGTAACTTTACTGCGTCGGTCGGGCGTACGTTCGTGAATTTGCGTATCTAGCTGATTTACATATTTCGACCCGTAAATCAGCTTACACGCCCCTAGCGGTCAGCGGAAAAATGCAGTTACGATCCGACGGCGTAAGAGACTTACGCCTGTCGGATCTAATGGATATCTAGGCGTAACTGATTCTAAGAATCAGGCGCATAAATATGACGGGTCGGATTAGGACTTACGACGGCGTACATGGCGCTGCGCCGTCGTAAGTCCTTTCAGAATCTGGCCCCATGCATCTGGTATCAGCTACCATCTGAGCCTTCCACCATCTCAAGAATATTCCAAAAGTCAAATTTCTGATCAGCAGAGGATATGTCAGTTGTAATCCATTATTTTTGTATTATCCAGATTGGATTATTGCAATGCCCTTTACTATGGTAGTATGGGAAAAACTACATAATTTGCAGCTGGTACAGAACACAGCAGCCAGGCTATTCATCTACCAACCCCTTTACTGCCACATCACCCAAATTCTTTGTACCCTACACTGGCTTCCATTGAAATAGCTTAAATTCTTCAAAATTGCCCTACTTACTTATGAAGCCCTAAATAGTTGATTAACCATAATCTAACACGCTCACTTTGCGTCCCGGAAAAAAGGAAAATGACTTTACCCAAAGATATTTTAAAATGGTATTAATTGAGTCCCATGCAATAGCCAATGACATCACCTGCACATGTGCAGTGACGCTCTTCAATCAGGGCACACAGTATGCTGTTGAATGCAGAGCACCATGGCAGGAGCCCCGACGTGCATGTGCAGGAGTAATGTCATCGTGGCTCCAGCCATTCAAGCGGCTGAAGCCTGGGAAGGAAGACCGAGTAAAGATGGAAGCACCGAGGGAGCCATGACAGCACTGTGCTGGAGGGCTCCGTGTGCAGGTATGTGCGCCATGAGGTGCTAGTATGCATTGCACGGCTTCAAGTAAAGTGAAAAGACCAGGTATCTCTCGTGCCCAAGTGGGATGAGGCCCAAAAAAGTTGCAACCCTACTCTTTCTCTCCTTGTTAGGAACCTTTCCCTACAGCTAGTACTGACTAATAGGCGTGGTACCTGTCCCTACTCTTGCAAATGCGCACCAAAACTGTGAGGCAGTGACCTAAATAGGCTCTGACTGACCCAAGATAGCTGCCAGAGTCACATGGGGCGGCAAAATCCAACCATGTTTCTTCCCCAGTGACCCAGGAAACCATAGAGGAACTCTGTTCCTCTTGACTTTCTCTCAAGCTACAGGGCCACTGCGGATGAGAGCCACCTGCAGTGGAGAAAGTAGACTGACCCCACCTAAACATCCACAATGTGGAACTCACTGCCATCCATTGTCTGTGATGCACCCTCTCTGGATGTTTATAAAAACAGACTCAAGAGACATCTATTCACCCAGCTTTACAGTACCACCTAACAAATCCTTCTGTTCAAAAATCCCAACACTATTTCATAATAGAGAATAGAAATGTTATCACGATTATTATTATTTTCACTACCCCACTAAGAACCCTTTAAACTCTTACATATAGAATAAACCTTCCCAATAGAAAGATCTATCAACAAAAAGATCGCTGTTTAAATTAATCACACCCTTGTAATGGCTAACCAACATTGCCAGAAGCACAGGTGCCTCTATGGCTAACGTGTTTTAGGATTAGTATCTAGGGGCCTGATCCTCAAAAGGGATGCGCCGGCGTATCTACTGATACGCCGTCGTATCCCTGTTTCTATCTATGGAACTGATCCACAATATCAGTTTCACATAGATAGGCAGAAGATCCGACATGTGTAAGGGACTTACACTGTCGGATCTTAGGATGCAGCACCGCAGCCGCCGCTGGGGGCATTTCTCGTCGAAATGCCGCTTCGGGTATGCAAATTAGCACTTACGGAGATCCACGAAGCTTTTACGCTTCATTTTTTCTCTGCAAGTATTAGTTTGCCGTCGCAATATTAGGGCTACTTTTACAAGGCCTAAACTGTTTACACCTTGTAAAAGTAGACCCTTCTATCCCGCGTCGCTGTCTTTTTTTTTTTCAAATATTTTTTTTTTCCGCCGCAACTCGTTTTTTTTTTTTTACGCCCGTCGCGATTCTCAAAACCCGGCGCAACGTAAAACCGCGCAAAGCACGTCGGGAAAATGACGTCAGGAGCATGCGCAGTACGTCCGGCGCGGGAGCGCGCCTAATTTAAATGGGACTCGCCCCATTAAATTAGGAACGCCTTGCGCCGGACGGATTTAAGTTACACCGCTCAAAATTTCTAGGTAAGTGCTTTGTGGATCAGGCACTTAGGTAGAAATTTTGCGGCGGTGTAACTTAAATAGGAACATTTAAGTTAAGCCCGCTGGCTGTGGATCTGGCCCTTAGTTACTTAGATCAAAGATACCTCTCATTTTGAACCTGTGAATTTAGAAATTGCCGAGTGTGTGAACCCAATAAATATCCTCAAGATGACACAATTTTATGAAAATGCCTCTACCCGAAACGTTGACTTGTCTCCAATTCTCTTGTGCCATAATACCCTCTCCATACTCATTTTTAGAGCAAACTAGTCCACCCTTAAGGTGTTATTATACCCATGAGCTATGAAACTTAATGTATTACAGTAGCATCACTAATTTGTTTGCTGAAATGCTGGCATGTCTCTTTCTCTGTGACCTCTTGTCTTGGAAAAGAGAACTAGATCTGCTTGCCAAGAACACTTCAGTCTATAGGGTGGCTTCTGGGATTTCCTATGAGCCTTGGCATAGCCACCCTATCAGGCATGCTACCACCCAAGTCTAAAGCTGAAAATTGATTACATCAAGTTGTTTGAGCACTGTGGAGGGAAAAAAAATGTAGTGAATAAAGTTTTATTTAAAAAAAAAACTATAAAAAAAGAAAACAATCCTCCCAAACACAGTTCAGGAAGCTGAGGTAGGAGGAATTAACAGAAAAGGAATAGCTGGGAAATAAAGTTTATTGAAAGAACAAAAAAAAATGCAGGAAGCTAAAAGAGGAGAAGGACCAATACAGAGGGGGGACAGACTAACTGAACAAGAAGGTATCATGGGACATGATAGGGAAGTTTGGGGATGTGGATGGTCAATAGAGAAAGCAGCAGTCAGGTTTTGAAGCAAAAGTACAAAACATCAATGTACAGCTAATAAAATGGAGCTAGATGGAATTAACGTATACTGTACCTAAAGGCAATTTATTTTTTATAGTTTTGGATAGAGTGGAGTGGGATTAGAATGCTTGTCAGTGTTTAATGCTATCTGTGCTAAGGAGATTCACCCTCAATATTTGTCCTGTTTACCATTATAATTGAAAGTGAAAGTAAAAAAATCCCAAATTTTGGGTTGTTCCCAGAATGGGCAAATCTTCCCATGGAGATGCTAGTTCTGGTGACCTGGGGGTACACAAGGAATTCTCTTAATTTGCAGGGATTTCCCCTTACTTCCTGTTTGGCTATGGGACAGGAAGTGAAGTGAAATCTCCGTAATGGGACACAGATGGCGAAAAAAAATCTGACATGGGTTATAACTTTGCCCTGCTCTATCCAATATAAAAACAAAAGTCGTGCCTATAGTTCTACTTTAACCCCCTTAGCGGTATCCCTGAGTGTGATTAGGGGTTGTTTTTCTATGATAAGATCGGTATCCCGAGTCACGCTCGGGGTAGATGTGCAGAGCGTGCAGCGGCGCGGCTTACCTTTCGCAGCATCCACAGACAAGTTACTCACCTTGTCCCTGGATCCAGCGATGCCACCCCGCTGTGTGAGCGAGCGGGACCTCGCTCGATTCACAGTGTCCCCGTGTGCCGCCGATCTCCGTTCCCTGCGACGTTACGACGCACGGGGGCAGAGAACGGCGCCAAATTCAAAAAAGTTAACAAACACATTACATACAGTATACTGTAATCTTATATATTACAGTACTGTATGTAAAAAATACACACCCCCCTTGTCCCTAGTGGTCTGCCCAGTGCCCTACATGTACTTTTATATAATAAAAACTGTTCTTTCTGCCTGCAAACTGTAGATTGCCCAAAAGTGTCCCTTTATGTCAAAAATGGTTTTAGAGCAGCTAGAAAACAGTGATAATAAATTATAATCACTTGCAGAATTGTGCGATAACGATTTGTGGGGAAATTCGTCATAAAAAAATAAAAGTAATGACAGCGACAATTCTGCAACTGAGCAAATTTCAGTGATTTTGATTTGATTACATTATTGAATAATTTTTATTATAATTATATTATTATTTGTTATAATTATTTATTATATTATAATTTATAATTTTGTTTTTTTTTAAAAATTCATACCCGGGATGCCTACTAGACTCTTGTTTGGTCAGATTTAAATGAGTTATTCCTAAGAATTGCAGGCCTACAGTATAAAACGCCAAATTTCCTTGAAAAATAATTGTACCGCTTTTGGTACGTAATTCCAGACAGAATCATACCACCAGGGAGGTTAAAGGATATGTAAAGGTTTATTTAAAAAACAAAAACAAAAAAAAAAAACATGTAATACTTACCTCGTCTGTGCAGTTGGTTTTGCACAGAGTGGCCCCCGATCCTCCTCTTCTGGGATCCCTCAGTGGTGCTCCTGGCTCCTCCTCTTCTCGAGTGCCTCGTTGGAGAGCCGATCTCCCTCGGGGCACTCGTGCGGGCGCGCTCCCGTATCCTGCTGCTTTACCAATATACTTCCTCATTCTCTTACATCTTATTTTGACAGTCTACCTGATTATTTGCGTATGACTGTAAAAATGTGAATACCAATGTTACCACTGCTATTACAACTAGGTTGGAATTTTTAGTTTACTGACTGCAGCTTATTGGTTGAATTTCTGTGCAAGTCAGGTTAAATATCAAAATATTCTTTCCATGGTGATCTTAGCTTTACCTAAAACTGAAAATAATGTTAGTTTTGGTATAGACATCTTGCAAATACATATTAAACCAGCCTTTGAATTGTGCACATATATTTCCTGCATGGTAAAAAAAACTGCATTAAGAGATGTGTCTTTTAAATCAGTCCAGTAGAAGCCATAAAAAGTAGCTGCTCTCACTTTTAAAAATAAAATTGTATAAATAATTACAGAGGGGATTTGTGACACTTGCTAGATTGGCCCCAGCAGATTCAGATTACCAGTTGTTATTCAGCCCTAGCATTGCGCATCAAAACTGGCTTATAAGTGTAAAGCAACACTTTACATCATGCACTTGACCTTTTTCTGAACTGTCTTCATTTCACTGTGCAAGGAACCTATCTGGTATAGTTTCCACTTTGCGTTTCCTTTCACATGTGTCGTTTTATTCAGGCCTGCTGCAATGTTTACTTATAAGCACCTCTTGCGTAAATTATTATTATTGATAAATTACAGATCAGTTGTTTATGGAGCTGGGAAATCACCAACGTCTGTTTTTAATGACCATCCTACGTGGATCCGCACAGAGGCTCGTACTCCTAAGTTTTTGAGATTACATAAGAAATACGTGTATGCTAAGCTCCGTTATACTTTAACCCTTTTGCTGCAATTTTACATTTTTTGCACATATTTGGCGGCCTGGGGTTTTAAGATTATTTTAAAATCAATGTTATGCTTTCAATCTCTGTCCCTTAGCATTGTTTCTAGGTCAGGGGGACTGGTAATACAGAGCTGCAAATGATGTGTCAGTGCCAGCAGGGCCGGTGCTAGCACTAGGCAAACTAGGCTGCCTAGGGTGCCCGGCCACTGGTGTTCCTACTCCTTTCTCTCTGCAGCAAGCAACTAATTCTCAGCATCAGCAGGCAATCGCCGCTCCGTTCACACATAGTGTCAGAGGCACAGCGGTGGCGGAGGACTGTGTCTCTGTACCAACTCGTGAATGAATGGAAGCAAGCAAATATTCATTGATGGGCACTGGTAGGCTACATTGATTGGCGCTGGTAGGCTGCATTGATGGGCACTGGTGAGGCTACATTTGATGGGCGCTGGTGAGGCTGCATTTGATGGGTGCTGGTGAGGCTATATTTGATGGGTGCTGGTGGGTTGCGTTTGATGGGCACTGGTGAGGCTGCATTTGATGGACGCTGGTGAGGCTATATTTGATGGGTGCTGGTGGGCTGTGTTTGATGGGCACTGGTGAGGCTGCATTTGATGGGCGCAGGTGAGGCTGCATTTGATGGGCGCTGGTGAGGCTATATTTGATGGGTGCTGGTGGGCTGCATTTGATGGGCACTGGTGAGGCTGCATTTGATGGGCGCTGGTGAGGCTGCACTTCATCCAGACTGGCGCACTTTGACATGTCTCTCCTATGGTGGCCGGACAACTCCAGTACCCCCCCCCTAGCCCCCTCTCCCCCTTCACTAGCCACTAGCCGTTCTACTTTATTAGAGTAGAATGGCTGGTACTGGTACTCTTATAGGCAGTACCAGTGGGGAAGCTAGACATTATTTCACCCGGGGCAAAGAATCAGTTCGGTGCTCCCCCTTATGGGACAAGATTAGTCAGAAGTGAGAAACTCCCAAGCCATAGCTGACGAGTCAGCTGTCTGTTCCCTCCCCCATGCTCCTCTGCCGTCCCCCCTGCTCCTCTGGTCCTCCCCCCCGATTCTCTGTTCCCCCCAGGTGAGCGCTGCGGGGAGGGAGAAGAGGTGAGCTCTGCGGGGAGGGAGAAACAGAGGAGCGGAGGGGGGCAGCGGTCCGCTGTCACTGAAGCCGGCCCACTGAGCCATCGGCCCACCGGGAAACTCCCTGTAGTCCCAATGGCCAGTCCATCCCTGGCCTAGGGTGTCAAAAATCCTTGCACCAGCCCTGAGTGCCACCATATCACTGATGGCCCCGTCTTGCTGTAGTCATTGATGCAAACTCCTCTGCTGAATCCTGAGAGAATCTTTGCTGCTGGACAGTTAAAAGGAAGTGTTCATGTCATACAGTCTGTGACATAGACACCAAAATAAGGACCCTTCTTCCTGTACAAAAAAACAAATGATAGAGAGACACCTTTTGCAACTGTCCACAGTTGGAAGCTATGCTTGCGCCTGGAACATCACACAGGACCACGATTTAAGTCAGGGATCCTCAAACTACGGCCCTCTGCAGCTGTTGTGGAACTACACATCCCATGAGGCATTGTAAAACTCTGACATTCACAGACATGACTAGGCATACTGGGAATTGTAGTTCCTAAACAACTGGAGGGCCATAGTTTGAAGACCCATGATTTAAGTGATCAAAAGGGATATTTAGGTAGGTTTCTTTGATGTGGGTGGGCAGGGCAGGTTACCAGTTTGGCAGCAGCCTAGAGAATAGCTTTGTTGGTACCATACAAGTTCAGTTGTTCTGTGTTTTTTTTTTTTTATTATATCTAGCAGGTTTGATAAATGCATAAATGTGTGTGCAGGGAAAAATATTTCTCTTGCATTGTATTAAGATATTCAATTAAGTTGATATTAGAAGCACAATACACATTTAAAAATAAGTGTTCAGAGTGTATATGGCACCTATGGGTATCCATAAGTAATCTGGGTGTGTTGGATGAATGGATACAAATGGCCTGCCCAGGTGATGTCATCTCTGGTACACACTTCATCAGTCTCGTTACACAATGTGCAGCAAGGATTTGGGCCTGTCAGTTCCCAGCAACACAAATCAATTGAACGGACGCACATTTTCAAACGGTCTAGTGCATTGAGTTATTTTTAAATATGATTAGGCATGCAGTCTGAGAGCTGCAGACTCCAGGGCATTAAATCCCCGATATTACAGTGCTTTGGTGATTTAAAGCCTGGCCAAGAACAATGGGAAGGTATGTTTTCAGCTATCTGAAGACAGTAAGCAAAAGTATCTTATATAAAAACATCCGACTATTTCTTAACAGCATATATTGCAATTGTATAACAATCTAAATAGAATGTGAATGAGAACTGTGCCTTGAAATAGTATTCATACCCCTTAAAATTGTCCACATTTTGTCATGTTACAACCAAAAACTCAAATATATTTTATTGGAATTTTATTTGATAGGCCAACACTAAGTGGCACATAGTTGTTAAGTGAAAGGAAAATGATGAATGGTTTTCAATTTTTTTTACAAATAAATATGTGAAAAGTGTGGCGTGCATTTGTATTAAAGCCCCCCTGAGTTAATACTTTGTAGAACCCCCTTTCCCTGCAATTACAGCTGCAAGTCTTTTTGGGGATGTCTCTACCAGCTTTGCACATCTAGAGAGTGACATTTTTGCCTAGTCTTCTTTGCAAAATAGCTCAAGCTCTGTCAGATTGGATGGAGAGAATCTGTGAACAGCAATTTTCAACTCTTGCCACAGATTCTTAATAGGATTTTGGTCTGGACTTTGACAGGGCCATTCTGACACATGAATATGCTTTAATCTAAACCATTCTTTTTTTGCTCTGGCTGTATGTTTAGAGTTGTTGTCCTGCTGAAAGGTGAACCTCCACCCAAGTCTCAAAGATTTTGCAAACTTTAAAGCCCTGTACACACGATCAGTCCATCCGATGAGAACGGACTGAAGGACCGTTTCATCGGTTAACCGATGAAGCTGACTGATGGTCTGATGTGCCTACACACCATCAGTTAAAAAAACAATCGAGTCCAACGCGGTGACGTAAAACACAACGACGTGCTGAGAAAAATGAAGTTTAATGCTTCCAAGCATGCGTCGACTTGATTCTGAGCATGCGTGGATTTTTAACCAATGCTTTTGCATACTAACCGTCAGTTTTGACCTAGCGGTTAGGCGTCCATCGGTTCAATTTTAAAGCAAATTCTATTTTTTTGGCCCGAAGGATAACTGACTGATGGGGCCCACACACGGCCGGTTGAGACCGATGAAACGGTCCTTCAGTCTGTTTTCATCGGTTTAGACTGATCATGTGTACAAGGCCTGACAGGTTTTCGACTAAGATTTCCCTGTATATGGCTCCATTCATCTTCCCATCAACTCTGACCAGCTTCCCTGTCCCTGCTGAAGAAAAGCATCCCAACAACGTGATGCGCCCCACCTCCATGTGGCCACCTCCATGTTTATTCAGGGTGATGTACAGTGTTAGTTTTCCACCAAACATAGCATTTTGCTTTTAGGCCAAAAAGTTTAATTTTGGTCTCATCTGACCAGAGAACCTTCTTCTACATGTTTGCTGTGTCCCCCAAATGGCTTCCCACCAAATGCAAACGGGACTTCTTATGACTTTCTTTCAACAATGGCTTTCTTCTTGCCACTCTTCCATAAAGGCCAGATTTGTGGAGTGCACGATGAATAGTTTTCCTATGGACAGATTCTCCCACCTGAGCTGTGGATCTCTGCAGCTCCTCCAGAGTTACCAGGGGCCTCTTGGCTGCTTCTCTGATTAATGCTCTCCTTGCCAAGCCTGTTTGGGTGGACGGCCATGTCTTGGTAGGTTTGCAGTTGTGCCATACTCGTTACATTTTCGGATGATAGATTGAACAGTGCTCCATGAGATATTCAAAGCTTGGGATATTTTTTCATAACCTAACCCTGCTTTAAACTTCTCCACAACCTTATCCTTGACCTGTCTGGTGTGTTTGACCTTCGTGATGTAGTTTGTTCATGAAAGTTCTCTAACAAACCTCTGAGGGCATCACAGAACAGTTGTATTAAAACTGAGATAAAATTACACACAGATGGACTCTATTTACTAATTAGGTGATTTCCGAAGGCAATTGGTTACATTAGATTTTAGTTGATTTTAGTTAGGAGTATAATGCCCTGTACACACGATCGGTTCATCCGATGAAAACGGTCTGATGGATTTTTTCATCAGATATCCGATGAAGCTGACTTTCATCAGTCGTGCCTACACACCATCAGTTAAAAAACCGATTGTGTCAGAACGCGGTGACGTAAAACACTACGACGTGCTGAGAAAAATGAAGTTCAATGCTTCCGAGCATGCGTCGACTTGATTCTGAGCATGCGTGGATTTTTAAACGATCGACGTGCCCACAGACGATTGTTTTTTTCTATCGGTTTTTAACCATCAGAAAATTTAAAACAAGTTCCTAGTTTTTTAACCGATGGATAAAAAACCGATGGGGTCCACACACGATCAGACCGTTTTCATCAGACAAACCGATCGTGTGTATGCGGCATAAGGGTAATGGGGGTTGAATATAAATGCATGTTACACTTTTCAGATATATACTTGTAAAAAATTTGGAATTAGCATTCACCTTCCACTTCACAATTATGTGCCACGTTGTGTTGGTCTATCACATAAAATTCCAGTACAGTACATTTAAGTTTTTGGTTGTAACATGACAAAATGTCGACAATTTCAAGGTACTATATGGGATCTACTTCACTTTGGTGCAAGATAATTTGTGTAATCATGAAGTATATAAATACTGTAGTAATTTAACTCACCATGCACTGTAGGTCAGTTTTCCCATATAGAATCTTATGACAAACTATATTCCTGAAAATCAACAATATGCAGAGCATAGAAGAATAATGTTAAGCGCAGATAGTAACCAAGGGCCTGATCCACAGCCAGCGGGTGTAACTTAAATATTCGGATTTAAGTTACACCGCCGGAAAATTTCTACCCAAGTGCCCGATCCACAAAGCACTTACCTAGAAATTTTCGGCTGTGTAACTTAAATCCGGCCGGCGCAAGGCGTTCCTAATTTAATGGGGCGAGTCCCATTTAAATTAGGCACGCTCTCGCGCCGGACGTACTGCGCATGCTTCCGACGTCATTTTCCCGACGTGCTTGGCGCGGTTTTACGTTGCGCCGGGTTTTGAGAATCGCGACGGGCGTAAAAAAAAAATACGAGTTGCGGCGGGAAAAAAAAAAATTGAAAAAAAAAAAGACAGCGACGCAGGATAGAAGGGTCTACTTTTACAAGGTCTAAACAGTTTAGGCCTTGTAAAAGCAGCCCTAATATTGCGACGGCAAACTAATACTTACGGAGAAAAAACGAAGCGTAAAAGCTTTGTGGATCTCCGTAAGTGCTAATTTGCATACCCGAAGCGGCATTTCGACGAGCAATGCCCCCAGCGGCGGCTGCGGTACTGCATCCTATGATCCGACAGTGTAAGTCCCTTACACATGTCGGATCTTCTCCCTATCTATGTGAAACTGATTCTGTGGATCAGTTCCATAGATAGAAACAGGGATACGACGGCGTATCAGTAGATACGCCGGCGTATCCCTTTTGAGGATCTGGCCCTAAGTATGTAGTCCTGTTGGATTTCACAAATAATCTTAATTGAATATTGTTTATCCTAATAACACAGCGTATTCACTATTTAGTGCCCCCTATCCACTATCACATACCATGAGAATTCAGATTTCTGTATTTTTTGGGGGAGCAGCTTTACTTAGATATTTATTTAAGGAATTAATTATTTATTATTTTATTATTGGCGCGAGATTTTTCTTTCTTTCACTTTTTCCGGCATATAGTTACCACTGCTATATGAGGCGCACTCAATGTTAAGTATGGCCGGCGTTCCCGTGTCAAATTTTGAATTTTTTATAACGTTTGCGTAGGTCGTTCGCGAATAGGGATTTGCATAGAATGATGTCACCGTCGTAAGCATTGGCTTGTTCCGGTTTAATTTCGAGCATGCGCACTGGGATACCCCCACGGACGGCGCATGCGCCGTTCAAAAAAAACGTTGTTTACATCGGGTCACAACGTATTTGCATAAAACATGCCCCCATCACATCGATTTGAATTGCTTGCCCTTACGCCGCCAAAGATACACTACGCCGTCGTAACTTACGGCGCGCATTCTTTGAGGATTAAAAAAAAAAGTAAGTTACAGCGGCGTAGTGTATCTTAGATACGCTACGCCCGACAGAAATATGCGCCAGGGTACGTGGATCTGGCCCTTAGTAATCAGAGGCACAGAACATGAAAAACAACTTATAGATAGTAAAGCAGGCTAATATATCAAAGCCTTGATCATTGCACTGAAAGGTAGCAACAACAAAATCAGCGGTCTCAGTTGAGGGCAGCTCATGGGCCGTGTTATACACATTACATTCAACCTTACTGCTGTAACCGATCCTGGCATAACCTGCATATAACATGCTTTATATCATGACTTTACCGTTAAGATAAAAGTATACTTGCATGGGGTTGCCACATGTGTGTAAAGGTGAAAACAAAAGTTTTCTCATATAGTCCCTCAGTC
Organism: Rana temporaria; assembly: GCF_905171775.1. Classification (NCBI taxonomy): domain Eukaryota; kingdom Metazoa; phylum Chordata; class Amphibia; order Anura; family Ranidae; genus Rana; species Rana temporaria. Next base: position 194,571,646 of record NC_053491.1, read on the forward strand.
CTTGGTGCAGGTGAAACTTTACACTCAGGCATGTTACCATGCATTCACAGCCTTTGGCTGCCCAGCAGTTCCTGATAATTCGGTAGCTGTGGCCTAATGACGGAGGACATCATGAAGTCATCCATGATGTCAACGCATTTCATCCAATCACAGGGCTTCTTCAGGTCCCTAATCCTCGTTAATAACTTTTCATTCAGTGATGGTTTGTCCCATCAATTATTGTTTAATGGCCAGATCACCAGATGAAAATTGAAGAACATAAGCTTTTGGGTTTAATACTGTTTTAAGGGCTCATGCACTGGATCAACATACACTGTATTCAAATCCATAATGGTTACATTTTTTACTCACCTAAATACATCTGTTTTAAAGTGATTAATACAGTAATTAAGTACAAATCCCTCACCCTCCCCTTGATGACTGGTGAACTAATAACTGTTGAGAGAAAATTAAATAAGCAGCAGGAGAGTTGAAGGAAGCACAGATCTTGTGCTTGTTTTGCAGCTCCTTTTTTATTGCTATTATAATCTAAAGCCATAATTTTTAACTACTCCAGGGCAATTTGTTAATTTTTCACACGTTAAAATCTACAATTACTTTGCTAGAAAATTACTTAAACCCCACAGACAATTATAATCTTTCTAAAATTAGAGGCTCGTAGAATAAAATGGTGGCAGTTGCAATTTTTTATGTTGGCTGATATTTGTCAAATCTATATTTTTTAGGAAAAAAATAAATATCATAAAATGAAATTCAGTACACACAGACACAATATAATACCCATTTTTTTGGGGCAAGAAAAGATGGTGTTACATTTGGTAAAAAGATGCCAAACATGTCAAGCCTTAAAACTTCTACGATCTACATTACCCAAAAAAGTCCTTAACTATGCAAAGCTTTAAAAGCCTTTAGGTTATCTTCACATGCAATTGCGTGTGTGTGCAGGGTGATTGGTTGCTTTTATTATTATTTTTTCCTATAATTTTAATTTATAATATAATAATAATTTTAATTTGTTTTAGCACTTTTTAATTATTTTCCCATTTAACTGTATTGCTATCACAAAGGGGCCAACAAGCCCCCTATGTGATAGCATAAGCAACTGACCAGTTCACGTTATGGAGACACCAGAGGTCTCCCCTGCCTTGCCCTATTGCTTTGTGGTCATGTTTATGTAGTAAATGTAGTTAGATATTATACATCAGACAGGAGGCTCATATCTTATGCATTAATCCTTCTTTATTAATGCTCACAGCAGAAGTGTAAAACATCTAACGTATGCAATAAAAGAAAAAACTGATAGAACCACACCTCCCAGCAGTCCCATGGCCTAAACCACTCCCATTCTAGTCTCTATAAATGGACTGCTCTCACTAGAATCTTCCTCTTTCTTTCTGCTCACGGCGGAGCACAAGATAAGTATCACCAAAATAATTTTATTGATATTGATACATCTATTATTTTATCTTTTCATATTTACATGTCTATTATTGGTGCGATTTTGAAGAAAATCCCTGCCTTTCTGACACCCAAAGCTTTTATTCCCCAAAGCTTTTTATCCTTATTTTACTGTTTTCTTTTTCCACCTCTGTCTTTAGCACTTCTGTGCCCCTATATTCTTACCTCCGCTCCACTGGGATCGCTGCGATCGTCAGCGGTCTCCAGTGGCCATACGCTCCCTTCTCTCTTCTTTTCCTCATCTCCTATGCGGCGCGCCATCTTAGCCAGATTCCCCCTCCTCTCTCCTCTATAGAGCGAGCGCGCGTCGCCAAGGAGGCGGATCCTCCGCCTCGCTCTATTCCTGCAGAGCCGCCTCCGCCGTCCTATCGCTTCGCGTGCTGGACTCGGGAGGCGGGCTCTCTCACTCCTATTATCCAATAGACGCCTGGGGGCCGTAGTCTCGCGAGACTTCGCCCCCAGAGCGCAATCGCTCCCAGGCTCTCCTCCCGTCGCGTGCCAGTCAGCGCTGGTGACCGGAGGGAGAGCCTGGTATAGTTTTCACCTCAGCACGTTTTTTGTTCCTGGGAATTTAATTCCCATCACTGCCCTGTGCCCACATTTTCTTCCCCTAAACTCTCACCAGATACTCTGTGTATTACAGATCCTTGCCACATAATACCATATATATTTTTTTTCCCCTTTGCACTGCTGCCTCCCTCTCCCATTACCATGGCAGAAGAGGGTTCCCCCTCCCCCTTAGGGCAGGAATTGGTCCTAGAACCAACTCACCTTCTTAGTACTTCCCAATTACAGGACCTTATTAATCAGTCTGTCCAAGCAGCACTAGCAGTGGCTGCCGCTTCTGGACCTTCCCAATCCAAGTATCCCCCTGTGCCCGTACCACTCGGCACAGAACCCGGCCACAAAGAAAGGAAAATCTTCCTATAAAAGGAAGAATGTGGTGACGGTTTATGACTCCCCGGCAGGGGAAGCTAATAATATGCTGCGAGCAGATCCTTCCACGGACTGCCACCCCACGCATCCTACAGACCCTTTTCAACCTCTGAGCCTCAGAGAGTCAACAAAAAGGCATGGTTCCGCTAAGAGAGCCAAACCAGACTCATACGTCATAGAGTCGGACGACGATTCATCCGCCGAGTCGGATAAATCCGATGTCTCAGGGTCTGAATATTATTTTTTTTTTTTTTTCACTTCAGACTAACCACAGCAAGAGACCTGCTCATGATTTTATTCATAATTCTGTCTCTCTCCCGGTTTTGCATCATTTGTGGTTTCATACATGTTTTTATAAATGTTATTCTGCTTTTTGTATCTTTATTTCTCTTTTTTTTTTTTTTTTAAGTACCATTATCTTTCCCCATCTACATGGGACTTAGACGTTTAACACAGAGACAGAAATATCCAATATACTTTTCATCTCTGGAAAAATAAAAAGTATAAACTACCCCCCACCCCCACCTCCCCCCACCCCCCCGACCATCTCACGACTCCACCAAATACTCCATTCCCCCTAGTCCAACTATTTTCCTGCTCCTAATCCTCTTTCAAATTTGTTGCGAAACTCCTAGATTTTTTAAATTCTAACCAAGATGCCCAAATACCATTACCCTCCTGCTTATTTTTATCTGTACCAAATTTTAATTTCTCCCTCCTATGGGTATCCTCGACCAAGTCGATCCACTCCCACATTTGGGGACTTTCCGGCTCCCTCCATTTCAGCGGAATCAGGCGTTTCGCTGCATTCAACAAGTGAGGAATCAGTGAAGCTTTATACTCTTTGAGTGGCACCTCCCCCCCATGGAAAAGGACCACCCATGGGTTGTCTTCTACTTCTTTTTTTGTTATGGTTTTTATCAGGGTCAGGATTTTTTTCCAATAGGTTTTTATCTTTGGGCAGTTCCACCACAAATGCGCCATTGTTCCCCTATACCCACATCCTCTCCAGCACTCCTCTGACTCTCCTTCTCTAAATTTGCCAGTTTTCTCTGGAGTAGCGTACCAACCCGTCAGGCATTTATAGTTCATTTCCGCGGTTCTTACATCAACCGCCGAGGTATGAGTTAGATTTAGGATTCTTCCTATAGTTGTTTTTCCCCTGGGGACATTTAAGTCTCTTTCCCATTTTTGAATGTAGTTTAACGTATCCGACTCATCCATTTTTTGCAGATATTTATATATTTTAGAAATGTTCCCTTTTGAGCTTTCGATGCTACACAATTGTTCTAATATGGTGTACTCCTCCCGTGACCGTATAGGGTGTATAAGACGCTTAACGAATGATGACAACTGCAAGTACCTCCACTCGTCAAGCATCCTGAAATCATTCTTGTGTTTAATTTCGTGAAATGTCATAATTTTGCCTTGTAGTGTTATGTCTTTTAACTGAATTCTATTTCTTAACCAATTGCCACCTACTTCCCTTGTCCCTGGTGCGAAATATTCGTTTTCTTTTAGATCTATAAAGGGTGAGTTGAATTTTGTTTTTAATTGTTTGTGTAGTCTGTCCCATATCCTCAAAGCATTATGTGTTATTGCATGTGCTAACGTGTGTATAGATCTAAATTGTGGTGGATTCCAAATCAATCTTCCTAACTGTGCCCGAGCTAGTGAACATTCAATACTTATCCATCTTTTATCCTGTGACTCTTTAGCCCATTCTATAACTCTTGAGAGAACCGAAGCGTTGTAGTACAATCTGACATCTGGTACCGCTAAACCCCCCTTGTCCTTGGCCCGTTTTAAGGTTTGAGCCGAGATCCTATGTTTTTTGTTATTCCAAATGTAATTCATAATAAGGGAATTAAGTATTTTAACGTATGTTGGGGGAGATAAATTGGGACCATTTGAAATTTGTATATGATTTTGGGAACTAAGATCATTTTTGCAACACTAATCCTTCCAAACCACGAAATAGGTCTATTATAGATATTTTTTATTTCCTTTTTTATTTCATCCAGCAATGGGATATAGTTTATTCTATAGATTTTTTTTAGGGTATTCGCCAATTTAATGCCCAAATAATTTATCTCTTTCTGCCAGGAGAAGCTATATTTTTTCCTCAAGTATTGTTCTTCCTCTTTGTTAATATTGATGTTCAGGATCTCCGTCTTTGCTGTATTCATTTTGAAATTAGAGACCTCACCATATTGTCTTAAGGTAGCTATTAAATTTGGGAGGGAAACTCTCGGGCTGCTTATAAAAAACAGTACATCATCGGCAAAAGCCGACAGTTTATGCTCCTCTTCTCCTACTTCTACTCCATAGATTTCTTGATTTTGTCGGACCATTGCCAATAGGGGTTCTAACGTTAATACAAAGAGAAGGGGGGACAGGGGACATCCCTGCCTAGTCCCATTTCTCATCTCAAAAGGTGCTGATAGGGATCCGTTAATTTTTATCCTAGCCCATGGGTGATGGTAAAGAGCTTTGATCCACCTTATCATCCTTGGGCCTAGTCCTATAGCTTCTAATGTTTGTATAAGGAACCCCCAGTCTACTCTGTCAAACGCTTTCTCCGCATCTACAGACAGGAGCAGACCGGGGGTCCCGCTTTCCCTCAGCTGTTGGATAAGGAGAAGTGCCCTGACCCCGTTATCTTTACCCTCCCTTCCCGGGATAAATCCAACCTGGTCTGGGTGGACCATGTCAGTCATCACTCCCTTCATTCGTGTAGCCAATATTTTCGCATACAATTTAGTATCCGCATTTAGGAGTGAGATAGGTCGAAAACCTGAGCAAATCGTATTGTCCTTCCCCTCTTTTTTTATAACCGTTATCGTTGCTGTTAGCGCCTCTCTGCTCATCTCATATTCTAACCCCAGACCATTGAAATATTGACACATTCTGGGTACTAGGATGTTACTAAACTTTTGTATATATGCAGTCGTAAAGCCATCTGGCCCCGGACTTTTTCCTTTAGGGGAATTTTTTAGGGCCTCCCTGATCTCCTGCTCAGTTATGCATTCCTCCATTTTTAATCTTTCGTGCTCTTCTATCTTCGGTAAACTAGCTTGCTTTAATACTTCCCGTATCTTATCATTTTTTTCCCCCAAGTCCCTGATCTTATGTTGAACACCATATAGATCTCTATAATAACTTCTAAAGGAGTCTGCTATTTTATTTGTCGCATATACAAGATCCCCATTCTCAGCCCTAATTTTTTCGATGAAGTTCCTAGTCTTCTTTTTTTTTACCATTCTGGCCAGGTTTTTGCTAGGTTTATTTCCCCAAACATATCTTTCTCTCGCTGTTCTATCTATGAATTTCTTGGTTTCTTGTTCAACGAGCGCTCTATACTCATCTCTTACTATAATTAACTCTTGAAGTGTTTCCCTCTGCCCCTGTGATTTATGTTCCTGTTCTAGCCTGTGTATTTCCTCCCTTAATATTTTAAGTTTACTCATTCTTATTTTGTTTTTCTTTGCCCCTTCTCTAATGAAAGTTCCTCTTATGAAGGCTTTGTGGGCATCCCAGAGTAAGGCTTTTGAAATATCTTCCTTATCGTTCTCCTGAAAATAGAGTTCCAGCTCTTTTCGCACTTTCTCGGCTACCTCCTCGTCCTCCAACAGGCCTTCATCCAGTCTCCACTCTGGGGGACTGGCTTTTTGAATGGCTGTTCTTATTTTCATGGTTATGGGGGCATGGTCGGAGATCGTCATGATCTCACAACTTGTCTCCACCACACTCTCCAGTAGTCTGTGGCTCACGAGGATGTAGTCGATCCTCAAGTACGTCCCATGTACTGAGGAAAAAAACGTATAATCACGGATTTTGGGGTTGCAAATTCGCCATACATCCACCATTTGATTCTGCGTCATTTGTTTTTTAAGCGACGCGAGGTGCTCCCGTTTATCCCCCAGGACATGGGACGTGCTATCTAGGCTCGGGTTCATACAGAGATTAAAATCGCCCATCATCACAACCTGTCCTTCTTCATATTCTTTCAATTTTCTAAATATCTTGCTGATATATTTGACTGAGTTAGCGTTAGGGGCGTAGACATTCGCCAAAGTGAAATCTTCCCCTCCCAGTTTTATTTTCAGGAATAGATACCTGCCCTCGGGGTCAGTCTGCCTATCCACAAGAGTAAAACATACTCCTTCTGCAAAACCTATTGCTACCCCACGAGATCGTGATGACACTGTGTCCCCATAGTACCATACAGGGTAGTCAGGTGAGTATAGCTTAATATTTGACTCTAGGGTGATATGAGTCTCTTGGAGATATACTATATCCGCTTTATACTGCTTTAGTTCACCTAGTATTTTGTGTCTCTTGATATACGAATTTAATCCTCTTACATTGTAAGAGAGAAACTTGATTTCCGTCATTTATAGAAATATCTCTCGCCCCACCCTTTTTATTTTTTTATTTTTTCTAAAGAGTTCAGAGAATTTTTCTGTGGAGTCGTTCAGATGGTCCCCCTCCCTTTTTCCCCACCCCCCCTCCCCCACCCAGTGCCCCAACCCCCCCTCCCGCCCTCCCCAACCCCGGCCCACACTTGGCCTGGGAGCCGCTGATGGGAGATTTCTCGCCCTCATCCTTGACTCCTCAATCGTGGTGATGCTCAGGGCACTCCCCTGACTCCCCCAGACCCCCTCCCCACCTCAAACCCTAATCTCGTGTCGTGCAGAGCCCAACTAATCTACCCATTCTGGGAGTTCTGGTGTCGTTAAGTCCATTTTGGAGCAAAAATCATACAGTTCCTCCGGGTGCCTTAATCGTGCTGTTTTACCCCCTTTAATGTCTATGAGGCACGCCGGAAATCCCCATTGGTACTTTATGTTTTGTGCCCTCATAAGCTCCAAAAGGGGTTTCAAATGTCTTCTCCTGGCCAACGTTTCTTTGGACAGATCAGAGAAAACTTGTAGCTCAGTGTCTCTATATCTCAAGGGGGGTTTTCCCCTGAGGCTTCCCCAGATTTCTGCTTTATCCGCATAATTCCTAAAACGTACAATCACATCCCTTGGACCATATCTTCCTATCTGTTGGGGGTTTCCCACCCGATGCACTCTCTCAATCTTAAGGGGCTTAGATTCTACTGATCTTACTAGCAGGGGGTTAAATAGTATGTTCGTAATGTCCCTGAGATCTTCGTCTTTTTCTTCTACCACCCCTCTAATTCTAAGATTCTGTCGTCTATTACGGTTCTCCTGGTCCTCAATCCTATATGCCGCCAGTCTTTGATTTTCAGTCAGGGCTTTTACTTGCTTTTTCAGGGAGTTGATTTCCTGGTCCTGCTCCTCTATTCTCCTTTCCGTCTCGACCACTCTGTCGCGGAGCCCTCCTAGGTCTGCTCTTACCTTGTTAATTTCTGTCTTGATGATGTTTTCCATGGCATTTTCCATCCTCAACAGCATTGCATTCATCTCTGCCTTCGTGGGGGGATGTGTATCTTGGGCTAGCTCCCCTACATTATATTGCTCTTGCTCACTTTCAAGTGTCGTTTCACCTCTAGAGCTCTCGGCGCTACCTGTTCCTGCACCCTTTTTTTTATCAATCTTCTTTTTTTCAGATTTTTTTGCAAGACCTGGGCTTTTGCTATCCCCTTCTTGAGTCATGTATTGTTGTATGGAGCTATTCCCTGAGTTGTTCTTAATTGGTTTTGTAGTACCCCCTCTCGTTGATCTATTCATTTTATTGGTGGGTCTGATTCTCTTCCCCAGTTTGAGACAGAAAAAAAAGATAAGGAGCCACGAGGGGAGGTCAACCCGTTGTTCCGAGTGATCCTGTCCTCTTTCCCCTTTCCCTTTCCCTTCCTCTTCCCTCCCCCAGCCCTCGGATTAAAGACCCGTTTACTTCTTTTGAGTTAAGTTGTTCTAGTACGGCCTGGTTGTCTTTTTACTGGGGAATACCTACAGTGTTTTACCAAAGATATTTCCTGTGTTGCGTCGGCCCAGTTTATCATATGTATTCCTGAAATGGCACTAACGTATATATTTTGTACCGATGATGTCCAAAATTATAATACATCTATGGCCACTATTCAACAGTAGGGGTCTTTCCTCCAAACGCTATTACAGCAACACCCAGGCCGCTGAAATGACGTTAAATCAGCCAAGCGGCTCTCGATAGGGGGAGTTCTCAATAAAGGGGGGGGGGATTATAGTTTAAATCCACCCCTAAACTGTCCCCCTATTTATCTCTGCCGGCCGGTCTGAACCAATAGAGATACTCCGTGAGATTCTATTCAGTTGTAACAGTGGGCCAGTGTCTTAGTATATCTGTGGCGGACAGCAATACAAGAGAGTCACTACAGATGGAGTAATGAGTTGATCATGAGTTAATTCCAATATATATCTCTCAGATATTCCGCATTTACTTCTTCTTGCACCAGGCTGATTATATATTTTAATTTCGTTTTATAGTCATAGTCATTCTCATCCTTTTTACTTCAATTGAACTCTCCCCGCTGTTAAACCCCGTAGAGACTCTGCAGCTGGATATAGCTGGATATAGTCCAGTTGTACACTTATATGCTATATATAATTGAGCATGTTTATGTTATATGCCTGAGTTTTCCTCTCCACCGTAAGGGGGTCCCTGCTACGCACACAGGTTAACCTCCTGCACTCCGTTCGGCCCACCTCTATGCTCTAATAATTACAGTCACTCATCTTAGAGACACTAGGGATCAATATATGCAGAGCTATTAGTTTCTTTTGATCTGGTCGGCTCATTTATGTCCTCATTTAGAAATCAGTGTGTTGTAGCATTCATATGTTGTAGGGGGAAATTGCAATGACGCCCCTGCTCATATGGATAGCTCTGCTCCCCCTTTTTTTTTTTTTTTTTTTTTTTTTTTTCTATTAGCTTCCAGATGCTCCCGTCAAAAAAATAAAAAAGAGAAAAGACTTCTTACACTGGTCCTTTCCTTTTCAGCTGGGCTAAGCATCTGACTCTCAGCTCGTGCATACCAGATGGGGGGGGATATCCCCCGAAGATAAGGAGGGGGGGAGGGGTGCAGCGGGACGGCGCCCGACCCTGCTCGGCTCACTGAGCGTCTCACCCAACCCGGTGCATTCTAATCCGCCTGCTGCTGTCGCCGCGTAGTTTCCTTCCCTGTTGAGCTGTCTCTCCCTGCGGCACAGATTCAGCTTTAGCGCGGTTACTCTTCAGCCTGTCCCGGTCAGTATCCAGCTCGTGGTTGGGAGATCTCGCGGTTCCGCGGCATTCGTCCTTTCACGCCGTCGACTCAGCCATCGGGGGGAGTCAGCCTCTCACGCTGACATCTTATCCGGTCCGAGGCTGGTATAGTCGGATCTTCGAATCTCGCCGCCACTCGCTGCAACAAGCAAGGGAGCGCTCCGGCACCTCCCACCCTCACGCGCGTCACGTCCGCATCGGGTCTGAATATTATGAGGAAGAGGATGCGGGGGCTTCGGCAATCCTCCCGGATGCCAACCCTGACAACCAGGGCAAAGACGTACTAGACGCCATGGGGGAACCCCTATTCAACCCGGACACTATTTCCCATCCCCGCTCGGGGGACTGGTCCCCCCTGCCCCACGTGTCCCAATATGTAGAGCTCTGGGCACGTAAACCATTAGATAAATCCAACCGCAATAAACTTAGAGCGGAGTGCCCCCGCCCGCACATCCCCATGAAGGCGGTTGTCACACCTACAGTGGACCCCATACTAATGAAATACCTGCTTAAGACAGGAAAAATGCCTAAGAAAGGGATAGACCGGTCCTTTACAAATATCCAGGATCGCATCCTGGACCTGTTCGGGCCCCTGACCAAAATCCTGAATTTGGCGGAACAATCCGCGACAACCGGCCAAGGGGTTGATCTGACACAACTTCGCGGTTGGGCCCAAAGAGCCATATGCCTTACGGGCAACGCCAACACCGCCTGTTCAGTCGAGCGCAGGCGCTCAATCCTCATGCGCCTCGACCCGCAGCTGGCCCATCTAGCGGAGTCCGAGCCAGGCCCCTCAGCAGGGGGCATGCTTTTTGGCGAGTCCTTAATAAAGGACATTAATAAGTTCGTTGGCATGTTCAACAGCCTGGATAAGGCACAAACGTCCCTGAAAAAAAGCCAACAATACCAGAGTTTTTCCCCGGGCCGGCAGAAGCAGGGGCCGTTCTGCCGGCCGATACAACACGGGCAGACCCTTCCAGAGGTCTTCTGCTCAAACACACTATACTCAGGCTCCCGCCCACTATACCACCACCGCGCAACCGGCACCCTTCTTCCCTCCCCGTGGAAGACCCTGGAGGGGACGCGGCCAAAGAGGATACCCTCGTTCACGCCCGTATTCCGGTGAGTACCACGCTCATTCCCTTTCCCCTCATACCGGTGGGAGGCCGCCTAATGTTTTTTACGCACGCCTGGTCTGCGATTACGGCAGATACCTGGGTTCTGAATACGGTAACGGGTTTCCAAATAGACCTTGTTTCCCCACCGACTCTGGGGATAGTACCACCCCCTATCCACTTTTCAGAACAAAATGTGACCCTCATAGACACCGAACTTCGGGAATTGATAGCCAAACATGCGGTCACCGAAGTCGTCACCCCGTCACCGGGTTTCCTCAGCAACCTCTTCCTGGTCAAGAAGAAAGGGGGGGGTTATCGTCCAGTCATAAATCTCCGGGACTTGAACCAACATGTCGCCTATCGGCATTTCAAGATGGAAGGCATTCACTGCCTTCGAGATCTACTCACCCCCGGGGACTGGTTAGTGAAGGTGGACCTAAAGGACGCCTACCTCACAGTTCCCATGCATCCGGATTCCCAAAATCTCCTCCGCTTCAGATGGTGGGGTCGCATCTGGCAATTTACGTGCCTACCGTTCGGCCTGTCCTCAGCCCCATGGTGTTTCACCAAGCTTCTGAAACCGGTCGTGGCATCGTTGAGGAGCAGGGGAGTTCGTCTGATCATTTATCTGGACGATCTCCTCATAATAACTTATTCCAAGAGTCTGGCGTATCGCCACATGAACTGGACCATCGACCTGTTACAAACCCTGGGTTTCGTAATCAACCGAGAAAAATCGGTTCTCGTCCCTGCACAAGAGATGGAATTTCTGGGCTTCTCGATAGACACCAACCTCGCTATCCTTCGACTTCCCAGCGAGAAGTTGGCCCTAATCCGAAAGGAGATCAGGGCGGTTCTGCGCAGGGGTTCCCTATCCCTACGCATTCTGGCACGCATAGTCGGCCTATTAGCTGCGTCCATTCAGGCCATCTTTCCGGCTCCCTTACATTACCGGGCCCTCCAGAGGTTTAAAATCCTACATCTGCGACGGGGCCTCCGCTACGCGGACGAAGTGTCCCTATCCCCAGAAGCTCAGGTCGAGTTACGCTGGTGGCTCCGCCACGCCACCGAGTGGAACGGCCGGACAATTTTCAATGCACACCCGGACGTAGTCATAGAGTCGGACGCGAGCCGACGTGGCTGGGGCGCCCGCTTGGGAATGGTGTCCACGGGAGGGATCTGGTCCAGGGAGGAATCCCTGTTACATATCAACGCTTTGGAACTCTCATCGGCTCTCTTCGCCATTCAGAGTTTCTTGGCAACACGGACCAACTGTTGCGTCTTATTGCGCATGGACAATATTTCAGCGGTTCAATACATCAACCGCCTGGGAGGTACCAGATCCAAGATTCTAGCGGACATCTCTGCGGAGATTTGGCACTTCTGTCTGTCTCGAGACATCTCTCTTATAGCAGAGTACATCCCGGGGGTCTCCAACACAGTAGCAGACTGGAACTCTCGATATCTTGTAGACTCCAGCGATTGGGGTTTAGACCGTTCGGTTTTCGCCCAGATAAACTTACTTTGGGGCCCCTTGGGCATAGACCTTTTCGCCTCTCGCCTCAATCACCAACTGCCCCACTTCTTCAGCTGGAGACCGGACCCAGGGTCCTCGGCAGTGGACGCTTTCCGCCACTCTTGGACAGGGGGTACGCATTATGCGTTTCCCCCATTCTCGATGATCCCCAGGGTCCTTCTGCAGATTACCAATCAGAGAGCAACGGTGGTTCTGATCACACCGTGGTGGCCAGCTCAACCCTGGTTTCCTCTGCTGCTGGACTCGATCATCGACCATCCCAGACTCCTTCCCCGATTCCCTCGTATCCTGTCACACCCGACCAAGGGCATTCATCCCCTGGTGGAGGAAGGCACTCTGACGCTCCTAGCGTGGCTGGTCTCCGGGTGCCGGACCCGGGTGACGGCCTTTCAAGCTCGGCTAGAGACCTCCTCGCCATGGCCTGGGCCCCCGGGACTCGGTCGGCATATCAATCAGCCTGGCAACTCTGGGTACGTTGGTGTGACCAACGGCAAGCTGATCCCTTGCGTGCCCCTGTAAACGTCATTGCGAACTACTTGGCGGATTCTTTCTCCTCCGGCAAGGCATACAGTTCCATCAATGTTTACAGGTCGGCCATATCGGCCTATCACTACCCAGTGGATTCCATGCCTGTCGGCAAACACCCCCTGATCTGCAGACTCCTGCGAGGTATCAGGTTCAAACGACCCCCGCGTCCTAAGTATCAGTCCACCTGGGACGTTTCCAGGGTCCTTGTCATGCTCTCGGGCTGGGAGGACAACGATTCGCTGTCTCTTAAGATGCTGTCATTCAAGCTTACTATCCTGCTTTGTCTGATTTCTATAAAACGCGTCTCCGACGTTAGAGCCTTGGACATCTCAAGGCGCCAATTCTCACCTCAAGGCGTCAAGTTCACGATAGTCCGCAGGACGAAGACCGGCCTGCACTCGGTTTTCTATCCCTTTTTCCCTACACACCCACGACTCTGTGTGGTTAGGTGCCTACAGGCATACGAAGCGAGCACTGCGGACCTACGAAGTCCAGGTTCCTCTCAACTACTAGTATCTTACGTCAGACCTCATCACCCGGTCACAACTGCCACTCTAGCACGCTGGGTTAGATCCACCATGGCTCTGGCAGGTATAGACATCACCCTGTTTGGGGCACACTCCTCCAGAGGGGCCATGGCTACCAAGGTGATGGCGACCGGAGGCTCACTCTCTGATCTGTTAATGGCGGCCGATTGGTCTTCTGAATCAGTCTTCCGTCTCTTTTATTTCAGACCGGAGGATCATGTTGCCATGTCTGTTTTATGATGTTTGATTGCTATGTAATGTCTTGCCTTTTTCCTCTGGTATATATATATGCTGTGTTAGCTTTGAACTTGCATAAGATATGAGCCTCCTGTCTGATGTATAATTCGAGATTTTCCTAGCTTGTGACGGAAAATATTGATTATATGAAGACAGGAGGCGAGTATCTTCCCTCCCTTCCCAACCCTTTCACGTTTTTGGGTTTTATTTCAGGCTATTGACATATCTATTACCTGGAGTTTTCGTTTAAACTATGGTTAGGGTGATGTTCCCCTGTTCGGTTCAATCAGCAAGTCGACGCGGCACTGTGGGTCGGCATAGTCGGGACCTGCAGCCTATCTTCTTTGGAAGTCTTCGGTTACAAATCGTGGGCCGGCTGGCCGAAGAGTCGATAATCGGATACTAAGAAATGACACCTCGTACTCACACAAAGAAAGAGGAAGATTCTAGTGAGAGCAGTCCATTTATAGAGACTAGAATGGGAGTGGTTTAGGCCATGGGACTGCTGGGAGGTGTGGTTCTATCAGTTTTTTCTTTTATTGCATACGTTAGATGTTTTACACTTCTGCTGTGAGCATTAATAAAGAAGGATTAATGCATAAGATACTCGCCTCCTGTCTTCATATAATCAATATTTTCCGTCACAAGCTAGGAAAATCTCGAATTATCTAGATATTAAAGTGGTTTTAAAGTCTGAACATTTTTTTACTTTTTTTTAACCATTTTTGCATGGAGGTAATACATTTCCTTTAGAACCACTTTAAAGATTAAAGAGAGAGATCATGAAATGTGATCCATTCTTTGCCCATGTTCAGCCATTTGTTTTTCATCTCCTAAAACCAAATGTATAGGACCTGTAATAAAACTCTTTAGGAGCTAGTGAATTTAATATTTTATATGTTGGTTTCTAAGAAAGACGTTCACAAACAGATGTCTGATAGGGAATGACAGGTGGTTGGATCTGCCCGTCCCCAAACCCAACAGGTGTTTATGCTGCAGGGGAAGTGAAAGCTACTATCCTTTTACTCCATAGAAAAAGAAGCAACTGGTTATCAGAAACAAAGAGATTTTCCAACATATTGAAGAATATCTATAACAACTAGCCCCACTAATTGGAAGGCTGTAATACAGCATCTGCACACAGCTTGATTGTCACAAACTATGCTAAGCATTGTTAAATGGCTTGCTTGTAAATCCACCCTAGGAGGTGATGGGTACTCATTTATTTTATCATCCTGAACAACCTATGGGCTAAACATGTCATCTATATAAACTAAGCTTCACACTATCTAGAAAAATATTTTTGACATAAAGTAGTGTCTGATATTGATAACATGTACATATGACACTCAAGGGTATTATGGTATCCTAGGTCTAAACCTAAGAGATGAGAACAGCTGGACCCATATGGATACGTGTTGAAAAATGTACTGTCAAACTGGAAAGGGGAGTACACAATAATAATCCAGTGTCAAGGTTAGAGAAAGGGCTGTGAAGAATAGGGGAAAGGCTATGTATCCATATAGAGAACGTAAGTGCTATAACTTACTGCAGGAAATGTGACATTTAAGAACCTAGATGTAAAGTACAAAGTAGTATGATTAGGCAAACTATTGGAGAAAATTGTAGGGAAAATCAACCAACTAAACCCTTGGTCATATTTGCACTGATTCCAAAAACCTACATATGTTTTTTTTTTTCCAAGTTGTTTCAACAATATATTAGATTTTTTATAGATCGTATGCACTAGAACGGTTGGTTATCAGTGTGTGAATGTGCATTTTAGTATGTATATAAAAGTTATCATATATGTAATGACTGTCTCACTAAGAGGTTGGGCATTTGGGAAGGAATTCAGGACCCAGCTATTCTATTATTAAAAAAGGGAGATATTTGCATAGAACTTCAGCTGCGTAAATCTCAAATCTTAGATAACCATTACAGGCATACAACTGACATGCAATTTTTTTCATGACATGCTCATTTTCTATTGCCAGTTGTGCAACATGTTTACATAAAGTGATACATATTATTAGATATGGGTCTGCTTAGGTTAGATATATCTGATTAGATATTAGATATGGGTCTGCTCTACAGTAGTGCTTGCCAACATCCCTATAAACAGTACCAAAATCCATGGATATTCCCATTTTGTAGGAATGAATAGCACGTACTGTTGCAGCGCAACCCTGCTTAGGTGGCTTCAGTGATTGCCCAGTGCTCCATGACAGAGACCGGACCTTATTCGGGAGGTGGCAAGGTGAGTGGTGGCAACCATACAATGATTTTGAAGAGATGGCTATAATGCTCCCTTTTTTTCTATGCTAATTGCCATGTGAGTAAGATGCTATGTGAGTGATGTATGTAGATGAATTTTGACATGCATGTCAAATTTTCTAAACAAAATGTTAATCTTGTTATAGATATGTTGCATCCATTATATATATACCCCTGAAGAACGTGACTCTGAAACGTGTCATTCCCCTCAATACCCAGTATGACGCGTAGTAATGGGGATACAGAGAACCATAAAAAGTTAGCAAAAGTTCTAACTCTTTACAGCTCTATCAGGGATGTTTTCTGAAAGAAGTGGGCCTGTGTGCAAGATTATATGATGGGCCCTCCTGCTTGAGGGAAAGAGTATGGCGCTCAGCATGTGGCTTTCATTGTACCAAATATTAGCCATGGCTTAAAAGGAGAGACTGCATGGGTTCAGTAGCAAGTGATGCAGAGACAGTGGTCAGTAGCAAGTGATGCAGAGTTCAGAGGTCAGTATTAAGTGACGAAAAGTGCAAAAGTCAGTAGTAAATGAGACAGAGTTCAGGCATCAATGCAAAGTAGTGTAGAGTATGAAGGTCAGTGGTAAGTGTCCCTCTATGCCAAAATACAGCCACATTGCCCTCACCTGCAAAGCTTACCATTCCCTGGACTGTGGATTCCTCTTTCTGCAGTGTGGGCACCCTTTTTTTTTTTTTCCTGGGTGCAGGAGGTAGGGCTAGAAAAACTGGGATTTGCCTTAGCAGTGGTCAATCACAGCCCTCCCCCCTCTGGAAACAGGGACCCTCCCCCAGCATTAGACCAGCACCAATCTCCTACCCGATAAGCTCAGGTGTGTTTGGGCACAAGTTTAAACCTGCCCAAGCTAACCTGCCAAAACAGCTGATCATAGGTGGTGGAGGCATTCCCCACCCCCCAGCTGCACATATGAAAGAGGCATGCACAGCACACATTACACCCATGGAGGATACGTCACTAAACTCTATCTGAAATCAAAGTGCTGTATTGTACTAATTGGTGTACTAATAGTCATAACTGCCCAAGTAGCTGCTATATGTCCTGGGGTAGAAGGGAAACCCCATTAACGTGGATTTTAATTAAAACTAAACTCTGATGTTCATGCTTTAGAAGAGCTACCTGCGACCTTAGGATCACTTCTAAGAAACATTTGATTAGTTGCCTTAGTAGTGTAAGCCTACTGTCCTTAGAACTTTTCCTACAGACTGAAATTAACACTATGCCTATGGCAGTAAAAATCCCAGATCTTCTCTTCTGCTAAAACCTTACAGGGCAACTGGGGTTTGTAGTTTTACAAAATAGAGTATTAGGGCATATTAACATTAATAATTTTGCCATCATTTGAAATATCATTACGGTTGTTATTATTGCTACCAGGGCTTTTTTTCAGGTGGAACTTGATGGAACTCAGTTCCGCCACCTCTGGCTCAGACCCTTTGGTGCTTTCTCAACACAATAACTTGTAAATACAAAAGTCTGGTTTCTGTGTTTACAAGTGAAAGCTCTGTACTCTGTGTGCAACCCTCCTGAACTCTGCACTCTGTATGTAATGCAATCCTGGTATTTAATGCCCCATTAAGACCCTCCTACTGTTTGTGAAATCTGACCACACCCATTATTTGATGTGATTTGGAGGGTGTGTGTGGGGGAGGGGTTTTGGGGGGGTCGTGGTTGAGTTTCAGCACCTATTGTTTGAGAAAAAAGCCCTGATTGCTACTACAACTATAACTCTTTCCAAAGCACTATCCCCTAGTAGTTTACTGACAGCTCTTTTGTTGCCTGTCCTCGATTGCCTTCCAAGGTACTACAGAAAGAGTTAACCGGGGGGACCCCAGCATAATTTTGCTATGGACCCTGTGATTTATATTTAAAAATCAGATTTTACTATTGGAGGAAATTACTAATAATACTTGTTTGAAAATACATATAAATCAAGAGAAACCTCAAAAGGTCAAATGTTAAATTACAAGCATATATAAAAAATCAATGCAGCTATGCATTCATTAAAAAATAAAAATCTATTTTTAAATGCATGTTGAGTAAGTGCCAAAACTTGTCTTGATATTGGCTTCCTGTACCTGCTGTACCATTAGGGTAAGACCAACACTTACAGCCAATTAGGACGTGACGTCAGCGTTACCCAGAACTTAGCCTCTACACGTTTTGCATCCAATCATGCGTCTTCAGGAAGCCTTTGGATACTAAACACGTAGAGGCTTCTGGGTAATGCCGACATCACGTCCTGTCCCGAATCCGCACGAGAATGAGGCTTGCAACGCATGCCGGTTTCCATAGACGGAACAGCAAGACACACTGGAAGGACTCAGTGCCGGTCTAAGGCACTATACCATGTGAGTGCAATAACTTTTTAACAATTGTGTTTGAATAAAAGCACAAGAATGTTGCGCAATGATGGCCGTATGTTTTTTATGAGTTTTTAAAGATCCTCTTAAAGTGAAAACAACAAGAAGCGATTATTGATTGATCGGTGGGGAAATCCCAGGCAGATTATAGTACACTCTGATGAGAAGCAGCTGATCCAGGCTCATATAAGGTATTTTTGATATTGAGTGTTTAGTCTGGAAGGTGGTGGTGTAGCACGGATTGGTGGAAGTTACACACAGTATAGCAATTAGCCCAGGAGGACTTTTGACCACTAAGGCCCGTACACACGAGGAGACATGTCCGATGAAAACGGTCCGCTGAGCTTTTGGTCTGATGTGTGAATTTTTAATAATTGTTGATTTTTCACTGTCCCGGGATATCCACATGTATTTGTTTAGTTTAGGGTTGGTGCAGTTTATCCACTAAAAACAACACAAGGCATGTTTATAGCTAAGTTTTTGCTGTTGCTGCATTTGAGGTTGATGATCTGTCTGGCAGGAGTTTATAGATTTCAAGAACAGAATTACCCTTGCAGTAAATAAGTTTCCCATATATGTAGGTTATCTGCCTGCTAGGAGTTCGGCTTTAATTTATTGCCACCAACATTATGACTATAAATGAATGGATAAATTATCCTGATCTGATCTTCATCTATGCAACTGATAAAATGCTCCAAAAAGTGTTGTTAATGTCATTCACAGCAAGTTAATATTAGCTGGAGGGTCAGGTTTAAAAGCCAGTGTAATAGGTAGTAAGTACAGCAGTAGATTTATTATTCATGTGACTGGCAGAGGCCTCTGACCTGGACACTTTACTCAAGAAATGCCTCCCAGTATTCAGATAATTAGGCTTTCTTAAAGAAGATAAACTCGTCCATCTGGATGAGATAATTAAATAGATAGTCCAAAATAGTTTTCTTATCGTGGTATCTTGTGTTCCATCATTTATACGCTATTTAAGGCAACTCAAGCTGTGACAAAATGGGAAGGCATATAAAAAATTCATAGCTCATTTATAAATGATATCCAACTGTGACTTCTTAAGGAAAAGCCAATAAATGTTGCACATGTGGATACACATACCTGTCCATGATAGGCAGCAGAAAAAAAAATAACAAGTGCCTCTTCATGAATATAACATCTTAACCTAAGCAGCTTATCTGTAGCTGTATCATTAGATCTCCTACGGCTTTCAAGCAAAATGTAAGCACAGGGAGGACAGAGTTGATTATAGAATGTGAAAGACAAGGCTTTACTCACATACCTTGCAGAATATTAACTTATTTATGAAAACCGGGGCACAGCAAAAACAACCGCAAAAGACAAAATTTCATTTCACTTGGAGAAATAAAACACATCTGGTTGGGCAACAACTCTAGTGTACATAACTTCTTCCAAATTTGGAGCGATGTGTGTGAATGGGTCCACCCGACGCGTTTCAACTAAACAGTCATCATCTGGGGTGAAAAAATCATATGTGAATTGTTTTACCTGCCACATGATTTCTCTGTTGGTTTTTGCAATTCACACATCTTTGACATACTGCAGTCAGGCAGGTGGCGACCCTATTTCCTTAAAGCGGGAGTTCACCCATTTGTAAAAAAAAATTTTTTATCCCCTTAGCTTCCTGCTCGTTCGGTCTAGGGGAATCGGCTATTTGTATTAAAATATGAGCAGTACTTACCCGTTTTCGAGCTGCATCTTCTTCCGTCGCTTCCGGGTATGGGTCTTCGGGAGCGGGCGTTCCTTCTTGAGTGACAGCCTTCCGAGAGGCTTCCGACGGTCGCATCCGTCGCGTCACTCGTAGCCGAAAGAAGCCGAACGTCGGTGCGGCTCTATACTGCGCCTGCGCACCGACGTTCGGCTTCTTTCGGAAAATCGTGACGCGATGGATGCGACCGTCGGAAGCCTCTCGGAAGACTGTCACTCAAGAAGGAACGCCCATTCCCGAAGCCCATACCCGGAAGCGACGGAGAGGATGCATCTCGTAAGCGGGTAAGTACTGCACATATTTTAAAATAAATAGCCGATTCCCCTAGTAAAAACGAGCAGGAATCTAAGGGGGGAAAGTGCCCTCTAAGGGTGAACCCCCGCTTTAAACAGCTATGCAGTTTTCTAAAGTATGCATCATTTGCATTCAAAGGCCTTAAAGTATAACTTAAAGTATTACTAAACCTAGGACCCTGCAATCACTATTTCTGGTATCCCACAGTACACAGACCAATTATTTTAGTAAATATAAATTGCTAAATACCTTTTCTCATCAGCAGTATATAGCAGTCTTGTGACTTCTGTCAGTATTCAGCCAAGCACCATTTAAAGCTTGTAGGAGGCGTTTTCATTCTCCTCAGACTGTCCTATGAGGCTGCAGGACCCCTGAGCCTCTGTCTGGATAGTGCCGATCACATGTACCCTGCCAAAAAACAAATCTCCAGCAATACACACCAAGCTGAACATGTGCAGAGTGCCCCCAAGGCAGCAGATGGCTTGGGGACAGTAAAAGAAGGGGAGGATCAGAGGAGACAGGATCAAACAGCCATTTTACACAATACAGAGGATTAATGTCTTAGATTGCACAGAGAGTACAACAAAAATGCTTTATTATTATCATTATTTAAGATACTTATATAGCGCCGTCAATTTACACAGCGCTTTACATATACATTGTACATTGTACATTCACATCGGTCCCTACCCTCAAGGAGCTTACAATCTAAGGTACTGCATATAGGAACTGATTTTACTGTTGTGGGTTTAGCAACACTTTAAGGCAAACTTTTTTTTACGTTTGAGTGGAGAAATATTAGAACTACTGATGTTTTTATTGCTGCCTGTACTGACATTAGGGAGAGTCGCCCTCTCTATTTACCATTTTCACCAACAGTGAAAGTAAATCCAAAATTTTGGTATGTCACTAGAACAAGAGGGGAAATCTTCCAATGGGGACAAACAGGTAATTCCTTCACTGGAGGGATTTTCCTCTTACTTCCAAGTTTTGGCTATGGGATAGGAAGTGAAGGGAAATCTCCCTGATGGGACTACAGCTCCCTCCATTTGTGTATGGAGGTCACAGAAAATTAGAGAAAGTCTTCCCAAATGGGGAGCAGGCAGAAATAAGAAAATGTAACTCTTCCACACAAAGGCTGGAGTTAAAGCGGGAGTTCACCCGAAAAAAATGTTTAACATTAGATTCATGCTCATTTTGTCAAGGGGAATCGGGTCGTTTTTTTAAAATCGAAGCAGTACTTACCGTTTTAGAGAGCGATTTTCTCCGCCGCTTCCGGGTATGGTCTTCGGGACTGGGCGTTCCTATTTGATTGACAGTCTTCTGACAGGCTTCCGACGGTCGCATACATCGCGTCACGAGTAGCCGAAAGAAGCCGAACGTCGGTGCGGCTCTATACGGCGCCTGCGCACCAACGTTCGGCTACTTTCGG
This sequence comes from Rana temporaria, assembly GCF_905171775.1. Lineage (NCBI taxonomy): Eukaryota > Metazoa > Chordata > Amphibia > Anura > Ranidae > Rana > Rana temporaria. Next base: position 194,593,315 of record NC_053491.1, read on the forward strand.
AAAATCGTGACGCGATAGATGCGACCGTCGGAAGCCTGTCGGAAGACTGTCAATCAAATAGGAACGCCCAGTCCCGCAGCCCATACCCGGCAGCGGCGGAGAAGATCGCTCTCTAAAACGGTAAGTACTGCTTCGTTTTTAAAAAAACTACCCGATTCCCCTTGACAAAATGAGCATGAATCTAATGTTAAAAATTAACATTTCCGGGTGAACCTCCACTTTAAACACACAGGTATGTGTTCATATTAATTCGTAACTGCTAGTTTACACGTTAATATGAACTCTTCCACACAAAGGCTGGAGTTCAACACAGGAATGTGTTCATAATACCAGTAATTTGTAAATGCTAGTTGGAAGAGCCTCAAGGTCATTCATCTATTCATGCAAAACAATTTCTGTCTGACACATACACCAAGCTAGGTACCCGCACCTATATTATTGCTTTGGACAGAGCCTAGCAGATTTGTGAGGACTTTAGAGAAGGGAGCACCGCAGGTTGTAAACACTACCCAACCATGAGTCTGTCACTGCATAAGCAAATTTGATGAGAAGCCCGCGGAAGAAACGGGAGAGATGCATGGTATGTTTGTAACTGCGGTTCCCCTTTAATAAAATAAATATTTTAAGAATTTTGGACAGTGACACATTTTGTGCGTTATGTCTTGGTCTTGTTTTTAGCAAATGTGAGAACAGATGGCTCTCATTTCACACAATTGCAATGCAATTCAGTGCAAAATAAAGACTTTATCGTTTTTGACAGTGATACAGAAAGACATCTGTTTGTTGTTCTGTCAAATATTGTCTTGTTTTTCAGCTTTCATACCATGAACAAAAAAAGAAAAAGAAATTCACAGTCATGGGACACATAAATGAATCAAGTGCTAGCCCAAAAAGAAATTGTTTTGTTTTACAATAAATCATTTAAATATTACTCATATGGTATTATTGGGTATTATCTTTACTTTATTCTTAAAAAATTATGCAGGCCAATTGTTTTGAGGATACGTGCTGCAACTGTATATCAAGAGGGTGACAAGATCCAACCATCTGCAGCATGTCCCAGATCCAATTTTTGGACTTCTCTGCAGTGTTGAGGTGTGATCTGCTCCTTTTGGCCTTATGTACTATTTTATTGGCAAATAAGCTGCCTGTCATAGCGATGGACTTATAGGAATGTAGATGGAGGCTTTTGGGATGCTTGAAAAACAGAGGAAAGTCTGTGCAATGAATGCCTTCATTCTAAAGCTGTAGCTATTTTAGAAGCACCAAAAATGTGTTATGCCTCGCACACACGACCAGTTTTCCCGGCCATGACAGCTTTTGACAGCCGTGTGTATGCTCCATTGCAGTTTTTCCGACAGGAAAACCGCCGGGAATCCCGGTGGGAAAAATGAGAACATGTTTTCTTTTTTCCTGCCAGGATTCCTGGCAGTTTTTAAGCCGGCAGTTTTTCTATGGGGAAAACCTGCGGTGGAGCATACACATGGCCGGGTTTCCCAACTAAAGCTCTTATGGCAGTTTTCCTGCCAGGAAAACCGGCCGTGTGTAGGGGGATAAAGCTACCAAGCATGTTCTCGGTTTTCCCCTTGGTTTTCCCGGTGGACTTTTTACCGCCGGAAAAAACGATCGTGTGTAGGGGGCATAACAGTGTAATGCCTGAAGCAATTTCCATGTTTTGTGCATTTGTTTAACGAATACACCTTTGATACTTCTAATGACATCCAACTAAATGTTGTCATGCATCGGCGTATTTAAAAAAAATGAATCAAAATGTTAAATGTGAAGCTGTCACGAAAGACGTTCCGTTTTCCCCCAACGCATGCGCATTGGGACGCGTTTGCGCACGCATCGATGTGCCTGTTGCCCGCGCCGGCGTACGCGCACGCGCGGTGATGGTGTTTTGGCACCAAGAAACGCTATTTAAACTGCCTGATGCCTCTCCATCTTGCTGACCAGTCTACAGCGTTTACCTAAGAATCTGCACCTGTTACCTGTTGATCTTCTGTGTACCTGACCCGGCTTCCTGTGACCTTCCCTGCCTGCAACCTGCCTATGACCCCGGCTTAACCTGACTACGGCTCCTGCTTAACCCCTGGCTCTGTCTCTGCCCGCCTATGTTACCGACCTGGCTTGGACTATCGACTACTCTCTGGACCTACCCTGATTCCTGAACCACTTACCTGGCTCCTGTCCAGCTCGCTCACCTGCCTGATTCCTGTACCTGCTAGTGCCATACCACCGCCTCTGCCTGCTGCTTGGTGCTTCTCCTGGGCCAGCGTACACCTGCCTGCTATCGCTTCCGGACCGCTACCCAGCTTACCATCAGGCACTTGTGCCCCTCCGGACTTTTGACCCTCTGTCCATTCTACCAGGAGGTCCTGAGTCGGAGGCTTACGAGAGGCCACTCCCTGCACGTTGAGCTCCATAACCAGGTACGTGACAGAAGCTTTTTTTCTATTTATTTCAACTTCTTATCCCCAAACCCGGTAATTTTAGACCTAATATTAACATAAAAAACTCTACCACAAACCACATGCTAAAAAAAAAAAAGATTGTCATATGCAAATGTAATTATAACATCAGAAGACACATTTTGATAAGATCATGCACACTCCTCTAATCAGGTCTGACAAGCTATTTGATCATGGGAAAATTAGGTCGCTGAGACCAAAACGCAAAGGAAGTTCAAGTGCAAGTCCAACAGTACTTATCCCAGAACATGATACTTAGCCCTCAAATGTTACCCTGTAAACTCAAACAATATTAATAACAAAGAAGAAATCACTCAAATGTTCCTAAGCTCTGACTGCCACTTGGTTTGGATTTTAAAGCTGAACCTGGTTGTTACTGATTTAGGAATATTGCGTTCTGTTTAGAGGTCAAATTGGTAGGATTATAATGTCGACTCCAGAACAACATACTCAAAGAGAATTTTTACACTTGTATGTATAGTCAGACAAAGGAGAGAGAGCCTCATACAAGCTCAATAGCTATGGTGAGGCAGTAAGTACCTACACACCAAAGCTTCCCTCAATTGGCACCCAACAGTAGTTTAAACCAGCCTTTTTCAACCAGGGTACCCAGGCACCCTGGGGTGCCTTTAGGTTTCTTCAGGGGTGTCTTGACAAAATGCCTAAAAAATTGAACCATAGTTGTATACAAGTAGCAAGTTGATGAAGTCTTTTAGTTACATAAAGCCACAGGTTTTCATTGTGCACCATTACAACCTACCAGCTGCCAGCTTCCTAACAACCATTGATGCCATCAGTTGATAAGGAGGACATTGGGCACAGTATCCTTGTTTGTCCCTGCCCTACCTTTTTTGATCAGTACTGGGGTCACATTAGCTGAGTGAGGGAGAAAAGAAACATTGGAATTCTAGTCAGTATCAGTGTGAAAAGGTGTATTTGCTTTGGAAGAAGAAGCCTGTTTTAATGTGTTATGCTGTGTTATGTAAAGCTGTTTAGTTTTGTTTTTTACATTATAGAATAGGGTGCCTTGACACTGCATAATTTTAAACGGTGCCTTGATCAAAAAAAGTTTGAAAAACACTGGTTTAAACCCTAGAACTACAGAAAGGAGCACTAGACCAAAAGAAAAGAAAAAGTCCAAGGCAATTTTCATTGTTGGTAAAAAAAAGTTAAATAAAAAAAAAGGGCAATACATTTGGAGGGCAACATCACCCCCCCTTCATCAGGGCTCAACACGGGGTAAAACTTGGATGGACTGAAGAGTAATTTCACAGATCTATATTAAAACCAATATTGAACCACCCACATGGAATAACAACTTGACAGCAATTGCTGAGCAACAATGGAAGAGCGTTCACATGATAAGGGGCTTGGGAAAGAAGCGCTGAAAGAGCATGACATAGTGGCTGGGATGGTTAGGTTAGGGTACCATTATAAATAACATTTTTGTTTGAGAATGTTTATGGCTATCTCCACATTAAAAACCATGTTACTTGTTATACCCAACACTACACTATCCCCTTTGCGGTTTCTCCATCCGTCAGCTCTCAGAGATTTTCTTTGCTGCAGCAGCTGTCAGATTTGAAATTGGCATGGCTGCGTGGAGATCCACCCACACAGCTGCTCATTCATTCATTCACAAAGATCTATGAATGGATACACTTCAAGTCCTGTCTGCCACTGCAGCAGATGGACATGTGGTTCTCAATGGAACACAAGGGCGGTGGTGGTTACTGTACTCATAGTCCAGTGACCTTTCATCAAGCTCTCTAACTGAAAGGCCATAGCCCAGTACAGACATAGATAAGGAGGAAGAGTCTTCAGGAGCCTGGCATTGCACCAGTGATCCACTGATCACAGTTGCAAGACTATGCAGGCTCATTTGCAAAAATATAATAACTGCACATTTTTTTTTCTGCAAATATACATGCATTTACCTGTTCTTTTTTCTTTCTTTGCAAAAAGTGGAACAAGTCTTTTTAGTGTTTATCAGGATGTACTAATGGAAAAAAACGTTGCGCATTTAATACTACTTTAACCGTATTCCTGGAGGAATCGGCTTTTTTCTAAAATACTATGTACAAATTTTTAGTATCCTATAGTAACTGGAATACATCATACTCAGATCGTACAATAAATGTACTTTGCACTGTTTCAATAAATAAGCAGACAGCTTTTAAATTGGACCTTTTCGTTCACTAAATTGATAGAGTAATGCAAGCAGCTAACATCAAGCACTCAGCAGAAAAATCTGTTCTCACTCAGAAATGGGTTTTTATGTCTGTTATTCAGTACCGTGACAGCGCAGACATTCTGTTACAAGTGGCGTTATTTCGAGAAAGGGTTGTTTAGCTCGGAATCAATGGAGAATAGCAGCAGCTCTGAGACAGGGTTGAAAGACGGCAGAAAACAATAAGTGACTGAGCTCCCAGATCACACTCTCCATATTCACGCTTCTTTACCCATGTGTTGTTTGCTAAATATAGATGTAGCTCTCCTAATTGACAGGAGTTCATGCTGTGTACACCAAACTCCTAATCTCCATTTCACAAATTCCTTTTAAGGCAGAGGAAGACAACCAATCAATGGCCAATATACAGTATGTTGTGCGAATAAGGTTGGTGATCCTCTCCCTATATAATTTTCCTTCTTATTATTTCCCACTTTGCGGGAGGTTGTATCCATGGTGAGAAAGAGATGAATGCCACTGCAAAATTTATGCTATAGTGTTTATGTAATCATTGTTAATACCTAATTGTTCGATGCAATAAAATGCTTGCATATAATAAACTTGAAATCAGACGTGATTATTAAATCTAAGCAAGGAAAAAATGATATAGATGTATTTCTTCAGAATATAGATTTTTTTGGGTATTTCTCTGCCAGCCACCAATTCTCAGAGACCTTTTCCACTGACCACCAATGTAAGGGGGGTGGTGGGAAGGGTTGCCAACCTCCCAAAGTAAAATTTACTGTCACAGCACCAAAAGTGTACTGACAGAGCCAATTGTCCCTGTAGACAGTTTTCAATTCATGTACTCGCCCTATGGTCCATGCCAAAGCACCTTACTTTGTACAGTATACGTTTATGGGGAACTGTATCAAATGCTTTTGCAAAATCCAGATACACCAAATCTACGAGCCTCCTTTATCTAGATGGCAGCTCACCTCCTCATAGAAGGTTTATAGATTGGTTTGACAAGAACAATTCTTCATGAATCCATGCTGATTACTGCTAATGATACCATTGTCATTACTAAAATCTTGTATATATTCCCTTATCATCCCTTTTAAGAGCTTGCATACAATTAATGTTAGGCTAGCTGGTCTGTAAATCCCAGGGATGTATCTTGGCCCTTTTTAAAATATTGGTGCTACATTGACTTTTCTCCAATCAGCTGGTACCATTCCAGTCAGTATACTGCGGGGTTCCCCTTTACAGTGCAACAGGGAACTCTGCAAACCCTGATGTAAATGGGAACACTGTGGACTCTGATGTAAAGGACAACTCTGAGGACTCTAATGTAAGGGGGAATGCTGCAGACTCTGATGTAAAGAGGGGTTTCTGGTCACCAGACACCCTCGACCTTACACAAGAGTCCACAAAGCTTCCCTTTACAGCACAGAGTTCTCCCTTACATCAGACTCCACAGAGTTGCCCTTTATATCACACTCCACAAAGTTCTCCCTTTACATCAGGGTTTCCATTTACAGTCAATCAGGGTCTGCAGCATTCCCCTTTACAACAGATTTAATCTTTATATCAGGATTTGTAGAGTTTCCCGTTGCCCTGTAAAGGGGAACTGAGCAGACTTTGATGTAAATAGAAACTCTGAGAACATTGATTTAAGGGGGAACGCCAGGAACTCTGATGTGGGGGGATTCTAGTGACCACAGACCACCTTACACAGAATAAATACACTAAGGTAGGGGGGTTACTGATATAAGTAAATTCACTCCCCCTTACATCAGTGACCCACCCCCCCCACACACATACACACACACACACACATGTAGATTGTGTGGCCTTGCTGGAGGCGCTGTCACTGACCTCCTCCATAATGCTCGCTGTAGCTTGGGTACACAATGCAGGGTAGGCAGGCACGTCGGACCTGACAGGCAAAGCAAGCAATTGCCTGGGGCCCCCGAGCTGGCCAGGGGCCCCAGCAGGGAGGGCCCTTGCCGCACCGCGCTGCGTCCTCCTGCAGTCCGGTCGGCCGTGTACCATAACCGCGCGGTACAGGAGATTCAGGTTCCTGTTCCCGGCCGGACTGACAGGAAGTGCACACACTGAGTGTTCACTTCCTTTCAGTCCGGCCCCGGGAACAGCAAACTGAATCCCCTGTACCACGCGGTTATGGTACACGGCCGACCGGACTGCAGGAGGATGCAGCGATGCGGCAAGGGCCCTCCCTGCTGGGGCCCCTGTGCGGACACCAACATATGCCGACGTGTGCGTGCGTGTGAGGCGGAGGTAAGCTGCCAACCCCCCCCTCCCCCCGCTTCTCAACTACTTGAAAAGTCACTTTTTTTTTTGCTTGGGGCCCCCAAATCTCTTCAAACGGCCCTGAGGGTAGGCTCAGTCCAATGGTCTTGGTCCTCTGGTTTGATCCTTCTCCTCTCCAGTAAAAGTCCTCCCAGCTTCTGTACCTGCGGCGCTCCCTCCCCCCTCCAGTCCTTTCTGTAATTTTAAAGGGGCCAATGATATCATTGCACTCCCCCCCCCCCCCGCCCCGGGCCTGCCGGAGGCCCCGAGCTTGCTCAAGTCCACCCTAGCATAACCAAGGCCACTGTCTGTAACGGACATTTACGAACAGCTTGTAAATCGGCTGATTTTTACAAATGTCCATAGATATACAGATGGTTGACAACCCTGGTGGGGGGGTGCTTCTGCACTGATCACTAATATAGACATTCATGTTGTCAACCAATGTGAAGGGTCCTTTGATCCAATGACCATAAATCTAAAAGGAAATTCTCTGCTGACTACCAATGTAAGGGAGGCCCTTCTTCAGTGACCCTTGATGTGAGAGGACATTTTTCCACTGACCACCAATGAAAGTGGGGTGCTTCTCTACTGTTCACTAATGCAGACATTCTTCCTCCAACTGTCAACCAATGTAAGGGGTCCCTTGTTCCAAGGACCATAAATATTAGGGGCTATTTTTAATCACAAATTTAAGGAAGGACATTTTCCACTAACCATCTATGTGGGGGAACTTTTAAACTGATTACCAATGAAAGGTGACATTTCTCCACTGACCACCAATGTAACGTAACATTACAATTTTCACTGTTCTTATTTGATCATTATTATTGCTTGTTTAATTTTATTTCATTCATCATTATTTAGAGCATGTTTTTACGATCTACAACTTACTGGTCACAGTAACTACTGTGAGCTGTAAATATAATTTTTTTAGCCGTGATTTCCAGACCTGAAAATTATTGTAAGGGTTCTTCAGATAACTTCTCTAATGTGACAGAACCACAATGATGTATATGGCTAATCTGTGAAATATTAAAGTGTCTGCACTTTAGGTCAGTAAAGGATGCATAAATATTTCTCTAGGTATAGGTTTCCTTCAAACTCCTGTCCAGCCTATATCTTCTACCACTTACCCAGGCTGTCTTAATAGCATCATGGGCCCCTGGGCAAAGTAATGCACTGGGGCCCCACCAGCTTGCCCCAATTTACACACCTAGGGGCAGATCCACAAAAGAATTACGCCGGCGTATCTTTTGATACGCCGAGTAATTTCAAATTTTGCGCGTCGTATCTTTGTTTTGTATCTTCAAAACAAGATATGACGGCATCTCGGATCGATCCGACAGGCGTACGTCTTAGTACGCCGTCGGATCTTAGAGGCAATATTTAGGCGGCCGCTAGGTGGCGTTCCGTCGAATTCCGCGTCGAGTATGCAAATTAGCTAGTTACGGCGATTCCGCCGGCGCATTTTTTTACGTCGTTTGCGTTCGGCTTTTCCGGCGTATAGTTAAAGCTGCTATATGGTGGCGTACTCAATGTTAAGTATGGCCGTCGTTCCCGCCTCGCATTTTGAATTTTTTACGTCGTTTGCGAATAGGGATTTGCGTAGAATGACGTCACCGTTGTGAGCATTGGCTTGTTCTGGGTTAATTTCGAGCATGTGCACTGGGATACCCCCACGGACGGCGCATGCGCAGTTAAAAAAAACGTTGTTTACGTCGGGTCACAACGTATTTACATAAAACACGCCCCCATCACAGAGATTTGAATGCCGCGCCATTACGCCGCCAAAGATACACTACGCCGCCATAACTTACGGCGTGAATTCTTTGAGGATTCGAAAAAAAAAAGTTACGGCGGCGTAGTGTATCTTAGATACGCTGCGCCCGGCAGAGAGATGCGCAGCTGCTGTACGTGGATCTGGCCCCTACTTTCAAGAAATAAAGTATAAATAGTTGATAGAATTAAACATATATTCATTAGTACTTTCAATAAAATCGATTTTACAAAAGGAAAACATTCCATAAATCAAAGACTAGTCAACACAAAGGGCACAGTACAGGGGGGAATGCAGAAGGGCACAGTACAGGGGGGTCAGAAGGGCACAGTATAGGTTCTGGGACGCTTCTCGGGACACGTCTATATCGGGACAGTTTTGTAAAAAGCGTGACTGTCCCAGTAAATCCGGGATAGTTGGCAAGTATGATGTAATGCAAGATTATTGTGGGGCCCCCATGTACCTGGGGCCCCTGGGCAGTGCCCAGGAGTGCCCTTGCATTAAGATGGCCCTGCACTTACCCCAATGTGAATTGCCTCTCTGCTCCTGCTCTTGCTTAAAGCGGAGGTCCACACAAAAAGTGAACCTCTGCTTTTCGGAACCCTTTCCCCCCTTCGGTGTCACATTTGGCACTTTTCAGGGGGGGGTGCAGATACCTGTATAATACAGGTAATTACACCCACTTCTGGGCATAGACTCCTGCACCTTCCCGTCCCCCCACTGTCTTTTGGGAAACACACTGGTCCCAGAAGACAGCGGGAACCAGTGAAGATGCGCAGCGCGACTCACGCAAGCGCAGTAGGGAACCGGGAAGTGAAGCCGCAAAGCTTTACTTCCTGATTCCCTCACCGAGGATGGCGGCAGGGGCAGCCGAGAGCCAAGCGATTGCTCGGCTTCGGCTGCTGACATCGCGGGCACCCTGGACAGGTAAGTGTCCATTTATTAAAAGTTAGCAGCTGCAGTATTTGTAGCTGCTGGCTTTTAATATATATTTTTTTTTTAGGCGGACCTCCGCTTTAACTGCATATTTTCCTTTTAAACCAGTGTGTATAACAAACCAGCTTTTTGGGAGCCAGTTTGTCTACTGAGATATGTCTAAATTGTAGGCAGGCATAAAAACAAAAATGACTGCAGATCATGCAGTTCTGTATTAATTTAAAATCAATATTTTATTTCAATTAGTATCTCTGTAATACCCTGTAGCAACACATCAAAACAAATACAGGGTAGTCAGTAGCCAGTCAGGCTTTGCTGTATGTGCTGACAGGAATTTTCCAATAGGAGAAAGCAAAGTGGTTGGTAACGGTTCACGACCAAGATTTCTTGTTGCTGCAGTGGAGGTTGAAGATCTGGCAGGGGTGGGTGCTCTGATTTACAGATTTATTGGTAGAGATTATACAGATAGGGCCAGATTCACAACGAGCGGGCGCAACGTAACTTTTCTGATTTAAGTTACACCGCCGCAAATTACACAAGTTAGTGCCCGATCCACAAAGCACTTACCTGAAAATTTGCGGCGGTGTATCCTAAATCCTAAGGCGGGCCAATTCAAATGGGGCGAGTCCCATTTAAATTAGGCGCGCTCCCGCGCCGGACGTACTGTGCATGCTCCCGACGCTATTTTCCCGACGTGCTTTGCGTGAAGTTACGTTGCGCCGAGTTTTGTGAATCGCGACGGGTAAAAAAGAGACGCGGCGAAAAAAAAATAAAAAAATTGACAGCGACGCGGGAAAGACGGGTACACTTTTACATGGTGTACTAACTTTACACTTTGTAAAAGGTACCCTATCTTTGCGACGGCAAACTAACACTTACGGCGACTTAACGAAGGGAAAAAGCTTTGTGGATCTCCGTAAGTGCTAATTTGCATACCCGACGCTGGATTACGACGAGAAACGCCCCCAGCGGCGGCCGCGGTACTGCATCCTAAGATCCGACAGTGTAAGTCCATTACACCTGTCGGATCTTAGGACTAGCTATGCGTAACTGATTCTATGAATCAGCCGCATAGTTACAAATAGAGATACGACGGCGTATCAGTAGATACGCCGTCGTATCTCTTTTGTGAATCTGGCCCATAGTCCCTATATATGTACATACCTCCCAACTTTTTGAGATGGGAATGAGGGACACCTATCAGCAAAAGTATGCAGGCATAGGACACACACCCCAGCCACGCCCCCTTTAAAGGAGAATTGTACAAAAAAACAAGATTGGTTAAACCCAAAAGTAATTTTTTACCACTACTATTCCTTTATATTGGCTTTCGGAATTTATAAATGCAGCAATTTAGAAATCAGATGAAAGGTTTAGCCCTAGAAAACACTTTTTTATAGATAAAAAGTGCATTTTATATACAACTATATATATATATAAGACGAAAATGAGGGACAAATGAGGATTAATAAGGGATAGAGGGACATTGTTCTAAATCAGGGACAGTCCCTCGAAATCAGGGACAGTTGGGGGGTATGTATGTATTTCATATTTGCTGTTTGCCTGGAGTTCAGCCTTTAAGTGCCCACGCACGTTTAAGGGCAATCGGACAGGTAGACACACTCTGACTGCCATCAGGCTGAATAGTCAAGTGGAGGTTCCTCCTAATGCATATAGGAGGGGAAGATGCACACGTACACCGTCAGCTCTGGACCTCTGTGCATGGGGCTCTTTTTCTTCACACACACACGACTCTGGATCACTGTCCCTCTTTTTATATTACAGGACCAGTGGGTCGGACCCAAAGATAACCTGCCTAAACCAAAGAGCTGGGAAAGGCATTAAACCTTACCCTCCCGTTCCAGGCCAGCACCTAACTGGCATAATTTCAACCCGCTTACAAGTCTATTGCAGTGTGAACCACAGATGTTTATTAACCACTTAAGGACCGATACACGCCTATTTACGTAGACAGAATGGCACGGCTGGGCAAATGGGCGTATATATACGTCCCCTTTAATTTGCAGGCGTGTGGTCGTGCACATGCCGCCACGCTCGCGACCCTGCCGCGAGCTCTGTGACCGTGCCCACGGGACCCGCGGACTTTTGGTCCGCCGGTGTCCCGCAATCGGGTCACAGAGCTGAAGAACAGGGAGATGTTAGCGAACACAACATCTCCCCGTTCTTCCTAGTGACATTTCACTGATCATCTGTTCCCTGTCATCGGGAACAGCAATAAGTGACATGTCACGGCAAGCCAGGCCCCCTAACAGTTAGAAGCACTCCCTAGGTCACACTTAACCCCTTCAGTGCCCCCTACAGGTTAACCCCTTCACTGCTAGTGTCATTTTTACAGTAATCAGTGCATTTTTATAGCACTGATCGCTGTAAAAATTACAATGGTCCCAAAATGGTGTCAATGTCAATGATGTGTCCGCCATAATGTCGCAGTCATGATAAAAATCGCTGATTGCCGCCATTACTAGTAAAAAAAATATTAATAAAAATGCCATAAAACTATCCCCTATTTTGTAGATGCTATAACGTTTGCACAAACCAATCAATAAATGATTTTCTTACCAAAAATATATAGAAGAATACATATCGGCCTAAACTGAGGAAACAAAATGTTTTTTTATATATTTTTTGGGGTTATTTATTATAGCAAAAAGTAAAAAATATTGAATTTTTTTCAAAATTGTCACTCTATTTTTGTTTGTAGCGCAAAAAATAAAAACCGCACAGGTGATCAAATACCGCTAAAAGAAAGCTCTATTTGTGGGGAAAAAAGGACGTCGATTTTGTTTGGGAGCCACGTCGCACGACCGCGCAATTGTCAGTTAAAGCGACACAGTGCCGAATCGCAAAAAGTTGCCTGGTCTTTGGTCAGCCAAATGGTCCGGGGCTGAAGTGGTTAAGGAGAAAATGAAGATGGGGTCCTTTCACTAAACTATAAGGTTTGAAGCATGGCTGAACTTTAATATGAAAAGCTATTTGAAGAAAGCCATTATTCACTTTAATAAAAAATGTTGCTTTGTCCAGAAGTACAAAAATGTCATTAAATGCAACAACAACTTATTTGCAGGATGAACAAAAAGCAGAATTGCTATTTTATTTGCATACACATTCAAACTGCCCTTGGAAAAATGAGTTTGAATGGATTCTTAAATCAATGTTCTTCAGAGAATTGAAATTTCTTAGAGCATTCACTATAATGAAAAATGTTTTGTGCGGTAAGAAAATGTAAAGTCAAATTGCAGCTGCGTCAGTGGACCAGCACATATTCAATGATAATATGGCTAGTGTGTAATGGAAAATCAGTATGCTATTATTCTGTTTATGCGGCTCAGAATGAAATTAAAGGTTACCGTTTCTATCCTTAATTGCGTTCACATATACTATACTACAGTGGCTTTATCACGGTAATTAATATACTTTAATTAAGCACAATTAAAGTAACTCCATCATGAAGAAAATTTGATTAAGTATATATTGGGAGCCAGTGTTGCCAACCTACCAGATTGAAATTTACTGACACAACACCCAAAATTTACAGGCACAGCCAAGTTTTTACTGGCAGTTCCAAAATTACACTTTTAGGTGAAAAGTATTTATGCTACAAATAAGTACAATATGCAATTAGCAATGTGACTTTAAGGCTAAGCAGGGACAGGACTCAGGAGGGCAATATATTAGAATGGGCGAAGCACGCATGAAATTGACTCTCACAGTGATACTAACAGCATGCAGGGGTCAAGTCCTGGGGAAAAAAGTGTGGGAACTCCCACTCAAGAAAAAAAAAATGATACGCTCATATGCATAATTACTAAACCGCAAGCTCCCAGGAGACATTGCAGCATCAAAGAAGTGACGGAAAACCCGCACACTACCTGATGAATCCATATACAGGAAGCAGCCAGTAACAAAGGATTACTAAGGTTCGCCTGCCCCTGAAAGTGACTCGAGCTGGGCATCGCCGCTTAGTGAAGGATTGGCTCGGGCGGCTCGCCTGCTCTCAGCTGCTCTAGTCCTGCAAAGGGAACTGAGTTCCTGCTGTGAAAAAAGTACAGGAACTCCGTTCCCACGCGTTCCCGCAGGACTTGAGCCCTGGTGTGCAGCAACACAGATCACCGACACGACACGTCCCCTCCTGAGTCACAGTGACATTCTCTCTCCATGCCAGGTGGTCCCTTCAGTCCCCTCCAGTCCAAACAGCACTGACAGTCCCACTCCGGGTTTGCCTTACTTCTGTCCTGCAAACCTGCACACGAGGCTCTGGCTGCTCCGCTACCTTGCGCCATGACATCACACGACACGCTCAGACACCGCTTCCACCAGACCCGCCCCACCAAACACACTGTAGCAGGCACTTGGATGGTCTCAGCCGGCTCCGGGCCCAAGCTGCCTATGCAAAGTTCCGAGCCGGGTGTCACAGCCATATTTTTTACTAGCAACCTTTTCCTCTTACTAGCATTTACTGGCAGGAGAAAAGTGCCCATTTTTTACTGGCTGCCAGTAAAAATACTGGCGGTTGGCTACACTGTTGGGAGCTACTGCAAAATTAGACACGGAAAGGTGCCTGCCAATGTATCCTGCTGCTGTGTCTCAGACAGTGAGGAGGGAGAGACCTGGGAGAGCTTCTGCACTGGTGCACATTGCTGGATCAGGCTAAGGTGAGTATTAGGAGGGCTGCGGGGGGAGCTGCACCCTTTTTTACCCTCATTCATAGAATGAATGAGGACGTACAGGACGTACAGGACGTCAGCGCGAGAGTTGCCGAGCCTGCCCGACGATACACGAGTGTACTGCGCTCTGTATATGTCGGCGCAGTATTCAAACTCGGCGCGGGAAACGAGCGGGGAGGACGCGAGGACGCCGCAGAAGGACGCGGGACCGACGAAGAGGACACCCGAAGTCGCAGACGGACGCCGGACCCGACGAGGCCGCCGATGGACGCCGCGCAAGACACCAAAACTGTAAGTACAAAAAAACTTTTTTCCACAGGAATTCGGGGCAACTTTAGGGGTGCGCGCTATACGCGGGAGCGCGCTATACCCCGATAAATACAGTATTTATTTCTGAAATATAGGCTAGCAAATGACTTGACTTGAAGGACTGGGAGGCATATCAGTTTATTCCCTATGTATAGTGTGTACAGAGAAAGGAAAAGTTAGGGTTTGGTCCATAGCAGCCAATCAGGTGTCAGCTCAAATTTTTTAACCTCTACTACAAAAATGGCAGCTAGAATCTAGAAGGTTGCTATAAGCAATACATCTGTCCCTGAGTATTTTATAAATTAGTCCAATGATGTACTGACTTGTGTTTTTTTTTTAGTGCTACAATATACAGACCAAAACATAAAGTCACTCATAGAAAAAAAGGCCAAGTGGTCCATCGAGTTTGCCTCGTTTTTATTTATTTATATGCAGTTCTGCGCAAAACCTTTAGGCAGGTGTGAAGAAATGCTTTAAAAAATACACTATATTACCAAAAGTATTAAGATGCCTGCCTTTACACATGAACTTGAATGGCATCCCAGTCTCAAGCCTCGTACACACGATCGGATTTTCCGCAGACAAAGTGTAGGACTTTTGTCTAAAGGGCATTGGCCAGGAATTTCTCCTTCATACAAACGGCACACAATTGTCAGCCAACAAACATGAAACTTCATGTTTTTTCAGCTCTTAAGCGCCACCCTTTGGGAACTTCTGCTAATGTTGTGTTTGGTGAGCATTGCTTTCGAGCATGTGTTGTGTTGTGACTTTTGTCCGACGGACTTGTGTACACACGATCGGAAAATCCAACAACAGACCATTGTTCGTCGAAAGTTTTAAAGCCTGCCATCCAACATTTGTCAGCGGAAAATTAGACAACAATTGTCAGATGCAGCATACAAACGGTCAGATTTTCCACCAACAGGCTGTCAACACACAATTCCCGTTGGAAAATCCGATCGTGTGGACGAGGCTTAAGTCTGTAGGGTTCAATATTAAGTTGGCCCACCCTTTGTAGCTATAACAGCTTAAATTATTTTGGAAAGGTTGTCCACAAGGTTTAGGAGTGTGTCTATGGGAATGTTTGACCTTTCTTCCAGAAGCACATTTGTGAGGTGGGAAAGGGCCTGGCTTGCAGTCTGCATTCTAATTCATCCCAAAAGGGATCTATCACGTTGAGGTCAGGAATCTGTCCAGACTAGTCAAGTTTCTCCACCCAAACCCGCTCACCCATGCCTTTAAGGACCTTGTTTGTGCACTGGTGCACAGTTATGTTGGAACAGGAAGAGGCCATCCCCAAACTGTTCCCACAAAGTTGAGAGCATGAAATTGCCCAAAATGTCTTGGTATGCTGACACCTTAAAGGAGTTGTAAAGGAAAATATTTTTTTGCCTAAAATTAATGTCTGCAAGGTAGACAGGCAGAATAGTGTAATGATTCTGTTAAAAAAATTTGTAAATACCTATTAAATTCCTTTATCTATATCACTTCCGGCGTTCTAGTTTCTGTTCTCTCATTCACTTCCTGGTTTGCATCGCTCGCTCATGTAAGAACTACATTTCCCAGTATGCATTGCGGCACACCCAGTAATTCACACCTCCTTGAAGTCTCTAACACGTAGAGAGCGTCCTGCCACACAGATGTAGTTCCCAGGAGAGGGTGAGCACGTTTCTGACCACCGCAGTAAAGCCTCCCTTCACGGTGGTCAGTAAAATCAGACAAGCAGGAAGTTAAGAGAACAGAGAAGAAATAGAGCAACTTCTGAGCAAAAACAAACAATGAGGAAGTGAAAAGAGGAATGTCTGCAGGTAAAGGATGCTTATTATGAAAACAAAAAAAAATTCCTTTACAACCCCTTTAAGAGTTCCCTTCACTGGAACTAAGGTGCCAAGCCCAACCCACCCCTGAAAAACAACCCCACACCATAATCTCCCCTCCATCAAATGATTTGGACCAGTGCGCAAAGCATGGTCCATAAAGACATGGAGGAGCCATAAAGACATGGATGAGCAAGTTTTGAGTGGAGGAACTTGACTGGCCTGCACAGAGTCCTGACCTCAACACGATAGAACACCTTTGGGATGAATTAGAGCAGAGACAGCGAGCCAGGCTTTCTCATTCACATCAGTGCTTGACCTCACAAATGCGCTTCTGGAAGAAAGGTCAAACATTCACATAGACACACTCCTAAACCTTATGGACAGCCTTCCCAGAAGACTTGAAGCTTTTATAGCAACAAAGAGTGGGCCAACTCAATATTGAACCCTACAGACTAAGACTGGGATGCCAATAAAGTTCATGTGTGTGTAAAAGCAGGCGCCCCAATACTTATAGTGTATATATTTTAATTGTTTATCTTTATCAAATTTACAAAATGCAAAGTGAGTGAACAGAAGAAAAATTGAAATACATTTTTGGTGTGACAAGCCTTTGGTTTCAAACCAGCATCAATTCTTACATTTGTACACTTTGTTCAAACAGGTGCTAAAGATCAACAATTCCATATGTAGGTTAAAACACAGGGATTGATTTACTAAAACTGGAGAGTGCAAAATCTGGTGCAGCTCTGCAAAGTTACCAATCAGCTTCCATTTTATTTTTATTTCTTGTCAAAGCTTAAAGCGGGGGTTCACCCTAAAAACGATTTTCTAACATTACATCCAGCTCACTCTCTACATTCACAGTATGCCGTTTGTTTTGTTCTTTTTTTGCTGTACATACCTCGTACAGCTATTTTCTTCCCCGGCTTCCGGGTCGGGACTCTCGCGGGAGTGGGCGTTCCTATCCAGCAGGTGATTGACGTGATGACAAAAACGACCTCCCCCCGTCGCATAAGGAGCGTCACGAGTTGCCGAAAGAAGCCGAACGGCGAGTCGGTGCTATACGGCGCTTGTGCACCGACGTTCGGCTTCTTTCGGCAACTAGTGACGCTCCTTATGCGACGGGATGAGGTCGTTTTTGTCATCACGTCAATCACCTGCTGGATAGGAACGCCCACTCCCGCGGGAGTCCCAACCCGGAAGATGGGGAAGAAAATAGCTGTACGAGGTATGTACAGCAAAAAACAAACGGCATACTGTGAATGTAGAGAGTGAGCTGGATGTAATGTTAGAAAATCGTTTTTAGGGTGAACCCCCACTTTAATTGAACAAGCATAAAGCCAGGGGCGTTGCTAGGTGGCAAAAAGACCAGGGGCTTCAGCCCGAGGTCAAAGGCCAGAAGTGGGGGGCCAGAAGCGTGGCACTCGGCTACATTCGGCAAGGCTTGGGTCGGGATCTTTGCCGAAAAAATACTGGTCATTAAAAACGATCGTGTGTGGGCTCCAGAGCATTTTTCTCAACGTGAAAAATGGGCATTAAAAATTTAGAACATGCTATAATTTTTCACATCGTTTGTCAAGTTGTCGTTTTTCACGTAGTGAAAAACGGTCGTGTGTAGGCTTCAACGACGGGAAAAAAACATGCATGCTCAGAAGCAAGTTATGAGACGGGAGCACCTGTTCTGGTAAAACTAGCGTTTGTAATGGAGATAGCACATTCATCACGCTGTAACAGACTGAAAAGCACGAAGACTGAAAAGCGCGAATCGTCTCTCACCAAACTTTTACTAACACGAAATCAGAAAAAACAGCCCAAAGGGTGGCTCCATCTGAATGGAACTTCCCCTTCATAGTGCTCTCGTACGTGTTGTACGTCACCGCGCTTTGCTCCAGCATTTTGTTTTCACGATCGTGTGTATGCAAGGCAGGCTTGACAAGAATCACGCCGAGAAAAACGTTGTTTTTTCTAGGACATTAAAAATAGTCGTGTGTACGCGGCATAAGTTTATGAATGCCAGTAATATCTGAGTATATAGCCACTTCCAACTACATGGTTCATAGATCTACACAGTTTCTAAAGCAACAGTAGATTTAATTGACCTGTTAATAAGGTACAGATCCCTTTTCCAGTAGACATTCAGAAAGAAATATATAGGCATTTATTAGTGGAAGTGTAGCTAAATAAAATATCAGCAGACAGTAATTATGAGCCTGTTATACATAATTATGTGCCTATTATGCTTCTTGTAAATGCACGTTCAAAGATTAAAAGTTGTTGTTTATGCCAATAGAGTTTTGAAATCAGGACCACTATTTGCACGTATTTTAGTGTTTGGTTTTTTAAACCAGAAACTCAATATACTGAAGAAATAAGGTCAATTTGACAGCCCAGAAAGCAGCATTTTTAGAAGGAAAAAGTGTAGGGAATGATGCTCCCAAGCCCTGAATCCGGTGAACCTCATGGAATATTTGGTGCTGAATGCCAGCAGGGGCTCATCTTATGCTCTGCAGATTGTCCAAATCCAAAGGAAAATACCATCTGCACTCTGAAGAAAATGTAAAAAGCTGTTTTTTCATCTTGGCAACATTACCAAACAAGTACCCACTTGGGACTTTCTCACTGACGCATTTCAACTTCAGGGCCAGGCTTACAGTGATTGTAAACAATCAACTTGTAAAACAACCCATTTTGTTTATAATTGAAATGAAAGGCAAAACATTTGGGTATAGATATAAAAAACAACTTTATAAATACTTTTTTTTTTTTTAAGTGATTACGTTCCCTCTGTTCTCAGCTGAATATAAGAGCTGGGGGGGAGAAGCAACAGTACACTGAGCTTCCCAATGAATGGCTGTGCAGGGGGGGGTGTCAGAATAAGTCTGACCATTGGAGGAGAGCAGACTGAGCTCCCAGCACAGCTAGAGAATTTTTTTTTTTTTTTTTTTACCAAAAATATGTAGAAGAATACGTATCGACCTAAACTGAGAATTTTTTTTTTTTTTTTTTTTAATGGGATATTTATTATAGCAAAAAGTAAAAAATATTGGTCTAGATTCAGGTACGGCCGATCTACGTTGCGCTGGCGTAGCGTACCGTATTTACGCTACGCCGCCGCAACTTAGAGAGGCAAGTGCTGTATTCACAAAGCACTTGCCTCCTAAGTTAAGGCGGCGTAGCGTAAATGGGCCGGCGTAAGCGCGTGTAATTCAAAGTAGGCTGTAGGGGGCGTGTTGTATTTAAATGAGGCTTGACCCCATGTAGATGCATGGCCGAACGAACGGCGCATGCGTGCGCATGCTCAGTATCACGTCGTATTTACGCCCAAAGATACGTCGGCTCGAAGTAACGGGTTCTCCGATTCCTCCGTTGAGGGAACGGGGCAATTTGTTTGTGGGAGGGAAGTACAGTGGAGGGAAGGGAATTGGTTGCATTTCTGTGTGCCATGATATGCCTGTATTGTTCCAACTACTGTGCCATTACTTTTTGGACCACTGTACCTGTACTTGTACTTGTGAAAACTAATAAAAAAAAAAGTTTAAAAAAAAAAATAAAAAAAAAAGATACGTCGGCTCAATGCCTGTGACGTGAACGTAATTTACGCACAGCCCTATTCGCGTACGACTTACGTAAACGACATAAAAAGATACGCTTGTTCCGACGTCCATACTTTGCATGGGGTGCGCCACCTAGAGACCAGCTTTATCTTTACGCCGGCGTATCTCTAATGTAAACAGCGTAACTAATTGCGACGGGCGCACGTACCATCGTGAATCGGCGTATCTATTCATTTGCATATTCTACGCCAAACTCAACGGAAGCGCCACCTAGCGGCCAGCGTAAATATGCACCCTAAGATACAACTGCGTAGGAGACTTACGCCGCTCGTATCTTAGCCCAATTTAGGCGTATCTGGTTTCCAGAATACGCTTAAATTTACGACGGCGCAGATTCGGACTTACGACGGCGTATCTACTGATACGCCGACGTAAGTCTCTGAGAATCTGGCCCATTGTGTTTTTTTTCAAAATTGACGCTCTTTTTTTGTTTATAGCACAAAAAATAAAAACCGTACAGGCGATCAAATACCACGAAAAGAAAGCTCTATTTGTGGGGAAAAAAGGACGTCAATTTTGTTTGGGAGCCACGTCGCACGACCGCACAATTGTCAGTTAAAGCGACGCAGTGCCGGAAGCTGAAATTTCGCCTGGGCAGGAAGGGGGTATATGTGCACAGTAAGCAAGTGGTTAAACACATTGAACTAGGGCAAAAGTATAATTTAAAGTGTTACTAAACCCACAACAGTAAAATCAGTCTGTATATGCAGTAACGTATGCTTGTAATACTCACTGTGGAATCTAAGGAGTTAATATACTGCATTGTGTAAAAGGGCTGTTTGATCCTGTCTTCTCTGATCGTCACGTTCTTTCAGTGTCCTCAATCTATTTCCTGATATTGTAGAGGGAAGGGGGCACTCTGCACATGCTCAGTGTGTATTGCTGAGAGGTTTTATTTGGGAGGTGTATGTGATCAGCACAGGGTCAATCAACACTATCCAGACAGAAAGTCAGGGGTCCTGCAGTCTTATAGGACAGTGAGAGCAGAATGAAAACTCCTCCTACAAGCTTTAACCAGACACTGATAGAAGTCAGACTGCTCTAACTGCTGATGAGAAAGGGTGTTTAGCAGTTTATAGTTACCAAAACACTTTCCGTGTTCTGTGTATTGTGGGAGACAGATATAGTGAATGCAGGGTCCTGGGTTTAGTAACACTTTAAGGGCTCTTTCACATGGGCGGACCGTATGTCCGCTTTTTCATCCATCCGTGTACGGATGAAAAAAGGACATACATTGGTCCCTATGAGATTGCAGGTGTCAGCGGATGTTCATCCGCTGACACCCGATCTCACACGGTTCCGCAATCCTCTGAATCTGCAGACGGAGGAAAACCCTATTTTTCCATCCGTCTGCGGATCGGATCGGGTGAACACGGACATACGGTCCGTGTTCATCTGATCCCCCCATAGAGGAGAGTGAAGAAAAGACAGGGCGGTCCCTGCACAGTGTGCGGGGACCGCCCTGTCATCCGCCGGCTCAGCGGGGATCAACAGAGCGATCCCCGCTGAGCAAACGGAGGTTCACGAGGCGGATCATCATTGCCCTGTGTGAAAGAGCCCTAAGGGCTTCAAGGAAGCTGATTGAAGGTAGGTAAATAACGAACCAAAATCAAACCAAAAACTATTTTTTATTAAATAAAAACAATAAAAGATGATTTACAAAAACTTTGAGCAACTGATGCATTTTATGATACCTGAGGAAGTCAAATTGTTGATTAAGCACATTTTTAAGTACTCAGAGACTTTGTAAAATGTTTTTTTTTTTTATTTTATTTTTTTCACCTATACAAATACCCAATAAATTGATGGGCTAACATAAACATAGTTATCAACATGGTAAAACTGGGCAGCACAATCAACGGTATAATTTTTTCTTGTGCAACGACTGAAACTACTAACATAAGAGTGAATAGGAGTGATTGATGTGTCCTCTATTGCATCCGGCACCCCATCCCTATGAGTTATATTATAGGGTTGTGAAAAAGAATGGGAGTGATTATAGCGGTGCCTTAAACAAGTCACAAAAAATTTAAGTCAAATCAGTAAATAAATATAAGCATTGTATTGGTAATACAAAAATAGTATTAAAAACATTAACAGTAGACTAGAATTGACATGGGTTATTACAGAGTCCCGACATGTTTCGGCAAAACGTTGCCTTCCTCAGGGGTATGAATCAATCAAAGTATTTTGTACAATCTATTAAAAGATACATACAGGTAATTAGTTCAGAGAATATGAAAAAATTAATGTTTCAAAACAGGGCTGCGTTCTCAGAGAATAAATGAACAAACATGGATCCAATATGTGGAAATTAACCAATGTGAAAAAGCTGAGACAAGCGATGTACCTGCCCCGGGTCCACACAGGAAGCAGAGCCAGATGCAGCAAATCGCAAAGTCACCCAAAACACCAATCAGACCTTAGTGACATTAGACACTGATTGGGAACCATACACTAATGAAACAATTGTAATGAAATCCTATACATCACGCAGAAGTAGCTACAGTTACACAATTTATTTACACAATTAAACAAAGATATAATAATTCTTACTGCATCTAATCAAATTTTAGGTTAAAAAAAACGTATTAGGTACTTTTTGAAAATAAAAGTAGACATCAATTGTTATGATCTGAACTATAAAATATGAAGTTAACACTATAAATATGTTCATATATGTTTAATGCACTACAGCAATTTGTTCAGGAAACATTGATCTGATTGTATTCCTTAGGTAGCTGAACTACTTACTGCTACAGTTAATCATTTCCTTGCAGCTGAACATCAAGAATTGAAAGACCAGCATTAGATTTTCCACATTAAAGAATCGTACATGAGGCTATCAACCAACTATAGAATATATCTTTTATTCTAACGGCACATCAATTGAAGATCGAATTATCCCATGGATGCCATGAAACAGTTGTTTGTTCCAAGTTCAATACTAACTAATGTACAATTTATAGATTAAGACTGTTCATTGGAGTCCAGTAACAGCTTATTAAAATCCTATTACCACTGATGTCTCTGCCAAAATCTTGAAGAGTGGGATGAAGACAGCAGAAAACTAGAGCTCATGAGCAATTTGGCAGGATGTCCAAGAACAGACAGTCATTTATACAAGAATGCTACTTGCGCTGGGATGAAAAAACGTTTATTCTATGTGGGATGTTTCTCTGAATTTTTAAAAGAGAACAAACGAATTACATGTTGCAAAGCTCACCCTTTTAAAGAGGAAGTAAACCCCTAATGGGTTTTACTTCCTTTTTTGTTCCCTGCAAGCCCTGCAAAGTCAAAGCATAATGGGCTAGGATGCATTGCATACTAGCCCATTATGTGGCACTTACCTGTAAACGAAGCCCACGCTGTCCCCACTGGTGGCCGCATCCATCTTCGCCCCTCTTCCTTTCGGAGGTCGCGGACTCCGGCTGTGGGACTGTGCGGAGCCGCGAGACGTCACTTCTGCGAATGCGGAGGGCCGTTTCTTCACAGTGCATGTGTTTTACGTCACCGCATTCTGACCCGATCAGATTTTGAACTGATGGTGTGTACACACATCAGGCCGTCAGGCCACTTCAGCGGTGAACCGATGAAATCGGTCCGTCGGACCATTCTCATCGGTTTTGTCCGACCGTGTGTACGGGGCCTAAGAGATATTTACAGTACCTATAGGTAAGCCTTACTTTCATCAGCAGAGCAAAATACCTAAAAAAAGGCACATTTTTAGGCTATTCTAATGCCTTGTACACACGATCGGAATTTCCGTTGGGATAAACTCCCGACGGATTTTTCCGACGGAATTCCGTTCAAGCTGTCTTGTATACACACTGTCACACCAAATTCCGACCCTCAAGAACGCAGTGACGTACAACACTCCCAGGAGCCGAGAAAAATGAAGTTCAATGCGTCGACTTGATTCTGAGCATACATGTTTTTTCTCCGTCGGAGTTCCATACAGACGAACGGAATTTCCGAAAAAAAAGAACATGTTCTCTTTCTAAAGGCCCGTACACACAGTCGGACTTTCGGCCAACAAACTTCAAAATCAACAAGTTTTCACATTTGTCCGATCGTGTGTACGCTCCATCGGACCAACTTTTTCGGGTTTCATCGGACAAACGGTTCGGTCTGCAAACGGACAAACTTTACGACAACAAAAGTTCGATGGTGCCTAGTCTGATGGTGTCTAGTCCGACCGTGTGCACAGCAAGCCATCGGACTTTTGTCCGAAGTACAAACACGCATGCCCAGAACCAATGTTAAAATCAACCAACAATAGCAGAAGTTAACCAAAGTGTGGCGATAAAGAGCAGAAAAACCACGTGATGTTTGGAAAGTTTTAGAAAAGTTTTCAGAAAAGTCAGAGCATGCGTATGCTATGGGTGTGACCGGACAAATCACTTCGGACAAAAATCCAAGGGAAAGTTTGTCGGATGTCCGACCGTGTGTACGAGGCTTAAGTCTGTCAGAATTTCCAAAGAAATTGTTTGGGGCAAACACACGGTCGGAATATCTGATGAAAAAATTCCATCTGACTGTTTTCATCGGAAATTCCGATCGTGTGTACAAGGCATTAGAGCTTGACAGAAAGGGTGGAAAGCATCCCAAATTGGAAAGGGGAAGAGGGGTCCTACTTTTTAGCTGCTGCAGTAGGTGTAGTGACAAATCCTCATTCTATAAGAACAAAACTAACAGTTTGGAATACTCGCTGGAAGTATATTGGACACTAAACATATCTTAGAAATGTCTTGTTGTTTTTCATGTGCATCTATGAATCCTAACACTCATGTTTATTACATTGATAAATTGGCAGGTATTTGAATACACAGTATCTCACAAAAGTGAGTACACCCCTCCCATTTTTGTAAATATTTTATTATATCTTTTCATGTGACAACACTGAAGAAATTACACTTTGCTACAATGTAAATTAGTGAGTGTATAGCTTGTATAACAGTGTAAATTTGCTGTCCCTTCAAAATAATTTAACACACAGCCATTAATGTCTAAACCACTGGCAACAAAAGTGAGTACACCCCTAAGTGGAAATGTTCAAATTGGGCCCAATTAGCTTCCCCCCCCCCCCCGGTGTCATGTGACTCATTAGTGTTACAAGGTCTCAGGTGTGAATGGGGAAAAGGTGTGTTAAAATTGGCGTTATCGCTCTCACTCTCTCATACTGGTCACTGGAAGTTCAACATGGCACCTCATGGCAAAGAACTCTCTGAGGATCTGAAAAAATGAATCGTTGCTCTACATAAAGATAGCCTAGGCTATAAGAAGATTACCAAGACCCTGAAACTGAGATGCAGCACGGTGGCCAAGATCATACAGCAGTTTAACAGGACAGGTTCCACTCAGAACAGGCCTCTCCATGGTCGACCAAAGAAGTTGAGTGCACATGCTCAGCATCATATGCAGAGGATGTCAATGGGGAATAGACGTATGATTGCTGCAGAGGTTGAAGATGTGAGGGGTAAGCCTGTCAGTGCTCAGACCTTACGCTGGACACTACATCAAATTGGTCGGCATGGCTGTCATCCCAAAAGGAAGCCTCTTATAAAGATGATGCACAAGAAAGACTGCAAACAATTTAATGGTTCCAGCAATCCATGTCCTGTGGTCTGATGAGACCAAGATAAACTTATTTGGTTCAAATGTTGTCAAGCGTGTGTAGCCGCAACCAGGTGAGGAGTATAAAGTGTTTCTTGCCTACAGTCAAGCATGGTGGTGGGAGTGTCATGGTCTGGGGCTGCACAAGTGCTGCCGGCACTGGGGAGGTACAGGTCATTGAGAGAACCATGAATGTCAACATGTACTGTGACATACTGAAGCCCAGCATGACCACCTCCCTTCGGAGACTGGGCCGCAGGGCAGGATTCCAACATAACAGCCATAAACACACCTCCAAGATGATCACTGCCTTGCTAAAGAAGCTGAGGTTAAAGGTGATGGACTGGCCAAGCATGTCTCCAAACCTAAACCCTATTGAGCATCTGTGGGGCATCCTCAAAGGTGAAGGAGCACAAGGTCTCTAGCATCCACCAGCTCCGAGATGTCATCATGGAGGCATGGAAGAGGACTCCAGCTCTGGTGAACTTCATGCCCAAGATGGTTAAGGCAGTGCTCGAAAATAATGGTGGCCACACAAAATATTGACACTTTGGGCCCAATTTGGACATTTTCAATTAGGGGTGTACTCACTTTTGTTGCCAGTGGTTCAGAAATGAATGGCTGTGTGTTGAGTTATTCTGAGGGGACAGCAAATTTACACTGTTATACAACCTGTACACTCACTACTTTACATTTTAGCAAAGTGTTATTTCTTCAGTGTTGCCACATGAAAAGATATAATAAAATATTTACAAAAATGTGAGGGGTGTACTCACTTTTGTGAGATACTGTATATACATAGATAGCAATAGCAACCCATGCATCTGCTACAGGATCCTGCAACACAGCAAAGTGAAAAACATGTATTAAAGGCTCACTCTATCTGTATAAATATAATTTATTCATGAAACCGCATTTGCTTGACAAAATTAATTTATAGATGTATATTTATGTGTTAATTATCACTTTGTTATGACACAACATGAAAG